>NW_027478830.1:0-300000 GCF_051014685.1 Ptiloglossa arizonensis | reverse complement strand
AAAAATTTTTTGCATTCTCAACCATTTCTTGGCTTCAAATTCCCATATCTCGCGAACGGATTGACCTAACCCAAAAATTCCTATTGCATCTGAAAGTAGAAACTCGCCCGATTACAACGGTATGTGTATTTTTTCCCTGGGCCATTCTGGTTAAGCGTTTGGAACAGCAGAATTGCGAAAAATTTTTTGCCTTCTCAACCATTTCTTGGCTTCAAACTCCCATGTCTCGCGAACGGATTGACCTAACCCAAAAATTCCTATTGCATCTGAAAGTAGAACCTCGCCCAATTACAGCGGTATGTGTATTTTTTCCCTAGGCCATTCTGGTTCAGCGTTTGGAGCAGCAGAATTGCGAAAAATTTTTTGCCTTCTCAACCATTTCTTGGCTTCAAACTCCCATATCTCGCGAACGGATTGACCTAACCCAAAAATTCCTGTAGCGCCTGGAAGTAGAGACTCGCCCGATTTCAACGGTATGCGTATCTTTTCCCTAGGCCATTCTGGTTAAGCGTTTGGAGCAGCAGAATTGCGAAAAATTTTTTGCCTTCTCAACCATTTCTTGGCTTCAAACTCCCATAACTCGCGAACGGATTGACCTAACCCAAAAATTCCTATTGCATCTGAAAGTAGAAACTCGCCCGATTACAACGGTATGTGTATTTTTTCCCTAGGCCATTCTGGTTAAGCGTTTGGAGCAGCAGAAGTGCGAAAAATTTTTTGCCTTCTCAACCATTTCTTGGCTTCAAACTCCCATATCTCGCGAACGGATTGACCTAACCCAAAAATTCCTGTTGCATCAGAAAGTAGAAACTCGCCCGATTACAACGGTATCTGTATTTTTTCCCTAGGCCATTCTGTTTAAGCGTTTGGAGCAGCAGAATTGCGAAAAATTTTTTGCCTTCTCAACCATTTCTTGGCTTCAAACTCCCATATCTCGCGAACGGGTTGACCTAACCCAAAAATTCCTATTGCATCTGAAAGTAGAAACTCGCCCGATTACAACGGTATCCGTATTTTTTCCCTAGGCCATTCTGTTTAAGCGTTTGGAGCAGCAGAATTGCGAAAAATTTTTTGCCTTCTCAACCATTTCTTGGCTTCAAACTCCCATATCTCGCGAACGGTTTGACCTAACCCAAAAATTCCAATTGCATCTGAAAGTAGAAACTCGCCCGATTACAACTGTATGCGTATTTTTTCCCTAGGCCATTCTGGTTAAGCGTTTGGAGCAGCAGAATTGCGAAAAATTTTTTGCCTTCTCAACCATTTCTTGGCTTCAAACTCCCATATCTCGCGAACGGATTGACCTAACCCAAAAATTCCTGTAGCGTCTGGAAGTAGAGACTCGCCCGATTTCAACGGTATGTGTATTTTTTCCCTAGGCCATTCTGGTTAAGCGTTTGGAGCAGCAGAATAGCGAAATATTTTTTGCCTTCTCAACCATTTCTTGGCTTCAAACTCCCATATCTCGCGAACGGATTGACCTAACCCAAAAATTCCTATTGCATCTGAAAGTAAATAGAACCTCGCCCGATTACAGCGGTATGTGTCTTTTTTCCCTAGGCCATTCTGGTTAAGCGTTTGGAGGAGCAGAATTGCGAAAAATTTTTTGCCTTCTCAACCATTTCTTGGCTTCAAACTCCCATATCTCGCGAACGGATTGACCTAACCCAAAAATTCCTATTGCATCTGAAAGTAGAAACTCGCCCGATTACAACGGTATGTTTATTTTTTCCCTAGGCCATTCTGGTTAAGCTTTTGGAGCAGCAGAAGTGCGAAATATTTTTTGCCTTCTCAACCATTTCTTGGCTTCAAACTCCCATATCTCGCGAACGGATTGACCTAACCCAAAAATTCCAATTGCATCTGAAAGTAGAACCTCGCCCGATTACAGCGGTATGTGTATTTTTTCCCTAGGCCATTCTGGTTAAGCGTCTGGAGCAGCAGAATTGCGAAAAATTTTTTGCCGTCTCAACCATTTCTTGGCTTCAAACACCCATATCTCGCGAACGGATTGACCTAACCCAAAAATTCCTATTGCATCTGAAAGTAGAAACTCGCCCGATTACAACGGTATGTGTATTTTCTCCCTAGGCCATTCTGATTAAGCGTTTGGAGCAGCAGAATTGCGAAAAATTTGTTGCCTTCTCAACCATTCCTTGGCTTCAAACTCCCATATCTCGCGAACGGATTGACCTAACCCAAAAATTCCTATTGCATCTGAAAGTCGAAACTCGCCCGATTACAACGGTATCTGTATTTTTTCCCTAGGCCATTCTGGTTAAGCGTTTGGAGCAGCAGAATAGCGAAATATTTTTTGCCTTCTCAACCATTTCTTGGCTTCAAACTCCCATATCTCGCGAACGGATTGACCAAACCCAAAAATTCCTATTGCATCTGAAAGTAAATAGAACCTCGCCCGATTACAGCGGTATGTGTCTTTTTTCCCTAGGCCATTCTGGTTAAGCGTTTGGAGCAGCAGAATTGCGAAAAATTTTTTGCCTTCTCAACCATTTCTTGGCTTCAAACTCCCATATCTCGCGAACGGGTTGACCTAACCCAAAAATTCCTATTGCATCTGAAAGTAGAAACTCGCCCGATTACAACGGTATCTGTATTTTTTCCCTAGGCCATTCTGTTTAAGCGTTTGGAGCAGCAGAATTGCGAAAAATTTTTTGCCTTCTCAACCATTTCTTGGCTTCAAACTCCCATATCTCGCGAACGGATTGACCTAACCCAAAAATTCCTATTGCATCTGAAAGTAGAAACTCGCCCGATTACAACGGTATGTGTATTTTTTCCCTAGGCCATTCTGTTTAAGCGTTTGGAGCAGCAGAATTGCGAAAAATTTTTTGCCTTCTCAACCATTTCTTGGCTTCAAACTCCCATATCTCGCGAACGGATTGACCTAACCCAAAAATTCCTATTGCATCTGAAAGTAAATAGAACCTCGCCCGATTACAGCGGTATGTGTCTTTTTTCCCTAGGCCATTCTGGTTAAGCGTTTGGAGCAGCAGAATTGCGAAAAATTTTTTGCCTTCTCAACCATTTCTTGGCTTCAAACTCCCATATCTCGCGAACGGATTGACCTAACCCAAAAATTCCTTTTGCATCTGAAAGTAGAAACTCGCCCGATTACAACGGTATGTGTATTTTTTCCCTAGGCCATTCTGGTTAAGCGTTTGGAGCAGCAGAAGTGCGAAAGATTTTTTGCCTTCTCAACCATTTCTTGGCTTCAAACTCCCATATCTCGCGAACGGATTGACCTAACCCAAAAATTCCAATTGCATCTGAAAGTAGAACCTCGCCCGATTACAGCGGTATGTGTATTTTTTCCCTAGGCCATTCTGGTTAAGCGTCTGGAGCAGCAGAATTGCGAAAAATTTTTTGCCGTCTCAACCATTTCTTGGCTTCAAACTCCCATATCTCGCGAACGGATTGACCTAACCCAAAAATTCCTATTGCATCTGAAAGTAAATAGAACCTCGCCCGATTACAGCGGTATGTGTCTTTTTTCCCTAGGCCATTCTGGTTAAGCGTTTGGAGCAGCAGAATTGCGAAAAATTTTTTGCCTTCTCAACCATTTCTTGGCTTCAAACTCCCATATCTCGCGAACGGGTTGACCTAACCCAAAAATTCCTATTGCATCTGAAAGTAGAAACTCGCCCGATTACAACGGTATCTGTATTTTTTCCCTAGGCCATTCTGTTTAAGCGTTTGGAGCAGCAGAATTGCGAAAAATTTTTTGCCTTCTCAACCATTTCTTGGCTTCAAACTCCCATATCTCGCGAACGGATTGACCTAACCCAAAAATTCCTATTGCATCTGAAAGTAGAAACTCGCCCGATTACAACGGTATGTGTATTTTTTCCCTAGGCCATTCTGTTTAAGCGTTTGGAGCAGCAGAATTGCGAAAAATTTTTTGCCTTCTCAACCATTTCTTGGCTTCAAACTCCCATATCTCGCGAACGGATTGACCTAACCCAAAAATTCCTATTGCATCTGAAAGTAAATAGAACCTCGCCCGATTACAGCGGTATGTGTCTTTTTTCCCTAGGCCATTCTGGTTAAGCGTTTGGAGCAGCAGAATTGCGAAAAATTTTTTGCCTTCTCAACCATTTCTTGGCTTCAAACTCCCATATCTCGCGAACGGATTGACCTAACCCAAAAATTCCTTTTGCATCTGAAAGTAGAAACTCGCCCGATTACAACGGTATGTGTATTTTTTCCCTAGGCCATTCTGGTTAAGCGTTTGGAGCAGCAGAAGTGCGAAAGATTTTTTGCCTTCTCAACCATTTCTTGGCTTCAAACTCCCATATCTCGCGAACGGATTGACCTAACCCAAAAATTCCAATTGCATCTGAAAGTAGAACCTCGCCCGATTACAGCGGTATGTGTATTTTTTCCCTAGGCCATTCTGGTTAAGCGTCTGGAGCAGCAGAATTGCGAAAAATTTTTTGCCGTCTCAACCATTTCTTGGCTTCAAACTCCCATATCTCGCGAACGGATTGACCTAACCCAAAAATTCCTATTGCATCTGAAAGTAGAAACTCGCCCGATTACAACGGTATGTGTATTTTCTCCCTAGGCCATTCTGATTAAGCGTTTGGAGCAGCAGAATTGCGAAAAATTTGTTGCCTTCTCAACCATTCCTTGGCTTCAAACTCCCATATCTCGCGAACGGATTGACCTAACCCAAAAATTCCTATTGCATCTGAAAGTCGAAACTCGCCCGATTACAACGGTATCTGTATTTTTTCCCTAGGCCATTCTGGTTAAGCGTTTGGAGCAGCAGAATTGCGAAAGATTTGTTGTCTTCTCAACCATTTCTTAGCTTCAAACTCCCATATCTCGCGAACGGATTGAACTAACCCAAAAATTCCTGTAGCACCTGAAAGTAGAAACTCGCCCGATTACAACGGTATCTGTATTTTTTCCGTAGGCCATTCTGTTTAAGCGTTTGGAGCAGCAGAATTGCGAAAAATTTTTTGCCTTCTCAACCATTTCTTGGCTTCAAACTCCCATATCTCGCGAACGGATTGACCTAACCCAAAAATTCCTATTGCATCTGAAAGTAGAACCTCGCCCGATTACAGCGGTATGTGTATTTTTTCCCTAGGCCATTCTGGTTCAGCGTTTGGAGCAGCAGAATTGCGAAAAATTTTTTGCCTTCTCAACCATTTCTTGGCTTCAAACTCCCATATTTCGCGAACGGATTGACATAACCCAAAAATTCCTGTAGCGCCTGGAAGTAGAGACTCGCCCGATTTCAACGGTATGCGTATTTTTTCCCTAGGCCATTCTGGTTAAGCGTTTGGAGCAGCAGAATTGCGAAAAATTTTTTGCCTTCTCAACCATTTCTTGGCTTCAAACTCCCATAACTCGCGAACGGATTGACCTAACCCAAAAATTCCTATCGCATCTGAAAGTAGAAACTCGCCCGATTACAACGGTATGTGTATTTTGTCCCTAGGCCATTCTGTTTAAGCGTTTGGAGCAGCAGAATTGCGAAAAATTTTTTGCCTTCTCAACCATTTCTTGGCTTCAACCTCCCATATCTCGCGAACGGATTGACCAAACCCAAAAATTCCTATTGCATCTGAAAGTAGAAACTCGCCCGATTACAACGGTATGTGTATTTTTTCCCTAGGCCATTCTGGTTAAGCGTTTGGCGCAGCAGAAGTGCGAAAACTTTTTTGCCTTCTCAACCATTTCTTGGCTTCAAACTCTCATATCTCGCGAACGGATTAACCTAACCCAAAAATTCCTGTTGCATCTGAAAGTAGAAACTCGCCCGATTACAACGGTATCTGTATTTTTTCCCTAGGCCATTCTGTTTAAGCGTTTGGAGCAGCAGAATTGCGAAAAATTTTTTGCCTTCTCAACCATTTCTTGGCTTCAAACTCCCATATCTCGCGAACGGGTTGACCTAACCCAAAAATTCCTATTGCATCTGAAAGTAGAAACTCGCCCGATTACAACGGTATGTGTATTGTTTCCCTAGACCATTCTGGTTAAGCGTTTGGATCAGCAGAAATGCGAAAAATTTTTTGCCTTCTCAACCATTTCTTGGCTTCAAACTCCCGTATCTCGCGAACGGATTGACCTAACCCAAAAATTCCTATTGCATCTGAAAGTAGAAATTCGCCCGATTACAACGGTATGTTTATTTTTTCCCTAGGCCATTCTGGTTAAGCGTTTGGAGCAGCAGAATTGCGAAAAATTTTTTGCCTTCTCAATCATTTCTTGGCTTCAAACTCCCATATCTCGCGAACGGATTGACCTAACCCAAAAATTCCTATTGCTTCTGAAAGTACAAACTCGCCCGATTACAACGGTATGTGTATTTTTTCCCTAGGCCATTCTGGTTAAGCGTTTGGAGCAGCAGAATTGCGAAAAATTTGGTGCCTTCTCAACCATTTCTTGGCTTCAAACTCCCATATCTCGCGAACGGATTGACCTAACCCAAAAATTCCTGTTGCATCTGAAAGTAGAAACTCGCCCGATTACAACGGTATGTGTATTTTTTCCCTAGGCCATTCTGGTTAAGCGTTTGGAGCAGCAGAATTGCGAAAAATTTTTTGCATTCTCAACCATTTCTTGGCTTCAAATTCCCATATCTCGCGAACGGATTGACCTAACCCAAAAATTCCTATTGCATCTGAAAGTAGAAACTCGCCCGATTACAACGGTATGTGTATTTTTTCCCTGGGCCATTCTGGTTAAGCGTTTGGAGCAGCAGAATTGCGAAAAATTTTTTGCCTTCTCAACCATTTCTTGGCTTCAAACTCCCATGTCTCGCGAACGGATTGACCTAACCCAAAAATTCCTATTGCATCTGAAAGTAGAACCTCGCCCGATTACAGCGGTATGTGTATTTTTTCCCTAGGCCATTCTGGTTCAGCGTTTGGAGCAGCAGAATTGCGAAAAATTTTTTGCCTTCTCAACCATTTCTTGGCTTCAAACTCCCATATCTCGCGAACGGATTGACCTAACCCAAAAATTCCCGTAGCGCCTGGAAGTAGAGACTCGCCCGATTTCAACGGTATGCGTATCTTTTCCCTAGGCCATTCTGGTTAAGCGTTTGGAGCAGCAGAATTGCGAAAAATTTTTTGCCTTCTCAACCATTTCTTGGCTTCAAACTCCCATAACTCGCGAACGGATTGACCTAACCCAAAAATTCCTATTGCATCTGAAAGTAGAAACTCGCCCGATTACAACTGTATGTGTATTTTTTCCCTAGGCCATTCTGGTTAAGCGTTTGGAGCAGCAGAAGTGCGAAAAATTTTTTGCCTTCTCAACCATTTCTTGGCTTCAAACTCCCATATCTCGCGAACGGATTGACCTAACCCAAAAATTCCTGTTGCATCAGAAAGTAGAAACTCGTCCGATTACAACGGTATCTGTATTTTTTCCCTAGGCCATTCTGTTTAAGCGTTTGGAGCAGCAGAATTGCGAAAAATTTTTTGCCTTCTCAACCATTTCTTGGCTTCAAACTCCCATATCTCGCGAACGGGTTGACCTAACCCAAAAATTCCTATTGCATCTGAAAGTAGAAACTCGCCCGATTACAACGGTATCCGTATTTTTTCCCTAGGCCATTCTGTTTAAGCGTTTGGAGCAGCAGAATTGCGAAAAATTTTTTGCCTTCTCAACCATTTCTTGGCTTCAAACTCCCATATCTCGCGAACGGTTTGACCTAACCCAAAAATTCCAATTGCATCTGAAAGTAGAAACTCGCCCGATTACAACTGTATGCGTATTTTTTCCCTAGGCCATTCTGGTTAAGCGTTTGGAGCAGCAGAATTGCGAAAAATTTTTTGCCTTCTCAACCATTTCTTGGCTTCAAACTCCCATATCTCGCGAACGGATTGACCTAACCCAAAAATTCCAGTAGCGTCTGGAAGTAGAGACTCGCCCGATTTCAACGGTATGTGTATTTTTTCCCTAGGCCATTCTGGTTAAGCGTTTGGAGCAGCAGAATAGCGAAATATTTTTTGCCTTCTCAACCATTTCTTGGCTTCAAACTCCCATATCTCGCGAACGGATTGACCTAACCCAAAAATTCCTATTGCATCTGAAAGTAAATAGAACCTCGCCCGATTACAGCGGTATGTGTCTTTTTTCCCTAGGCCATTCTGGTTAAGCGTTTGGAGGAGCAGAATTGCGAAAAATTTTTTGCCTTCTCAACCATTTCTTGGCTTCAAACTCCCATATCTCGCGAACGGATTGACCTAACCCAAAAATTCCTATTGCATCTGAAAGTAGAAACTCGCCCGATTACAACGGTATGTTTATTTTTTCCCTAGGCCATTCTGGTTAAGCTTTTGGAGCAGCAGAAGTGCGAAATATTTTTTGCCTTCTCAACCATTTCTTGGCTTCAAACTCCCATATCTCGCGAACGGATTGACCTAACCCAAAAATTCCAATTGCATCTGAAAGTAGAACCTCGCCCGATTACAGCGGTATGTGTATTTTTTCCCTAGGCCATTCTGGTTAAGCGTCTGGAGCAGCAGAATTGCGAAAAATTTTTTGCCGTCTCAACCATTTCTTGGCTTCAAACACCCATATCTCGCGAACGGATTGACCTAACCCAAAAATTCCTATTGCATCTGAAAGTAGAAACTCGCCCGATTACAACGGTATGTGTATTTTCTCCCTAGGCCATTCTGATTAAGCGTTTGGAGCAGCAGAATTGCGAAAAATTTGTTGCCTTCTCAACCATTCCTTGGCTTCAAACTCCCATATCTCGCGAACGGATTGACCTAACCCAAAAATTCCTATTGCATCTGAAAGTCGAAACTCGCCCGATTACAACGGTATCTGTATTTTTTCCCTAGGCCATTCTGGTTAAGCGTTTGGAGCAGCAGAATAGCGAAATATTTTTTGCCTTCTCAACCATTTCTTGGCTTCAAACTCCCATATCTCGCGAACGGATTGACCAAACCCAAAAATTCCTATTGCATCTGAAAGTAAATAGAACCTCGCCCGATTACAGCGGTATGTGTCTTTTTTCCCTAGGCCATTCTGGTTAAGCGTTTGGAGCAGCAGAATTGCGAAAAATTTTTTGCCTTCTCAACCATTTCTTGGCTTCAAACTCCCATATCTCGCGAACGGATTGACCTAACCCAAAAATTCCTATTGCATCTGAAAGTAGAAACTCGCCCGATTACAACGGTATGTGTATTTTTTCCCTAGGCCATTCTGGTTAAGCGTTTGGAGCAGCAGAAGTGCGAAAGATTTTTTGCCTTCTCAACCATTTCTTGGCTTCAAACTCCCATATCTCGCGAACGGATTGACCTAACCCAAAAATTCCAATTGCATCTGAAAGTAGAAACTCGCCCGATTACAGCGGTATGTGTATTTTTTCCCTAGGCCATTCTGGTTCAGCGTTAGGAGCAGCAGAAGTGCGAAAGATTTGTTGTCTTCTCAACCATTTCTTAGCTTCAAACTCCCATATCTAGGCGAACGGATTGAACTAACCCGAAAATTCCTGTAGCATCTGAAAGTAGAAACTCGCCCGATTACAACGGTATCTGTATTTTTTCCGTAGGCCATTCTGTTTAAGCGTTTGGAGCAGCAGAATTGCGAAAAATTTTTTGCCTTCTCAACCATTTCTTGGCTTCAAACTCCCATATCTCGCGAACGGATTGACCTAACCCAAAAATTCCTATTGCATCTGAAAGTAGAAACTCGCCCGATTACAACGGTATGTTTATTTTTTCCCTAGGCCATTCTGGTTAAGCGTTTGGAGCAGCAGAATTGCGAAAAATTTTTTGCCTTCTCAACCATTTCTTGGCTTCAAACTCCCATATCTCGCGAACGGATTGACCTAACCCAAAAATTCCTATTGCATCTGAAAGTAGAACCTCGCCCGATTACAGCGGTATGTGTATTTTTTCCCTAGGCCATTCTGGTTCAGCGTTTGGAGCAGCAGAATTGCGAAAAATTTTTTGCCTTCTCAACCATTTCTTGGCTTCAAACTCCCATATCTCGCGAACGGATTGACATAACCCAAAAATTCCTGTAGCGCCTGGAAGTAGAGACTCGCCCGATTTCAACGGTATGCGTATTTTTTCCCTAGGCCATTCTGGTTAAGCGTTTGGAGCAGCAGAATTGCGAAAAATTTTTTGCCTTCTCAACCATTTCTTGGCTTCAAACTCCCATAACTCGCGAACGGATTGACCTAACCCAAAAATTCCTATCGCATCTGAAAGTAGAAGCTCGCCCGATTACAACGGTATGTGTATTTTTTCCCTAGGCCATTCTGGTTAAGCGTTTGGAGCAGCAGAAGTGCGAAAAATTTGTTGTCTTATCTACCATTTCTTAGTTTCAAACTCCCATATCTCGCGAACGGATTGACCTAACCCAAAAATTCCTATTGCATCTGAAAGTAGAAACTCGCCCGATTACAACGGTATCTGTATTTTTTCCCTAGGCCATTCTGTTTAAGCGTTTGGAGCAGCAGAATTGCGAAAAATTTTTTGCCTTCTCAACCATTTCTTGGCTTCAAACTCCCATATCTCGCGAACGGATTGACCTAACCCAAAAATTCCTATTGCATCTGAAAGTAGAAACTCGCCCGATTACAACGGTATGTGTATTTTTTCCCTAGGCCATTCTGTTTAAGCGTTTGGAGCAGCAGAATTGCGAAAAATTTTTTGCCTTCTCAACCATTTCTTGGCTTCAAACTCCCATATCTCGCGAACGGATTGACCTAACCCAAAAATTCCTATTGCATCTGAAAGTAAATAGAACCTCGCCCGATTACAGCGGTATGTGTCTTTTTTCCCTAGGCCATTCTGGTTAAGCGTTTGGAGCAGCAGAATTGCGAAAAATTTTTTGCCTTCTCAACCATTTCTTGGCTTCAAACTCCCATATCTCGCGAACGGATTGACCTAACCCAAAAATTCCTATTGCATCTGAAAGTAGAAACTCGCCCGATTACAACGGTATGTGTATTTTTTCCCTAGGCCATTCTGGTTAAGCGTTTGGAGCAGCAGAAGTGCGAAAGATTTTTTGCCTTCTCAACCATTTCTTGGCTTCAAACTCCCATATCTCGCGAACGGATTGACCTAACCCAAAAATTCCAATTGCATCCGAAAGTAGAACCTCGCCCGATTACAGCGGTATGTGTATTTTTTCCCTAGGCCATTCTGGTTAAGCGTCTGGAGCAGCAGAATTGCGAAAAATTTTTTGCCGTCTCAACCATTTCTTGGCTTCAAACTCCCATATCTCGCGAACGGATTGACCTAACCCAAAAATTCCTATTGCATCTGAAAGTAGAAACTCGCCCGATTACAACGGTATGTGTATTTTCTCCCTAGGCCATTCTGATTAAGCGTTTGGAGCAGCAGAATTGCGAAAAATTTGTTGCCTTCTCAACCATTCCTTGGCTTCAAACTCCCATATCTCGCGAACGGATTGACCTAACCCAAAAATTCCTATTGCATCTGAAAGTCGAAACTCGCCCGATTACAACGGTATCTGTATTTTTTCCCTAGGCCATTCTGGTTAAGCGTTTGGAGCAGCAGAAGTGCGAAAGATTTGTTGTCTTCTCAACCATTTCTTAGCTTCAAACTCCCATATCTCGCGAACGGATTGAACTAACCCAAAAATTCCTGTAGCATCTGAAAGTAGAAACTCGCCCGATTACAACGGTATCTGTATTTTTTCCGTAGGCCATTCTGTTTAAGCGTTTGGAGCAGCAGAATTGCGAAAAATTTTTTGCCTTCTCAACCATTTCTTGGCTTCAAACTCCCATATCTCGCGAACGGATTGACCTAACCCAAAAATTCCTATTGCATCTGAAAGTAAATAGAACCTCGCCCGATTACAGCGGTATGTGTCTTTTTTCCCTAGGCCATTCTGGTTAAGCGTTTGGAGCAGCAGAATTGCGAAAAATTTTTTGCCTTCTCAACCATTTCTTGGCTTCAAACTCCCATATCTCGCGAACGGATTGACCTAACCCAAAAATTCCTATTGCATCTGAAAGTAGAAACTCGCCCGATTACAACGGTATGTGTATTTTTTCCCTAGGCCATTCTGGTTAAGCGTTTGGAGCAGCAGAAGTGCGAAAGATTTTTTGCCTTCTCAACCATTTCTTGGCTTCAAACTCCCATATCTCGCGAACGGATTGACCTAACCCAAAAATTCCAATTGCATCCGAAAGTAGAACCTCGCCCGATTACAGCGGTATGTGTATTTTTTCCCTAGGCCATTCTGGTTAAGCGTCTGGAGCAGCAGAATTGCGAAAAATTTTTTGCCGTCTCAACCATTTCTTGGCTTCAAACTCCCATATCTCGCGAACGGATTGACCTAACCCAAAAATTCCTATTGCATCTGAAAGTAGAAACTCGCCCGATTACAACGGTATGTGTATTTTCTCCCTAGGCCATTCTGATTAAGCGTTTGGAGCAGCAGAATTGCGAAAAATTTGTTGCCTTCTCAACCATTCCTTGGCTTCAAACTCCCATATCTCGCGAACGGATTGACCTAACCCAAAAATTCCTATTGCATCTGAAAGTCGAAACTCGCCCGATTACAACGGTATCTGTATTTTTTCCCTAGGCCATTCTGGTTAAGCGTTTGGAGCAGCAGAAGTGCGAAAGATTTGTTGTCTTCTCAACCATTTCTTAGCTTCAAACTCCCATATCTCGCGAACGGATTGAACTAACCCAAAAATTCCTGTAGCATCTGAAAGTAGAAACTCGCCCGATTACAACGGTATCTGTATTTTTTCCGTAGGCCATTCTGTTT
Source organism: Ptiloglossa arizonensis (assembly GCF_051014685.1). Classification (NCBI taxonomy): domain Eukaryota; kingdom Metazoa; phylum Arthropoda; class Insecta; order Hymenoptera; family Colletidae; genus Ptiloglossa; species Ptiloglossa arizonensis. The sequence goes on along the minus strand of NW_027478830.1, from coordinate 287,244 downwards.
AAGCGTTTGGAGCAGCAGAATTGCGAAAAATTTTTTGCCTTCTCAACCATTTCTTGGCTTCAAACTCCCATATCTCGCGAACGGATTGACCTAACCCAAAAATTCCTATTGCATCTGAAAGTAGAAACTCGCCCGATTACAACGGTATGTTTATTTTTTCCCTAGGCCATTCTGGTTAAGCGTTTGGAGCAGCAGAATTGCGAAAAATTTTTTGCCTTCTCAACCATTTCTTGGCTTCAAACTCCCATATCTCGCGAACGGATTGACCTAACCCAAAAATTCCTATTGCATCTGAAAGTAGAACCTCGCCCGATTACAGCGGTATGTGTATTTTTTCCCTAGGCCATTCTGGTTCAGCGTTTGGATCAGCAGAATTGCGAAAAATTTTTTGCCTTCTCAACCATTTCTTGGCTTCAAACTCCCATATCTCGCGAACGGATTGACATAACCCAAAAATTCCTGTAGCGCCTGGAAGTAGAGACTCGCCCGATTTCAACGGTATGCGTATTTTTTCCCTAGGCCATTCTGGTTAAGCGTTTGGAGCAGCAGAATTGCGAAAAATTTTTTGCCTTCTCAACCATTTCTTGGCTTCAAACTCCCATAACTCGCGAACGGATTGACCTAACCCAAAAATTCCTATCGCATCTGAAAGTAGAAACTCGCCCGATTACAACGGTATGTGTATTTTGTCCCTAGGCCATTCTGTTTAAGCGTTTGGAGCAGCAGAATTGCGAAAAATTTTTTGCCTTCTCAACCATTTCTTGGCTTCAACCTCCCATATCTCGCGAACGGATTGACCAAACCCAAAAATTCCTATTGCATCTGAAAGTAGAAACTCGCCCGATTACAACGGTATGTGTATTTTTTCCCTAGGCCATTCTGGTTAAGCGTTTGGCGCAGCAGAAGTGCGAAAACTTTTTTGCCTTCTCAACCATTTCTTGGCTTCAAACTCTCATATCTCGCGAACGGATTGACCTAACCCAAAAATTCCTGTTGCATCTGAAAGTAGAAACTCGCCCGATTACAACGGTATCTGTATTTTTTCCCTAGGCCATTCTGTTTAAGCGTTTGGAGCAGCAGAATTGCGAAAAATTTTTTGCCTTCTCAACCATTTCTTGGCTTCAAACTCCCATATCTCGCGAACGGGTTGACCTAACCCAAAAATTCCTATTGCATCTGAAAGTAGAAACTCGCCCGATTACAACGGTATGTGTATTGTTTCCCTAGACCATTCTGGTTAAGCGTTTGGATCAGCAGAAATGCGAAAAATTTTTTGCCTTCTCAACCATTTCTTGGCTTCAAACTCCCGTATCTCGCGAACGGATTGACCTAACCCAAAAATTCCTATTGCATCTGAAAGTAGAAATTCGCCCGATTACAACGGTATGTTTATTTTTTCCCTAGGCCATTCTGGTTAAGCGTTTGGAGCAGCAGAATTGCGGAAAATTTTTTGCCTTCTCAATCATTTCTTGGCTTCAAACTCCCATATCTCGCGAACGGATTGACCTAACCCAAAAATTCCTATTGCTTCTGAAAGTACAAACTCGCCCGATTACAACGGTATGTGTATTTTTTCCCTAGGCCATTCTGGTTAAGCGTTTGGAGCAGCAGAATTGCGAAAAATTTGGTGCCTTCTCAACCATTTCTTGGCTTCAAACTCCCATATCTCGCGAACGGATTGACCTAACCCAAAAATTCCTGTTGCATCTGAAAGTAGAAACTCGCCCGATTACAACGGTATGTGTATTTTTTCCCTAGGCCATTCTGCTTAAGCGTTTGGAGCAGCAGAATTGCGAAAAATTTTTTGCATTCTCAACCATTTCTTGGCTTCAAATTCCCATATCTCGCGAACGGATTGACCTAACCCAAAAATTCCTATTGCATCTTAAAGTAGAAACTCGCCCGATTACAACGGTATGTGTATTTTTTCCCTATGCCATTCTGGTTAAGCGTTTGGAGCAGCAGAATTGCGAAAAATTTGTTGCCTTCTCAACCATTTCTTGGCTTCAAACTCCCATATCTCGCGAACGGATTGACCTAACCCAAAAATTCCTATTGCATCTGAAAGTAGAAACTCGCCCGATTACAACGGTATGTGTATTTTTTCCCTAGGCCATTCTGGTTAAGCGTTTGGAGCAGCAGAATTGCGAAAAATTTTTTGCCTTCTCAACCATTTCTTGGCTTCAAACTCCCGTATCTCGCGAACGGATTGACCTAACCCAAAAATTCCTATTGCATCTGAAAGTAGAAACTCGCCCGATTACAACGGTATGTGTATTTTTTCCCTGGGCCATTCTGGTTAAGCGTTTGGAGCAGCAGAATTGCGAAAAATTTTTTGCCTTCTCAACCATTTCTTGGCTTCAAACTCCCATGTCTCGCGAACGGATTGACCTAACCCAAAAATTCCAATTGCATCTGAAAGTAGAACCTCGCCCGATTACAGCGGTATGTGTATTTTTTCCCTAGGCCATTCTGGTTAAGCATTTGTAGTAGCAGAATTGCGAAAAATTTTTTGCCTTCTCAACCATTTCTTGGCTTCAAACTCCCATATCTCGCGAACGGATTGACCTAACCCAAAAATTCCTGTAGCGTCTGGAAGTAGGGACTCGCCCGATTACAACGGTATGTGTATTTTTTCCCTAGGCTATTCTGGTTAAGCGTTTGGAGCAGCAGAATTGCGAAAAATTTTTTGCCTTCTCAACCATTTCTTGGCTTCAAACTCCCATATCTCGCGAACGGATTGACCTAACCCAAAAATTCCTATTGCATCTGAAAGTAGAAACTCGCCCGATTACAACGGTATGTGTATTTTTTCCCTAGGCCATTCTGGTTAAGCGTATGGAGCAGCAGAAGTGCGAAAGATTTGTTGTCTTCTCAACCATTTCTTAGCTTCAAACTCCCATATCTCGCGAACGGATTGACCTAACCCAAAAATTCCTATTGCACCTGAAAGTAGAACCTCGCTCGATTACAGCGGTAAGTGTATTTTTTCCCTAGGCCATTCTGGTTAAGCGTTTGGAGCAGCAGAATTGCGAAAAATTTTTTGCCTTCTCAACCATTTCTTGGCTTCAAACTCCCATATCTCGCGAACGGATTGACCTAACCCAAAAATTCCTATTGCATCTGAAAGTAGAAACTCGCCCGATTACAACGGTATGTGTATTTTTTCCCTAGGCCATTCTGGTTAAGCGTTTGGAGCAGCAGAATTGCGAAAAATTTTTTGCCTTCTCAACCATTTCTTGGCTTCAAACTCCCATATCTCGCGAACGGATTGACCTAACCCAAAAATTCCTATTGCATCTGAAAGTAGAAACTCGCCCGATTACAACGGTATGTGTATTTTTTCCCTAGGCCATTCTGGTTAAGCGTTTGGAGCTGCAGAATTGCGAAAAATTTTTTGCCTTCTCAACCATTTCTTGGCTTCAAACTCCCATATCTCGCGAACGGATTGACCTAACCCAAAAATTCCTATTGCATCTGAAAGAAGAACCTCGCTCGATTACAGCGGTATGTGTATTTTTTCCCTAGGCCATTCTGGTTAAGCGTTTGGAGCAGCAGAATTGCGAAAAATTTTTTGCCTTCTCAACCATTTCTTGGCTTCAAACTCCCATATCTCGCGAACGGATTGACCTAACCCAAAAATTCCTGTTGCATCTGAAAGTAGAAACTCGCCCGATTACAACGGTATCTGTATTTTTTCCCTAGGCCATTCTGTTTAAGCGTTTGGAGCAGCAGAATTGCGAAAAATTTTTTGCCTTCTCAACCATTTCTTGGCTTCAAACTCCCATATCTCGCGAACGGATTGACCTAACCCAAAAATTCCTATTGCATCTGAAAGTAGAAACTCGCCCGATTACAACGGTATGTGTATTTTTTCCCTAGGCCATTCTGGTTAAGCGTTTGGAGCTGCAGAATTGCGAAAAATTTTTTGCCTTCTCAACCATTTCTTGGCTTCAAACTCCCATATCTCGCGAACGGATTGACCTAACCCAAAAATTCCTATTGCATCTGAAAGAAGAACCTCGCTCGATTACAACGGTATGTGTATTTTTTCGCTAGGCCATTCTGGTTAAGCGTTTGGAGCTGCAGAATTGCGAAAAATTTTTTGCCTTCTCAACCATTTCTTAGCTTCAAACTCCCATATCTCGCGAACGGATTGACCTAACCCAAAAATTCCTATTGCATCTGAAAGTAGAAACTCGCCCGATTACAACGGTATGTGTATTTTTTCCCTAGGCCATTCTGGTTAAGCGTTTGGAGCAGCAGAATTGCGAAAAATTTTTTGCCTTCTCAACCATTTCTTGGCTTCAAACTCCCATATCTCGCGAACGGATTGACATAACCCAAAAATTCCTGTAGCGCCTGGAAGTAGAGACTCGCCCGATTTCAACGGTATGCGTATTTTTTCCCTAGGCCATTCTGGTTAAGCGTTTGGAGCAGCAGAATTGCGAAAAATTTTTTGCCTTCTCAACCATTTCTTGGCTTCAAACTCCCATAACTCGCGAACGGATTGACCTAACCCAAAAATTCCTATCGCATCTGAAAGTAGAAACTCGCCCGATTACAACGGTATGTGTATTTTGTCCCTAGGCCATTCTGTTTAAGCGTTTGGAGCAGCAGAATTGCGAAAAATTTTTTGCCTTCTCAACCATTTCTTGGCTTCAACCTCCCATATCTCGCGAACGGATTGACCAAACCCAAAAATTCCTATTGCATCTGAAAGTAGAAACTCGCCCGATTACAACGGTATGTGTATTTTTTCCCTAGGCCATTCTGGTTAAGCGTTTGGCTCAGCAGAAGTGCGAAAACTTTTTTGCCTTCTCAACCATTTCTTGGCTTCAAACTCTCATATCTCGCGAACGGATTGACCTAACCCAAAAATTCCTGTTGCATCTGAAAGTAGAAACTCGCCCGATTACAACGGTATCTATATTTTTTCCCTAGGCCATTCTGTTTAAGCGTTTGGAGCAGCAGAATTGCGAAAAATTTTTTGCCTTCTCAACCATTTCTTGGCTTCAAACTCCCATATCTCGCGAACGGGTTGACCTAACCCAAAAATTCCTATTGCATCTGAAAGTAGAAACTCGCCCGATTACAACGGTATGTGTATTGTTTCCCTAGACCATTCTGGTTAAGCGTTTGGATCAGCAGAAATGCGAAAAATTTTTTGCCTTCTCAACCATTTCTTGGCTTCAAACTCCCGTATCTCGCGAACGGATTGACCTAACCCAAAAATTCCTATTGCATCTGAAAGTAGAAATTCGCCCGATTACAACGGTATGTTTATTTTTTCCCTAGGCCATTCTGGTTAAGCGTTTGGAGCAGCAGAATTGCGGAAAATTTTTTGCCTTCTCAATCATTTCTTGGCTTCAAACTCCCATATCTCGCGAACGGATTGACCTAACCCAAAAATTCCTATTGCTTCTGAAAGTACAAACTCGCCCGATTACAACGGTATGTGTATTTTTTCCCTAGGCCATTCTGGTTAAGCGTTTGGAGCAGCAGAATTGCGAAAAATTTGGTGCCTTCTCAACCATTTCTTGGCTTCAAACTCCCATATCTCGCGAACGGATTGACCTAACCCAAAAATTCCTGTTGCATCTGAAAGTAGAAACTCGCCCGATTACAACGGTATGTGTATTTTTTCCCTAGGCCATTCTGGTTAAGCGTTTGGAGCAGCAGAATTGCGAAAAATTTTTTGCATTCTCAACCATTTCTTGGCTTCAAATTCCCATATCTCGCGAACGTATTGACCTAACCCAAAAATTCCTATTGCATCTGAAAGTAGAAACTCGCCCGATTACAACGGTATGTGTATTTTTTCCCTAGGCCATTCTGGTTAAGCGTTTGGAGCTGCAGAATTGCGAAAAATTTTTTGCCTTCTCAACCATTTCTTGGCTTCAAACTCCCATATCTCGCGAACGGATTGACCTAACCCAAAAATTCCTATTGCATCTGAAAGAAGAACCTCGCTCGATTACAGCGGTATGTCTATTTTTTCCCTAGGCCATTCTGGTTAAGCATTTGGAGCAGCAGAATTGCGAAAAATTTGTTGCCTTCTCAACCATTTCTTGGCTTCAAACTCCCATATCTCGCGAACGGATTGACCTAACCCAAAAATTCCTATTGCATCTGAAAGTAGAAACTGGCCCGATTACAACGGTATGTGTATTTTTTCCCTAGGCCATTCTGGTTAAGCGTTTGGAGCAGCAGAATTGCGAAAAATTTTTTGCATTCTCAACCATTTCTTGGCTTCAAACTCCCATATCTCGCGAACGGATTGACCTAACCCAAAAATTCCTATTGCATCTGAAAGTAGAAACTCGCCCGATTACAACGGTATGTGTATTTTTTCCCTAGGCCATTCTGGTTAAGCGTTTGGAGCAGCAGAATTGCGAAAAATTTTTTGCCTTCTCAACCATTTCTTGGCTTCAAACTCCCATATCTCGCGAACGGATTGACCTAACCCAAAAATTCCAATTGCATCTGAAAGTAGAACCTCGCCCGATTACAGCGGTATGTGTATTTTTTCCCTAGGCCATTCTGGTTAAGCGTTTGGAGCAGCAGAATTGCGAAAAATTTTTTGCCTTCTCAACCATTTCTTGGCTTCAAACTCCCATATCTCGCGAACGGATTGACCTAACCCAAAAATTCCTGTAGCGTCTGGAAGTAGAGACTCGCCCGATTACAACGGTATGTGTATTTCTTCCCTAGGCCATTCTGGTTAAGCGTTTGGAGCAGCAGAAGTGCGAAAGATTTGTTGTCTTCTCAACCATTTCTTAGCTTCAAACTCCCGTATCTCGCGAACGGATTGACCTAACCCAAAAATTCCTGTTGCATCTGAAAGTAGAAACTCGCCCGATTATAACGGTAGCTGTATTTCTTCCCTAGGCCATTCTGTTTAAGCGTTTGGAGCAGCAGAATTGCGAAAAATTTTTTGCCTTCTCAACTATTTCTTTGCTTCAAACTCCCATATCTCGCGAACGGATTGACCTAACCCAAAAATTCCTATTGCATCTGAAAGTAGAAACTCGCCCGATTACAACGGTATGTGTATTTTTTCCCTAGGCCATTCTGGTTAAGCGTTTGGAGCAGCAGAATTGCGAAAAATTTTTTGCCTTCTCAACCATTTCTTGGCTTCAAACTCCCATATCTCGCGAACGGTATTGACCTAACCCAAAAATTCCTATTGCATCTGAAAGTAGAAACTCGCCCGATTACAACGGTATGTGTATTTTTTTCCTAGGCCATTCTGGTTAAGCGTTTGGAGCAGCAGAATTGCGAAAAATTTTTTGCCTTCTCAACCATTTCTTGGCTTCAAACTCCCATATCTCGCGAACGGATTGACCTAACCCAAAAATTCCTGTAGCGTCTGGAAGTAGAGACTCGCCCGATTACAACGGTATGTGTATTTCTTCCCTAGGCCATTCTGGTTAAGCGTTTGGAGCAGCAGAAGTGCGAAAGATTTGTTGTCTTCTCAACCATTTCTTAGCTTCAAACTCCCGTATCTCGCGAACGGATTGACCTAACCCAAAAATTCCTGTTGCATCTGAAAGTAGAAACTCGCCCGATTATAACGGTAGCTGTATTTCTTCCCTAGGCCATTCTGTTTAAGCGTTTGGAGCAGCAGAATTGCGAAAAATTTTTTGCCTTCTCAACTATTTCTTGGCTTCAAACTCCCATATCTCGCGAACGGATTGAACTAACCCAAAAATTCCTATTGCATCTGAAAGTAGAAACTCGCCCGATTACAACGGTATGTGTATTTTTTCCCTAGGCCGTTCTGGTTAAGCGTTTGGAGCAGCAGAATTGCGAAAAATTTTTTGCCTTCTCAACCATTTCTTGGCTTCAAACTCCCATATCTCGCGAACGGTATTGACCTAACCCAAAAATTCCTATTGCATCTGAAAGTAGAAACTCGCCCGATTACAACGGTATGTGTATTTTTTCCCTAGGCCATTCTGGTTAAGCGTTTGGAGCAGCAGAATTGCGAAAAATTTTTTGCCTTCTCAACCATTTCTTGGCTTCAAACTCCCATATCTCGCGAACGGATTGACCTAACCCAAAAATTCCTGTAGCGTCTGGAAGTAGAGACTCGCCCGATTACAACGGTATGTGTATTTTGTCCCTAGGCCATTCTGTTTAAGCGTTTGGAGCAGCAGAATTGCGAAAAATTTTTTGCCTTCTCAACCATTCCTTGGCTTCAAACTCCCATATTTCGCGAACGGATTGACCTAACCCAAAAATTCCTATTGCATCTGAAAGTAGAAACTCGCCCGATTACAACGGTATGTGTATTTTTTCCCTAGGCCATTCTGGTTAAGCGTTTGGAGCAGCAGAATTGCGAAAGATTTGTTGTCTTCTCAACCATTTCTTAGCTTCAAACTCCCATATCTCGCGAACGGATTGACCTAACCCAAAAATTCCTGTTGCATCTGAAAGTAGAAACTCGCCCGATTACAACGGTATGTGTATTTTGTCCCTAGGCCATTCTGTTTAAGCGTTTGGAGCAGCAGAATTGCGGAAAATTTTTTACCTTCTCAACCATTCCTTGGCTTCAAACTCCCATATTTCGCGAACGGATTGACCTAACCCAAAAATTCCTATTGCATCTGAAAGTAGAAACTCGCCCGATTACAACGGTATGTGTATTTTTTCCCTAGGCCATTCTGGTTAAGCGTTTGGAGCAGCAGAATTGCGAAAAATTTTTTGCCTTCTCAACCATTTCTTGGCTTCAAACTCCCATATCTCGCGAACGGATTGACCTAACCCAAAAATTCCAATTGCATCTGAAAGTAGAACCTCGCCCGATTACAGCGGTATGTGTATTTTTTTCCTAGGCCATTCTGGTTAAGCGTTTGGAGCAGCAGAATTGCGAAAAATTTTTTGCCTTCTCAACCATTTCTTGGCTTCAAACTCCCATATCTTGCGAACGGATTGAACTAACCCAAAAATTCCTGTAGCGTCTGGAAGTAGAAACTCGCCCGATTACAACGGTATGTGTATTTTGTCCCTAGGCCATTCTGTTTAAGCGTTTGGAGCAGCAGAATTGCGAAAAATTTTTTGCCTTCTCAACCATTCCTTGGCTTCAAACTCCCATATTTCGCGAACGGATTGACCTAACCCAAAAAATTCCTATTGCATCTGAAAGTAGAAACTCGCCCGATTACAACGGTATGTGTATTTTGTCCCTAGGCCATTCTGTTTAAGCGTTTGGAGCAGCAGAATTGCGAAAAATTTTTTACTTTCTCAACCATTTCTTGGCTTCAAACTCCCATATCTCGCGAACGGTATTGACCTAACCCAAAAATTCCTATTGCATCTGAAAGTAGAAACTCGCCCGATTACAACGGTATGTGTATTTTTTCCCTAGGCCATTCTGGTTAAGCGTTTGGAGCAGCAGAATTGCGAAAAATTTCTTGCCTTCTCAACCATTTCTTGGCTTCAAACTCCCATATCTCGCGAACGGATTGACCTAACCCAAAAATTCCTGTAGCGTCTGGAAGTAGAGACTCGCCCGATTACAACGGTATGTGTATTTTTTCCCTAGGCCATTCTGGTTAAGCGTTTGGAGCAGCAGAATTGCGAAAAATTTTTTACCTTCTCAACCATTCCTTGGCTTCAAACTCCCATATTTCGCGAACGGATTGACCTAACCCAAAAATTCCTATTGCATCTGAAAGTAGAAACTCGCCCGATTACAACGGTATGTGTATTTTTTCCCTAGGCCATTCTGGTTAAGCGTTTGGAGCAGCAGAATTGCGAAAAATTTTTTGCCTTCTCAACCATTTCTTGGCTTCAAACTCCCATATCTCGCGAACGGATTGACCTAACCCAAAAATTCCAATTGCATCTGAAAGTAGAACCTCGCCCGATTACAGCGGTATGTGTATTTTTTTCCTAGGCCATTCTGGTTAAGCGTTTGGAGCAGCAGAATTGCGAAAAATTTTTTGCCTTCTCAACCATTTCTTGGCTTCAAACTCCCATATCTTGCGAACGGATTGAACTAACCCAAAAATTCCTGTAGCGTCTGGAAGTAGAAACTCGCCCGATTACAACGGTATGTGTATTTTGTCCCTAGGCCATTCTGGTTAAGCGTTTGGAGCAGCAGAATTGCGAAAAATTTTTTGCCTTCTCAACCATTTCTTGGCTTCAAACTCCCATATCTCGCGAACGGATTGACCTAACCCAAAAATTCCAATTGCATCTGAAAGTAGAACCTCGCCCGATTACAGCGGTATGTGTATTTTTTTCCTAGGCCATTCTGGTTAAGCGTTTGGAGCAGCAGAATTGCGAAAAATTTTTTGCCTTCTCAACCATTTCTTGGCTTCAAACTCCCATATCTTGCGAACGGATTGAACTAACCCAAAAATTCCTGTAGCGTCTGGAAGTAGAAACTCGCCCGATTACAACGGTATGTGTATTTTGTCCCTAGGCCATTCTGTTTAAGCGTTTGGAGCAGCAGAATTGCGAAAAATTTTTTGCCTTCTCAACCATTCCTTGGCTTCAAACTCCCATATTTCGCGAACGGATTGACCTAACCCAAAAAATTCCTATTGCATCTGAAAGTAGAAACTCGCCCGATTACAACGGTATGTGTATTTTGTCCCTAGGCCATTCTGTTTAAGCGTTTGGAGCAGCAGAATTGCGAAAAATTTTTTACCTTCTCAACCATTTCTTGGCTTCAAACTCCCATATCTCGCGAACGGTATTGACCTAACCCAAAAATTCCTATTGCATCTGAAAGTAGAAACTCGCCCGATTACAACGGTATGTGTATTTTTTCCCTAGGCCATTCTGGTTAAGCGTTTGGAGCAGCAGAATTGCGAAAAATTTCTTGCCTTCTCAACCATTTCTTGGCTTCAAACTCCCATATCTCGCGAACGGATTGACCTAACCCAAAAATTCCTGTAGCGTCTGGAAGTAGAGACTCGCCCGATTACAACGGTATGTGTTTTTTTTCCCTAGGCCATTCTGGTTAAGCGTTTGGAGCAGCAGAATTGCGAAAAATTTTTTACCTTCTCAACCATTCCTTGGCTTCAAACTCCCATATTTCGCGAACGGATTGACCTAACCCAAAAATTCCTATTGCATCTGAAAGTAGAAACTCGCCCGATTACAACGGTATGTGTATTTTTTCCCTAGGCCATTCTGGTTAAGCGTTTGGAGCAGCAGAATTGCGAAAAATTTTTTGCCTTCTCAACCATTTCTTGGCTTCAAACTCCCATATCTCGCGAACGGATTGACCTAACCCAAAAATTCCAATTGCATCTGAAAGTAGAACCTCGCCCGATTACAGCGGTATGTGTATTTTTTTCCTAGGCCATTCTGGTTAAGCGTTTGGAGCAGCAGAATTGCGAAAAATTTTTTGCCTTCTCAACCATTTCTTGGCTTCAAACTCCCATATCTTGCGAACGGATTGAACTAACCCAAAAATTCCTGTAGCGTCTGGAAGTAGAAACTCGCCCGATTACAACGGTATGTGTATTTTGTCCCTAGGCCATTCTGTTTAAGCGTTTGGAGCAGCAGAATTGCGAAAAATTTTTTGCCTTCTCAACCATTCCTTGGCTTCAAACTCCCATATTTCGCGAACGGATTGACCTAACCCAAAAATTCCTATTGCATCTGAAAGTAGAAACTCGCCCGATTACAACGGTATGTGTATTTTTTCCCTAGGCCATTCTGGTTAAGCGTTTGGAGCAGCAGAATTGCGAAAAATTTTTTGCCTTCTCAACCATTTCTTGGCTTCAAACTCCCATATCTCGCGAACGGATTGACCTAACCCAAAAATTCCTATTGCATCTGAAAGTAGAAACTCGCCCGATTACAACGGTATGTGTATTTTTTCCCTAGGCCATTCTGGTTAAGCGTTTGGAGCAGCAGAATTGCGAAAAATTTGTTGCCTTCTCAACCATTTCTTGGCTTCAAACTCCCATATCTCGCGAACGGATTGACCTAACCCAAAAATTCCAATTGCATCTGAAAGTAGAACCTCGCCCGATTACAGCGGTATGTGTATTTTTTCCCTAGGCCATTCTGGTTAAGCGTTTGGAGCAGCAGAATTGCGAAAAATTTTTTGCCTTCTCAACCATTTCTTGGCTTCAAACTCCCATATCTCGCGAACGGATTGACCCAACCAAAAAATTCCTCTTGCATCTGAAAGTAGAAACTCGCCCGATTACAACGGTATGTGTATTTTTTCCCTAGGCCATTCTGGTTAGGCGTTTGGAGCAGCAGAATTGCGAAAAATTTTTTGCCTTCTCAACCATTTCTTGGCTTCAAACTCCCATATCTCGCGAACGGATTGACCTAACCCAAAAATTCCTGTAGCGTCTGGAAGTAGAGACTCGCCCGATTACAACGGTATGTGTATTTTTTCCCTAGGCCATTCTGGTTAGGCGTTTGGAGCAGCAGAATTGCGAAAAATTTTTTGCCTTCTCAACCATTTCTTGGCTTCAAACTCCCATATCTCGCGAACGGATTGACCTAACCAAAAAATTCCTCTTGCATCTGAAAGTAGAAACTCGCCCGATTACAACGGTATGTGTATTTTTTCCCTAGGCCATTCTGGTTAAGCGTTTGGAGCAGCAGAATTGCGAAAAATTTTTTGCCTTCTCAACCATTTCTTGGCTTCAAACTCCCATATCTTGCGAACGGATTGAACTAACCCAAAAATTCCTGTAGCGTCTGGAAGTAGAAACTCGCCCGATTACAACGGTATGTGTATTTTGTCCCTAGGCCATTCTGTTTAAGCGTTTGGAGCAGCAGAATTGCGAAAAATTTTTTGCCTTCTCAACCATTCCTTGGCTTCAAACTCCCATATTTCGCGAACGGATTGACCTAACCCAAAAAATTCCTATTGCATCTGAAAGTAGAAACTCGCCCGATTACAACGGTATGTGTATTTTGTCCCTAGGCCATTCTGTTTAAGCGTTTGGAGCAGCAGAATTGCGAAAAATTTTTTACCTTCTCAACCATTTCTTGGCTTCAAACTCCCATATCTCGCGAACGGTATTGACCTAACCCAAAAATTCCTATTGCATCTGAAAGTAGAAACTCGCCCGATTACAACGGTATGTGTATTTTTTCCCTAGGCCATTCTGGTTAAGCGTTTGGAGCAGCAGAATTGCGAAAAATTTCTTGCCTTCTCAACCATTTCTTGGCTTCAAACTCCCATATCTCGCGAACGGATTGACCTAACCCAAAAATTCCTGTAGCGTCTGGAAGTAGAGACTCGCCCGATTACAACGGTATGTGTATTTTTTCCCTAGGCCATTCTGGTTAAGCGTTTGGAGCAGCAGAATTGCGAAAAATTTTTTACCTTCTCAACCATTCCTTGGCTTCAAACTCCCATATTTCGCGAACGGATTGACCTAACCCAAAAATTCCTATTGCATCTGAAAGTAGAAACTCGCCCGATTACAACGGTATGTGTATTTTTTCCCTAGGCCATTCTGGTTAAGCGTTTGGAGCAGCAGAATTGCGAAAAATTTTTTGCCTTCTCAACCATTTCTTGGCTTCAAACTCCCATATCTCGCGAACGGATTGACCTAACCCAAAAATTCCAATTGCATCTGAAAGTAGAAACTCGCCCGATTACAACGGTATGTGTATTTTTTCCCTAGGCCATTCTGGTTAGGCGTTTGGAGCAGCAGAATTGCGAAAAATTTTTTGCCTTCTCAACCATTTCTTGGCTTCAAACTCCCATATCTCGCGAACGGATTGACCTAACCCAAAAATTCCTGTAGCGTCTGGAAGTAGAGACTCGCCCGATTACAACGGTATGTGTATTTTTTCCCTAGGCCATTCTGGTTAGGCGTTTGGAGCAGCAGAATTGCGAAAAATTTTTTGCCTTCTCAACCATTTCTTGGCTTCAAACTCCCATATCTCGCGAACGGATTGACCTAACCAAAAAATTCCTCTTGCATCTGAAAGTAGAAACTCGCCCGATTACAACGGTATGTGTATTTTTTCCCTAGGCCATTCTGGTTAAGCGTTTGGAGCAGCAGAAGTGCGAAAGATTTGTTGTCTTCTCAACCATTTCTTAGCTTCAAACTCCCATATCTCGCGAACGGATTGACCTAACCCAAAAATTCCTGTTGCATCTGAAAGTAGAAACTCGCCCGATTACAACGGTATGTGTATTTTGTCCCTAGGCCATTCTGTTTAAACGTTTGGAGCAGCAGAATTGCGAAAAATTTTTTGCCTTCTCAACCATTCCTTGGCTTCAAACTCCCATATTTCGCGAACGGATTGACCTAACCCAAAAATTCCTATTGCATCTGAAAGTAGAAACTCGCCCGCTTACAACGGTATGTGTATTTTTTCCCTAGGCCATTCTGGTTAAGCGTTTGGAGCAGCAGAATTGCGAAAAATTTTTTGCCTTCTCAACCATTTCTTGGCTTCAAACTCCCATATCTCGCGAACGGATTGACCTAACCCAAAAATTCCTATTGCATCTGAAAGTAGAAACTCGCCCGATTACAACGGTATGTGTATTTTTTCCCTAGGCCGTTCTGGTTAAGCGTTTGGAGCAGCAGAATTGCGGAAAATTTTTTGCCTTCTCAACCATTTCTTGGCTTCAAACTCCCATATCTCGCGAACGGTATTGACCTAACCCAAAAATTCCTATTGCATCTGAAAGTAGAAACTCGCCCGATTACAACGGTATGTGTATTTTTTCCCTAGGCCATTCTGGTTAAGCGTTTGGAGAAGCAGAATTGCGAAAAATTTTTTGCCTTCTCAACCATTTCTTGGCTTCAAACTCCCATATCTCGCGAACGGATTGACCTAACCCAAAAATTCCTGTAGCGTCTGGAAGTAGAGACTCGCCCGATTACAACGGTATGTGTATTTTTTCCCTAGGCCATTCTGGTTAGGCGTTTGGAGCAGCAGAATTGCGAAAAATTTTTTGCCTTCTCAACCATTTCTTGGCTTCAAACTCCCATATCTCGCGAACGGATTGACCTAACCCAAAAATTCCTATTGCATCTGAAAGTAGAAACTCGCCCGATTACAACGGTATGTGTATTTTTTCCCTAGGCCATTCTGGTTAAGCGTTTGGAGCTGCAGAATTGCGAAAAATTTTTTGCCTTCTCAACCATTTCTTGGCTTCAAACTCCCATATCTCGCGAACGGATTGACCTAACCCAAAAATTCCTATTGCATCTGAAAGAAGAACCTCGCTCGATTACAGCGGTATGTGTATTTTTTCCCTAGGCCATTCTGGTTAGGCGTTTGGAGCAGCAGAATTGCGATAAATTTTTTGCCTTCTCAACCATTTCTTGGCTTCAAACTCCCATATCTCGCGAACGGATTGACCTAACCCAAAAATTCCTATTGCATCTGAAAGTAGAAACTCGCCCGATTACAACGGTATGTGTATTTTTTCCCTAGGCCATTCTGGTTAAGCGTTTGGAGCTGCAGAATTGCGAAAAATTTTTTGCCTTCTCAACCATTTCTTGGCTTCAAACTCCCATATCTCGCGAACGGATTGACCTAACCCAAAAATTCCTATTGCATCTGAAAGAAGAACCTCGCTCGATTACAGCGGTATGTGTATTTTTTCCCTAGGCCATTCTGGTTAAGCGTTTGGAGCAGCAGAATTGCGAAAAATTTTTTGCCTTCTCAACCATTTCTTGGCTTCAAACTCCCATATCTCGCGAACGGATTGACCTAACCCAAAAATTCCTGTATCGTCTGGAAGTAGAGACTCGCCCGATTACAACGGTATGTGTATTTTTTCCCTAGGCCATTCTGGTTAAGCGTTTGGAGCAGCAGAATTGCGAAAAATTTGTTGCCTTCTCAACCATTTCTTGGCTTCAAACTCCCATATCTCGCGAACGGATTGACCTAACGCAAAAATTCCTATTGCATCTGAAAGTAGAAACTCGCCCGATTACAACGGTATGTTTTTTTTCCCTAGGCCATTCTGGTTAAGCGTTTGGAGCAGCAGAAATGCGAAAAATTTTTTGCCTTCTCAACCATTTCTTGGATTCAAACTCCCATATCTCGCGAACGGATTGACCTAACCCAAAAATTCCTGTTGCATCTGAAAGTAGAAACTCGCCCGATTACAACGGTATGTGTATTTTTTCCCTAGGCCATTCTGGTTAAGCGTTTGGAGCAGCAGAATTGCGAAAAATTTTTTGCATTCTCAACCATTTCTTGGCTTCAAACTCCCATATCTCGCGAACGGATTGACCTAACCCAAAAATTCCTGTATCGTCTGGAAGTAGAGACTCGCCCGATTACAACGGTATGTGTATTTTTTCCCTAGGCCATTCTGGTTAAGCGTTTGGAGCAGCAGAATTGCGAAAAATTTTTTGCCTTCTCAACCATTTCTTGGCTTCAAACTCCCATATCTCGCGAACGGATTGACCTAACCCAAAAATTCCTATTGCATCTGAAAGAAGAACCTCGCTCGATTACAGCGGTATGTGTATTTTTTCCCTAGGCCATTCTGGTTAAGCGTTTGGAGCAGCAGAATTGCGAAAAATTTTTTGCCTTCTCAACCATTTCTTGGCTTCAAACTCCCATATCTCGCGAACGGATTGACCTAACGCAAAAATTCCTATTGCATCTGAAAGTAGAAACTCGCCCGATTACAACGGTATGTTTTTTTCCCTAGGCCATTCTGGTTAAGCGTTTGGAGCAGCAGAAATGCGAAAAATTTTTGGCCTTCTCAACCATTTCTTGGATTCAAACTCCCATATCTCGCGAACGGATTGACCTAACCCAAAAATTCCTGTTGCATCTGAAAGTAGAAACTCGCCCGATTACAACGGTATGTGTATTTTTTCCCTAGGCCATTCTGGTTAAGCGTTTGGAGCAGCAGAATTGCGAAAAATTTTTTGCATTCTCAACCATTTCTTGGCTTCAAACTCCCATATCTCGCGAACGGATTGACCTAACCCAAAAATTCCTGTATCGTCTGGAAGTAGAGACTCGCCCGATTACAACGGTATGTGTATTTTTTCCCTAGGCCATTCTGGTTAAGCGTTTGGAGCAGCAGAATTGCGAAAAATTTTTTGCCTTCTCAACCATTTCTTGGCTTCAAACTCCCATATCTCGCGAACGGATTGACCTAACCCAAAAATTCCTATTGCATCTGAAAGTAGAAACTGGCCCGATTACAACGGTATGTGTATTTTTTCCCTAGGCCATTCTGGTTAAGCGTTTGGAGCAGCAGAATTGCGAAAAATTTGTTGCCTTCTCAACCATTTCTTGGCTTCAAACTCCCATATCTCGCGAACGGATTGACCTAACGCAAAAATTCCTATTGCATCTGAAAGTAGAAACTCGCCCGATTACAACGGTATGTTTTTTTTCCCTAGGCCATTCTGGTTAAGCGTTTGGAGCAGCAGAAATGCGAAGAATTTTTTGCCTTCTCAACCATTTCTTGGATTCAAACTCCCATATCTCGCGAACGGATTGACCTAACCCAAAAATTCCTGTTGCATCTGAAAGTAGAAACTCGCCCGATTACAACGGTATGTGTATTTTTTCCCTAGGCCATTCTGGTTAAGCGTTTGGAGCAGCAGAATTGCGAAAAATTTTTTGCATTCTCAACCATTTCTTGGCTTCAAACTCCCATATCTCGCGAACGGATTGACCTAACCCAAAAATTCCTATTGCATCTGAAAGTAGAAACTCGCCCGATTACAACGGTATGTGTATTTTTTCCCTAGGCCATTCTGGTTAAGCGTTTGGAGCAGCAGAATTGCGAAAAATTTTTTGCCTTCTCAACCATTTCTTGGATTCAAACTCCCATATCTCGCGAACGGATTGACCTAACCCAAAAATTCCAATTGCATCTGAAAGTAGAACCTCGCCCGATTACAGCGGTATGTGTATTTTTTCCCTAGGCCATTCTGGTTAAGCGTTTGGAGCAGCAGAATTGCGAAAAATTTTTTGCCTTCTCAACCATTTCTTGGCTTCAAACTCCCATATCTCGCGAACGGATTGACCTAACCCAAAAATTCCTGTATCGTCTGGAAGTAGAGACTCGCCCGATTACAACGGTATGTGTATTTTTTCCCTAGGCCATTCTGGTTAAGCGTTTGGAGCAGCAGAATTGCGAAAAATTTGTTGCCTTCTCAACCATTTCTTGGCTTCAAACTCCCATATCTCGCGAACGGATTGACCTAACGCAAAAATTCCTATTGCATCTGAAAGTAGAAACTCGCCCGATTACAACGGTATGTTTTTTTTCCCTAGGCCATTCTGGTTAAGCGTTTGGAGCAGCAGAAATGCGAAAAATTTTTTGCCTTCTCAACCATTTCTTGGATTCAAACTCCCATATCTCGCGAACGGATTGACCTAACCCAAAAATTCCTGTTGCATCTGAAAGTAGAAACTCGCCCGATTACAACGGTATGTGTATTTTTTCCCTAGGCCATTCTGGTTAAGCGTTTGGAGCAGCAGAATTGCGAAAAATTTTTTGCATTCTCAACCATTTCTTGGCTTCAAACTCCCATATCTCGCGAACGGATTGACCTAACCCAAAAATTCCTGTATCGTCTGGAAGTAGAGACTCGCCCGATTACAACGGTATGTGTATTTTTTCCCTAGGCCATTCTGGTTAAGCGTTTGGAGCAGCAGAATTGCGAAAAATTTTTCGCCTTCTCAACCATTTCTTGGTTTCAAACTCCCATATCTCGCGAACGGATTGACCTAACCCAAAAATTCCTATTGCATCTGAAAGTAGAAACTGGCCCGATTACAACGGTATGTGTATTTTTTCCCTAGGCCATTCTGGTTAAGCGTTTGGAGCAGCAGAATTGCGAAAAATTTGTTGCCTTCTCAACCATTTCTTGGCTTCAAACTCCCATATCTCGCGAACGGATTGACCTAACGCAAAAATTCCTATTGCATCTGAAAGTAGAAACTCGCCCGATTACAACGGTATGTTTTTTTTCCCTAGGCCATTCTGGTTAAGCGTTTGGAGCAGCAGAAATGCGAAAAATTTTTTGCCTTCTCAACCATTTCTTGGATTCAAACTCCCATATCTCGCGAACGGATTGACCTAACCCAAAAATTCCTGTTGCATCTGAAAGTAGAAACTCGCCCGATTACAACGGTATGTGTATTTTTTCCCTAGGCCATTCTGGTTAAGCGTTTGGAGCAGCAGAATTGCGAAAAATTTTTTGCATTCTCAACCATTTCTTGGCTTCAAACTCCCATATCTCGCGAACGGATTGACCTAACCCAAAAATTCCTATTGCATCTGAAAGTAGAAACTCGCCCGATTACAACGGTATGTGTATTTTTTCCCTAGGCCATTCTGGTTAAGCGTTTGGAGCAGCAGAATTGCGAAAAATTTTTTGCCTTCTCAACCATTTCTTGGATTCAAACTCCCATATCTCGCGAACGGATTGACCTAACCCAAAAATTCCAATTGCATCTGAAAGTAGAACCTCGCCCGATTACAGCGGTATGTGTATTTTTTCCCTAGGCCATTCTGGTTAAGCGTTTGGAGCAGCAGAATTGCGAAAAATTTTTTGCCTTCTCAACCATTTCTTGGCTTCAAACTCCCATATCTCGCGAACGGATTGACCTAACCCAAAAATTCCTGTAGCGTCTGGAAGTAGAGACTCGCCCGATTACAACGGTATGTGTATTTTTTCCCTAGGCCATTCTGGTTAAGCGTTTGGAGCAGCAGAAGTGCGAAAGATTTGTTGTCTTCTCAACCATTTCTTAGCTTCAAACTCCCATATCTCGCGAACGGATTGACCTAACCCAAAAATTCCTGTTGCATCTGAAAGTAGAACCTCGCCCGATTACAGCGGTATGTATATTTTTTCCCTAGGCCATTCTGGTTAAGCGTTTGGAGCAGCAGAATTGCGAAAAATTTTTTGCCTTCTCAACCATTTCTCGGCTTCAAACTCCCATATCTCGCGAACGGATTGACCTAACCCAAAAATTCCTATTGCATCTGAAAGTAGAAACTCGCCCGATTACAACGGTATGTGTATTTTTTCCCTAGGCCATTCTGGTTAAGCGTTTGGAGCAGCAGAATTGCGAAAAATTTGTTGCCTTCTCAACCATTTCTTGGCTTCAAACTCCCATATCTCGCGAACGGATTGACCTAACCCAAAAATTCCAATTGCATCTGAAAGTAGAACCTCGCTCGATTACAGCGGTATGTGTATTTTTTCCCTAGGCCATTCTGGTTAGGCGTTTGGAGCAGCAGAATTGCGAAAAATTTTTTGCCTTCTCAACCATTTCTTGGCTTCAAACTCCCATATCTCGCGAACGGATTGACCTAACCCAAAAATTCCTATTGCATCTGAAAGTAGAAACTCGCCCGATTACAACGGTATGTGTATTTTTTCCCTAGGCCATTCTGGTTAAGCGTTTGGAGCTGCAGAATTGCGAAAAATTTTTTGCCTTCTCAACCATTTCTTGGCTTCAAACTCCCATAT
The DNA here is from genome assembly GCF_051014685.1 of Ptiloglossa arizonensis. Lineage (NCBI taxonomy): Eukaryota > Metazoa > Arthropoda > Insecta > Hymenoptera > Colletidae > Ptiloglossa > Ptiloglossa arizonensis. The sequence continues at coordinate 266,818 of NW_027478830.1, read as the reverse complement.
CTCGCGAACGGATTGACCTAACCCAAAAATTCCTATTGCATCTGAAAGTAGAAACTCGCCCGATTACAACGGTATGTGTATTTTTTCCCTAGGCCATTCTGGTTAAGCGTTTGGAGCAGCAGAATTGCGAAAAATTTGTTGCCTTCTCAACCATTTCTTGGCTTCAAACTCCCATATCTCGCGAACGGATTGACCTAACCCAAAAATTCCAATTGCATCTGAAAGTAGAACCTCGCCCGATTACAGCGGTATGTGTATTTTTTCCCTAGGCCATTCTGGTTAAGCGTTTGGAGCAGCAGAATTGCGAAAAATTTTTTACCTTCTCAACCATTTCTTGGCTTCAAACTCCCATATCTCGCGAACGGATTGACCTAACCAAAAAATTCCTCTTGCATCTGAAAGTAGAAACTCGCCCGATTACAACGGTATGTGTATTTTTTCCCTAGGCCATTCTGGTTAAGCGTTTGGAGCAGCAGAAGTGCGAAAGATTTGTTGTCTTCTCAACCATTTCTTAGCTTCAAACTCCCATATCTCGCGAACGGATTGACCTAACCCAAAAATTCCTGTTGCATCTGAAAGTAGAAACTCGCCCGATTACAACGGTATGTGTATTTTGTCCCGAGGCCATTCTGTTTAAGCGTTTGGAGCAGCAGAATTGCGAAAAATTTTTTGCCTTCTCAAGCATTCCTTGGCTTCAAACTCCCATATTTCGCGAACCGATTGACCTAACCCAAAAATTCCTATTGCTTCTGAAAGTAGAAACTCGCCCGATTACAACGGTATGTGTATTTTTTCCCTAGGCCATTCTGGTTAAGCGTTTGGAGCAGCAGAAATGCGAAAAATTTTTTGCCTTCTCAACCATTTCTTGGATTCAAACTCCCATATCTCGCGAACGGATTGACCTAACCCAAAAATTCCTGTTGCATCTGAAAGTAGAAACTCGCCCGATTACAACGGTATGTGTATTTTTTCCCTAGGCCATTCTGGTTAAGCGTTTGGAGCAGCAGAGTTGCGAAAAATTTTTTGCATTCTCAACCATTTCTTGGCTTCAAACTCCCATATCTCGCGAACGGATTGACCTAACCCAAAAATTCCTGTATCGTCTGGAAGTAGAGACTCGCCCGATTACAACGGTATGTGTATTTTTTCCCTAGGCCATTCTGGTTAAGCGTTTGGAGCAGCAGAATTGCGAAAAATTTTTTGCCTTCTCAACCATTTCTTGGCTTCAAACTCCCATATCTCGCGAACGGATTGACCTAACCCAAAAATTCCAATTGCATCTGAAAGTAGAACCTCGCCCGATTACAGCGGTATGTGTATTTTTTCCCTAGGCCATTCTGGTTAAGCGTTTGGAGCAGCAGAATTGCGAAAAATTTTTTGCCTTCTCAACCATTTCTTGGCTTCAAACTCCCATATCTCGCGAACGGATTGACCTAACCAAAAAATTCCTCTTGCATCTGAAAGTAGAAACTCGCCCGATTACAACGGTATGTGTATTTTTTCCCTAGGCCATTCTGGTTAAGCGTTTGGAGCAGCAGAAGTGCGAAGGATTTGTTGTCTTCTCAACCATTTCTTAGCTTCAAACTCCCATATCTCGCGAACGGATTGACCTAACCCAAAAATTCCTGTTGCATCTGAAAGTAGAAACTCGCCCGATTACAACGGTATGTGTATTTTGTCCCGAGGCCATTCTGTTTAAGCGTTTGGAGCAGCAGAATTGCGAAAAATTTTTTGCCTTCTCAAGCATTCCTTGGCTTCAAACTCCCATATTTCGCGAACGGATTGACCTAACCCAAAAATTCCTATTGCATCTGAAAGTAGAAACTCGCCCGATTACAACGGTATGTGTATTTTTTCCCTAGGCCATTCTGGTTAAGCGTTTGGAGCAGCAGAATTGCGAAAAATTTTTTGCCTTCTCAACCATTTCTTGGCTTCAAACTCCCATATCTTGCGAACGGATTGAACTAACCCAAAAATTCCTATAGCGTCTGGAAGTAGAAACTCGCCCGATTACAACGGTATGTGTATTTTGTCCCTAGGCCATTCTGTTTAAGCGTTTGGAGCAGCAGAATTGCGAAAAATTTTTTGCCTTCTCAACCATTCCTTGGCTTCAAACTCCCATATTTCGCGAACGGATTGACCTAACCCAAAAATTCCTATTGCATCTGAAAGTAGAAACTCGCCCGATTACAACGGTATGTGTATTTTTTCCCTAGGCCATTCTGGTTAAGCGTTTGGAGCAGCAGAATTGCGAAAAATTTTTTGCCTTCTCAACCATTCCTTGGCTTCAAACTCCCATATTTCGCGAACGGATTGACCTAACCCAAAAATTCCTATTGCATCTGAAAGTAGAAACTCGCCCGATTACAACGGTATGTGTATTTTTTCCCTAGGCCATTCTGGTTAAGCGTTTGGAGCAGCAGAATTGCGAAAAATTTTTTGCCTTCTCAACCATTTCTTGGCTTCAAACTCCCATATCTCGCGAACGGATTGACCTAACCCAAAAATTCCAATTGCATCTGAAAGTAGAACCTCGCCCGATTACAGCGGTATGTGTATTTTTTCCCTAGGCCATTCTGGTTAAGCGTTTGGAGCAGCAGAATTGCGAAAAATTTTTTGCCTTCTCAACCATTTCTTGGCTTCAAACTCCCATATCTCGCGAACGGATTGACCCAACCAAAAAATTCCTCTTGCATCTGAAAGTAGAAACTCGCCCGATTACAACGGTATGTGTATTTTTTCCCTAGGCCATTCTGGTTAGGCGTTTGGAGCAGCAGAATTGCGAAAAATTTTTTGCCTTCTCAACCATTTCTTGGCTTCAAACTCCCATATCTCGCGAACGGATTGACCCAACCAAAAAATTCCTCTTGCATCTGAAAGTAGAAACTCGCCCGATTACAACGGTATGTGTATTTTTTCCCTAGGCCATTCTGGTTAGGCGTTTGGAGCAGCAGAATTGCGAAAAATTTTTTGCCTTCTCAACCATTTCTTCGCTTCAAACTCCCATATCTCGCGAACGGATTGACCTAACCCAAAAATTCCTGTAGCGTCTGGAAGTAGAGACTCGCCCGATTACAACGGTATGTGTATTTTTTCCCTAGGCCATTCTGGTTAGGCGTTTGGAGCAGCAGAATTGCGAAAGATTTGTTGCCTTCTCAACCATTTCTTGGCTTCAAACTCCCATATCTCGCGAACGGATTGACCTAACCCAAAAATTCCTGTTGCATCTGAAAGTAGAAACTCGCCCGATTACAACGGTATGTGTATTTTGTCCCTAGGCCATTCTGTTTAAGCGTTTAGAGCAGCAGAATTGCGAAAAATTTTTTGCCTTCTCAACCATTCCTTGGCTTCAAACTCCCATATTTCGCGAACGGATTGACCTAACCCAAAAATTCCTATTGCATCTGAAAGTAGAAACTCGCCCGATTACAACGGTATGTGTATTTTTTCCCTAGGCCATTCTGGTTAAGCGTTTGGAGCAGCAGAAATGCGAAAAATTTTTTGCCTTCTCAACCATTTCTTGGATTCAAACTCCCATATCTCGCGAACGGATTGACCTAACCCAAAAATTCCTGTTGCATCTGAAAGTAGAAACTCGCCCGATTACAACGGTATGTGTATTTTTTCCCTAGGCCATTCTGGTTAAGCGTTTGGAGCAGCAGAGTTGCGAAAAATTTTTTGCATTCTCAACCATTTCTTGGCTTCAAACTCCCATATCTCGCGAACGGATTGACCTAACCCAAAAATTCCTGTATCGTCTGGAAGTAGAGACTCGCCCGATTACAACGGTATGTGTATTTTTTCCCTAGGCCATTCTGGTTAAGCGTTTGGAGCAGCAGAATTGCGAAAAATTTTTTGCCTTCTCAACCATTTCTTGGCTTCAAACTCCCATATCTCGCGAACGGTATTGACCTAACCCAAAAATTCCTATTGCATCTGAAAGTAGAAACTCGCCCGATTACAACGGTATGTGTATTTTTTCCCTAGGCCATTCTGGTTAAGCGTTTGGAGCAGCAGAATTGCGAAAAATTTTTTGCCTTCTCAACCATTTCTTGGCTTCAAACTCCCATATCTCGCGAACGGATTGACCTAACCCAAAAATTCCTGTAGCGTCTGGAAGTAGAGACTCGCCCGATTACAACGGTATGTGTATTTTTTCCCTAGGCCATTCTGGTTAGGCGTTTGGAGCAGCAGAATTGCGAAAAATTTTTTGCCTTCTCAACCATTTCTTGGCTTCAAACTCCCATATCTCGCGAACGGATTGACCTAACCCAAAAATTCCTATTGCATCTGAAAGTAGAAACTCGCCCGATTACAACGGTATGTGTATTTTTTCCCTAGGCCATTCTGGTTAAGCGTTTGGAGCTGCAGAATTGCGAAAAATTTTTTGCCTTCTCAACCATTTCTTGGCTTCAAACTCCCATATTTCGCGAACGGATTGACCTAACCCAAAAATTCCTATTGCATCTGAAAGTAGAAACTCGCCCGATTACAACGGTATGTGTATTTTTTCCCTAGGCCATTCTGGTTAAGCGTTTGGAGCAGCAGAATTGCGAAAAATTTTTTGCCTTCTCAACCATTCCTTGGCTTCAAACTCCCATATTTCGCGAACGGATTGACCTAACCCAAAAATTCCTATTGCATCTGAAAGTAGAAACTCGCCCGATTACAACGGTATGTGTATTTTTTCCCTAGGCCATTCTGGTTAAGCGTTTGGAGCAGCAGAATTGCGAAAAATTTTTTGCCTTCTCAACCATTTCTTGGCTTCAAACTCCCATATCTCGCGAACGGATTGACCTAACCCAAAAATTCCAATTGCATCTGAAAGTAGAACCTCGCCCGATTACAGCGGTATGTGTATTTTTTCCCTAGGCCATTCTGGTTAAGCGTTTGGAGCAGCAGAATTGCGAAAAATTTTTTGCCTTCTCAACCATTTCTTGGCTTCAAACTCCCATATCTCGCGAACGGATTGACCTAACCCAAAAATTCCTGTTGCATCTGAAAGTAGAAACTCGCCCGATTACAACGGTATGTGTATTTTGTCCCTAGGCCATTCTGTTTAAGCGTTTGGAGCAGCAGAATTGCGAAAAATTTTTTGCCTTCTCAACCATTCCTTGGCTTCAAACTCCCATATTTCGCGAACGGATTGACCTAACCCAAAAATTCCTATTGCATCTGAAAGTAGAAACTCGCCCGATTAGAACGGTATGTGTATTTTTTCCCTAGGCCATTCTGGTTAAGCGTTTGGAGCAGCAGAATTGCGAAAAATTTTTTGCCTTCTCAACCATTTCTTGGCTTCAAACTCCCATATCTCGCGAACGGATTGACCTAACCCAAAAATTCCTATTGCATCTGAAAGTAGAAACTCGCCCGATTACAACGGTATGTGTATTTTTTCCCTAGGCCGTTCTGGTTAAGCGTTTGGAGCAGCAGAATTGCGGAAAATTTTTTGCCTTCTCAACCATTTCTTGGCTTCAAACTCCCATATCTCGCGAACGGTATTGACCTAACCCAAAAATTCCTATTGCATCTGAAAGTAGAAACTCGCCCGATTACAACGGTATGTGTATTTTTTCCCTAGGCCATTCTGGTTAAGCGTTTGGAGCAGCAGAATTGCGAAAAATTTTTTGCCTTCTCAACCATTTCTTGGCTTCAAACTCCCATATCTCGCGAACGGATTGACCTAACCCAAAAATTCCTGTAGCGTCTGGAAGTAGAGACTCGCCCGATTACAACGGTATGTGTATTTTTTCCCTAGGCCATTCTGGTTAGGCGTTTGGAGCAGCAGAATTGCGAAAAATTTTTTGCCTTCTCAACCATTTCTTGGCTTCAAACTCCCATATCTCGCGAACGGATTGACCTAACCCAAAAATTCCTATTGCATCTGAAAGTAGAAACTCGCCCGATTACAACGGTATGTGTATTTTTTCCCTAGGCCATTCTGGTTAAGCGTTTGGAGCTGCAGAATTGCGAAAAATTTTTTGCCTTCTCAACCATTTCTTGGCTTCAAACTCCCATATCTCGCGAACGGATTGACCTAACCCAAAAATTCCTATTGCATCTGAAAGAAGAACCTCGCTCGATTACAGCGGTATGTGTATTTTTTCCCTAGGCCATTCTGGTTAGGCGTTTGGAGCAGCAGAATTGCGATAAATTTTTTGCCTTCTCAACCATTTCTTGGCTTCAAACTCCCATATCTCGCGAACGGATTGACCTAACCCAAAAATTCCTATTGCATCTGAAAGTAGAAACTCGCCCGATTACAACGGTATGTGTATTTTTTCCCTAGGCCATTCTGGTTAAGCGTTTGGAGCTGCAGAATTGCGAAAAATTTTTTGCCTTCTCAACCATTTCTTGGCTTCAAACTCCCATATCTCGCGAACGGATTGACCTAACCCAAAAATTCCTATTGCATCTGAAAGAAGAACCTCGCTCGATTACAGCGGTATGTGTATTTTTTCCCTAGGCCATTCTGGTTAAGCGTTTGGAGCAGCAGAATTGCGAAAAATTTTTTGCCTCCTCAACCATTTCTTGGCTTCAAACTCCCATATCTCGCGAACGGATTGACCTATCCCAAAAATTCCTGTATCGTCTAGAAGTAGAGACTCGCCCGATTACAACGGTATGTGTATTTTTTCCCTAGGCCATTCTGGTTAAGCGTTTGGAGCAGCAGAATTGCGAAAAATTTGTTGCCTTCTCAACCATTTCTTGGCTTCAAACTCCCATATCTCGCGAACGGATTGACCTAACGCAAAAATTCCTATTGCATCTGAAAGTAGAAACTCGCCCGATTACAACGGTATGTTTTTTTTCCCTAGGCCATTCTGGTTAAGCGTTTGGAGCAGCAGAAATGCGAAAAATTTTTTGCCTTCTCAACCATTTCTTGGATTCAAACTCCCATATCTCGCGAACGGATTGACCTAACCCAAAAATTCCTGTTGCATCTGAAAGTAGAAACTCGCCCGATTACAACGGTATGTGTATTTTTTCCCTAGGCCATTCTGGTTAAGCGTTTGGAGCAGCAGAATTGCGAAAAATTTTTTGCATTCTCAACCATTTCTTGGCTTCAAACTCCCATATCTCGCGAACGGATTGACCTAACCCAAAAATTCCTATTGCATCTGAAAGTAGAAACTCGCCCGATTACAACGGTATGTGTATTTTTTCCCTAGGCCATTCTGGTTAAGCGTTTGGAGCAGCAGAATTGCGAAAAATTTTTTGCCTTCTCAACCATTTCTTGGCTTCAAACTCCCATATCTCGCGAACGGATTGACCTAACCCAAAAATTCCTGTAGCGTCTGGAAGTAGAGACTCGCCCGATTACAACGGTATGTGTATTTTTTCCCTAGGCCATTCTGGTTAGGCGTTTGGAGCAGCAGAATTGCGAAAAATTTTTTGCCTTCTCAACCATTTCTTGGCTTCAAACTCCCATATCTCGCGAACGGATTGACCTAACCCAAAAATTCCTATTGCATCTGAAAGTAGAAACTCGCCCGATTACAACGGTATGTGTATTTTTTCCCTAGGCCATTCTGGTTAAGCGTTTGGAGCTGCAGAATTGCGAAAAATTTTTTGCCTTCTCAACCATTTCTTGGCTTCAAACTCCCATATCTCGCGAACGGATTGACCTAACCCAAAAATTCCTATTGCATCTGAAAGAAGAACCTCGCTCGATTACAGCGGTATGTGTATTTTTTCCCTAGGCCATTCTGGTTAGGCGTTTGGAGCAGCAGAATTGCGATAAATTTTTTGCCTTCTCAACCATTTCTTGGCTTCAAACTCCCATATCTCGCGAACGGATTGACCTAACCCAAAAATTCCTATTGCATCTGAAAGTAGAAACTCGCCCGATTACAACGGTATGTGTATTTTTTCCCTAGGCCATTCTGGTTAAGCGTTTGGAGCTGCAGAATTGCGAAAAATTTTTTGCCTTCTCAACCATTTCTTGGCTTCAAACTCCCATATCTCGCGAACGGATTGACCTAACCCAAAAATTCCTATTGCATCTGAAAGAAGAACCTCGCTCGATTACAGCGGTATGTGTATTTTTTCCCTAGGCCATTCTGGTTAAGCGTTTGGAGCAGCAGAATTGCGAAAAATTTTTTGCCTCCTCAACCATTTCTTGGCTTCAAACTCCCATATCTCGCGAACGGATTGACCTATCCCAAAAATTCCTGTATCGTCTAGAAGTAGAGACTCGCCCGATTACAACGGTATGTGTATTTTTTCCCTAGGCCATTCTGGTTAAGCGTTTGGAGCAGCAGAATTGCGAAAAATTTGTTGCCTTCTCAACCATTTCTTGGCTTCAAACTCCCATATCTCGCGAACGGATTGACCTAACGCAAAAATTCCTATTGCATCTGAAAGTAGAAACTCGCCCGATTACAACGGTATGTTTTTTTTCCCTAGGCCATTCTGGTTAAGCGTTTGGAGCAGCAGAAATGCGAAAAATTTTTTGCCTTCTCAACCATTTCTTGGATTCAAACTCCCATATCTCGCGAACGGATTGACCTAACCCAAAAATTCCTGTTGCATCTGAAAGTAGAAACTCGCCCGATTACAACGGTATGTGTATTTTTTCCCTAGGCCATTCTGGTTAAGCGTTTGGAGCAGCAGAATTGCGAAAAATTTTTTGCATTCTCAACCATTTCTTGGCTTCAAACTCCCATATCTCGCGAACGGATTGACCTAACCCAAAAATTCCTATTGCATCTGAAAGTAGAAACTCGCCCGATTACAACGGTATGTGTATTTTTTCCCTAGGCCATTCTGGTTAAGCGTTTGGAGCAGCAGAATTGCGAAAAATTTTTTGCCTTCTCAACCATTTCTTGGATTCAAACTCCCATATCTCGCGAACGGATTGACCTAACCCAAAAATTCCAATTGCATCTGAAAGTAGAACCTCGCCCGATTACAGCGGTATGTGTATTTTTTCCCTAGGCCATTCTGGTTAAGCGTTTGGAGCAGCAGAATTGCGAAAAATTTTTTGCCTTCTCAACCATTTCTTGGCTTCAAACTCCCATATCTCGCGAACGGATTGACCTAACCCAAAAATTCCTGTAGCGTCTGGAAGTAGAGACTCGCTCGATTACAACGGTATGTGTATTTTTTCCCTAGGCCATTCTGGTTAAGCGTTTGGAGCAGCAGAAGTGCGAAAGATTTGTTGTCTTCTCAACCATTTCTTAGCTTCAAACTCCCATATCTCGCGAACGGATTGACCTAACCCAAAAATTCCTGTTGCATCTGAAAGTAGAACCTCGCCCGATTACAGCGGTATGTGTATTTTTTCCCTAGGCCATTCTGGTTAAGCGTTTGGAGCAGCAGAATTGCGAAAAATTTTTTGCCTTCTCAGCCATTTCTCGGCTTCAAACTCCCATATCTCGCGAACGGATTGACCTAACCCAAAAATTCCTATTGCATCTGAAAGTAGAAACTCGCCCGATTACAACGGTATGTGTATTTTTTCCCTGGGCCATTCTGGTTAAGCGTTTGGAGCAGCAGAATTGCGAAAAATTTGTTGCCTTCTCAACCATTTCTTGGCTTCAAACTCCCATATCTCGCGAACGGATTGACCTAACCCAAAAATTCCAATTGCATCTGAAAGTAGAACCTCGCCCGATTACAGCGGTATGTGTATTTTTTCCCTAGGCCATTCTGGTTAAGCGTTTGGAGCAGCAGAATTGCGAAAAATTTTTTGCCTTCTCAACCATTTCTTGGCTTCAAACTCAATTATCTTGCGAACGGATTGGCCTAACCCAAAAATTCCTGTAGCGTCTGGAAGTAGAGACTCGCCCGATTACAACGGTATGTGTATTTTTTCCCTAGGCCATTCTGGTTAGGCGTTTGGAGCAGCAGAATTGCGAAAAATTTTTTGCCTTCTCAACCATTTCTTGGCTTCAAACTCCCATATCTCGCGAACGGATTGACCTAACCCAAAAATTCCTATTGCATCTGAAAGTAGAAACTCGCCCGATTACAACGGTATGTGTATTTTTTCCCTAGGCCATTCTGGTTAAGCGTTTGGAGCAGCAGAATTGCGAAAAATTTTTTGCCTTCTCAACCATTTCTTGGCTTCAAACTCCCATATCTCGCGAACGGATTGACCTAACCCAAAAATTCCAATTGCATCTGAAAGTAGAACCTCGCCCGATTACAGCGGTATGTGTATTTTTTCCCTAGGCCATTCTGGTTAAGCGTTTGGAGCAGCAGAATTGCGAAAAATTTTTTGCCTTCTCAACCATTTCTTGGCTTCAAACTCCCATATCTCGCGAACGGATTGGCCTAACCCAAAAATTCCTGTAGCGTCTGGAAGTAGAGACTCGCCCGATTACAACGGTATGTGTTTTTTTTCCCTAGGCCATTCTGGTTAAGCGTTTGGAGCAGCAGAATTGCGAAAAATTTTTTGCCTTCTCAACCATTTCTTGGCTTCAAACTCCCATATCTCGCGAACGGATTGACCTAACACAAAAATTCCAATTGCATCTGAAAGTAGAACCTCGCCCGATTACAGCGGTATGTGTATTTTTTCCCTAGGCCATTCTGGTTAAGCGTTTGGAGCAGCAGAATTGCGAAAAATTTTTTGCCTTCTCAACCATTTCTTGGCTTCAAACTCCCATATCTCGCGAACGGATTGACCTAACACAAAAATTCCAATTGCATCTGAAAGTAGAACCTCGCCCGATTACAGCGGTATGTGTATTTTTTCCCTAGGCCATTCTGGTTAAGCGTTTGGAGCAGCAGAATTGCGAAAAATTTTTTGCCTTCTCAACCATTTCTTGGCTTCAAACTCCCATATCTCGCGAACGGATTGGCCTAACCCAAAAATTCCTGTAGCGTCTGGAAGTAGAGACTCGCCCGATTACAACGGTATGTGTATTTTTTCCCTAGGCCATTCTGGTTAGGCGTTTGGAGCAGCAGAATTGCGAAAAATTTTTTGCCTTCTCAACCATTTCTTGGCTTCAAACTCCCATATCTCGCGAACGGATTGACCTAACCCAAAAATTCCTATTGCATCTGAAAGTAGAAACTCGCCCGATAACAATGGTATGTGTATTTTTTCCCTAGGCCATTCTGGTTAAGCGTTTGGAGCAGCAGAATTGCGAAAGATTTGTTGTCTTCTCAACCATTTTTTAGCTTCAAACTCCCATATCTCGCGAACGGATTGACCTAACCCAAAAATTCCTGTTGCATCTGAAAGTAGAAACTCGCCCGATTATAACGGTATCTGTATTTCTTCCCTAGGCCATTCTGTTTAAGCGTTTGGAGCAGCAGAATTGCGAAAAATTTTTTGCCTTCTCAACTATTTCTTGGCTTCAAACTCCCATATCTCGCGAACGGATTGACCTAACCCAAAAATTCCTATTGCATCTGAAAGTAGAAACTCGCCCGATTACAACGGTATGTGTATTTTTTCCCTAGGCCATTCTGGTTAGGCGTTTGGAGCAGCAGAATTGCGAAAAATTTTTTGCCTTCTCAACCATTTCTTGGCTTCAAACTCCCATATCTCGCGAACGGATTGACCTAACCCAAAAATTCCTATTGCATCTGAAAGTAGAAACTCGCCCGATTACAACGGTATGTGTATTTTTTCCCTAGGCCATTCTGGTTAAGCGTTTGGAGCAGCAGAATTGCGAAAAATTTTTTGCCTTCTCAACCATTTCTTGGCTTCAAACTCCCATATCTCGCGAACGGATTGACCTAACCCAAAAATTCCTGTAGCGTCTGGAAGTAGAAACTCGCCCGATTACAACGGTATGTGTATTTTGTCCCTAGGCCATTCTGTTTAAGCGTTTGGAGCAGCAGAATTGCGAAAAATTTTTTGCCTTCTCAACCATTCCTTGGCTTCAAACTCCCATATTTCGCGAACGGATTGACCTAACCCAAAAATTCCTGTAGCGTCTGGAAGTAGAAACTCGCCCGATTACAACGGTATGTGTATTTTTTCCCTAGGCCATTCTGGTTAAGCGTTTGGAGCAGCAGAATTGCGAAAAATTTTTTGCCTTCTCAACCATTTCTTGGCTTCAAACTCCCATATCTCGCGAACGGATTGACCTAACCCAAAAATTCCAATTGCATCTGAAAGTAGAACCTCGCCCGATTACAGCGGTATGTGTATTTTTTCCCTAGGCCATTCTGGTTAAGCGTTTGGAGCAGCAGAATTGCGAAAAATTTTTTGCCTTCTCAACCATTTCTTGGCTTCAAACTCCCATATCTCGCGAACAGATTGGCCTAACCCAAAAATTCCTGTAGCGTCTGGAAGTAGAGACTCGCCCGATTACAACGGTATGTGTATTTTTTCCCTAGGCCATTCTGGTTAGGCGTTTGGAGCAGCAGAATTGCGAAAAATTTTTTGCCTTCTCAACCATTTCTTGGCTTCAAACTCCCATATCTCGCGAACGGATTGACCTAACCCAAAAATTCCTATTGCATCTGAAAGTAGAAACTCGCCCGATTACAACGGTATGTGTATTTTTTCCCTAGGCCATTCTGGTTAAGCGTTTGGAGCAGCAGAAGTGCGAAAGATTTGTTGTCTTCTCAATCATTTCTTAGCTTCAAACTCCCATATCTCGCGAACGGATTGACCTAACCCAAATATTCCTGTTGCATCTGAAAGTAGAAACTCGCCCGATTATAACGGTATCTGTATTTCTTCCCTAGGCCATTCTGTTTAAGCGTTTGGAGCAGCAGAATTGCGAAAAATTTTTTGCCTTCTCAACTATTTCTTGGCTTCAAACTCCCATATCTCGCGAACGGATTGACCTAACCCAAAAATTCCTATTGCATCTGAAAGTAGAAACTCGCCCGAATACAACGGTATGTGTATTTTTTCCCTAGGCCATTCTGGTTAAGCGTTTGGAGCAGCAGAATTGCGAAAAATTTTTTGCCTTCTCAACCATTTCTTGGCTTCAAACTCCCATATCTCGCGAACGGATTGACCTAACCCAAAAATTCCTATTGCATCTGAAAGTAGAAACTCGCCCGATTACAACGGTATGTGTATTTTTTCCCTAGGCCATTCTGGTTAAGCGTTTGGAGCAGCAGAATTGCGAAAAATTTGTTGCCTTCTCAACCATTTCTTGGCTTCAAACTCCCATATCTCGCGAACGGATTGACCTAACCCAAAAATTCCAATTGCATCTGAAAGTAGAACCTCGCCCGATTACAGCGGTATGTGTATTTTTTCCCTAGGCCATTCTGGTTAAGCGTTTGGAGCAGCAGAATTGCGAAAAATTTTTTGCCTTCTCAACCATTTCTTGGCTTCAAACTCCCATATCTTGCGAACGGATTGACCTAACCCAAAAATTCCTGTAGCGTCTGGAAGTAGAAACTCGCCCGATTACAACGGTATGTGTATTTTTTCCCTAGGCCATTCTGTTTAAGCGTTTGGAGCAGCAGAAATGCGAAAAATTTTTTGCCTTCTCAACCATTTCTTGGCTTCAAACTCCCATATCTCGCGAACGGATTGACCTAACCCAAAAATTCCTGTTGCATCTGAAAGTAGAAACCCGCCCGATTACAACGGTATGTGTATTTTTTCCCTAGGCCATTCTGGTTAAGCGTTTGGAGCAGCAGAATTGCGAAAAATTTTTTGCCTTCTCAACCATTTCTTGGCTTCAAACTCCCATATCTCGCGAACGGATTGAGCTAACCCAAAAATTCCAATTGCATCTGAAAGTAGAACCTCGCCCGATTACAGCGGATGTGTATTTTTTCCCTAGGCCATTCTGGTTAAGCGTTTGGAGCAGCAGAATTGCGAAAAATTTTTTGCCTTCTCAACCATTTCTTGGCTTCAAACTCCCATATCTCGCGAACGGATTGACCTAACCCAAAAATTCCTGTTGCATCTGAAAGTAGAAACCCGCCCGATTACAACGGTATGTGTATTTTTTCCCTAGGCCATTCTGGTTAAGCGTTTGGAGCAGCAGAATTGCGAAAAATTTTTTGCCTTCTCAACCATTTCTTGGCTTCAAACTCCCATATCTCGCGAACGGATTGAGCTAACCCAAAAATTCCAATTGCATCTGAAAGTAGAACCTCGCCCGATTACAGCGGATGTGTATTTTTTCCCTAGGCCATTCTGGTTAAGCGTTTGGAGCAGCAGAATTGCGAAAAATTTTTTGCCTTCTCAACCATTTCTCGGCTTCAAACTCCCATATCTCGCGAACGGATTGACCTAACCCAAAAATTCCTGTTGCATCTGAAAGTAGAACCTCGCCCGATTACAGCGGTATGTGTATTTTTTCCCTAGGCGATTCTGGTTAAGCGTTTGGAGCAGCAGAATTGCGAAAAATTTTTTGCCTTCTCAACCATTTCTTGGCTTCAAACTCCCATATCTCGCGAACGGATTGACCTAACCCAAAAATTCCTGTAGCGTCTGGAAGTAGAGACTCGCCCGATTACAACGGAATGTGTATTTATTCCCTAGGCCATTCTGGTTATGCGTTTGGAGCAGCAGAATTACGAAAAATTTTTTGCCTTCTCAACCATTTCTTGGCTTCAAATTCCCCTATCTCGCGAACGGATTGACCTAACCCAAAAATTCCTATTGCATCTGAAAGTAGAAACTCGCCCGATTACAACGGTATGTGTATTTTTTCCCTAGGCCATTCTGGTTAAGCGATTGGAGCAGCACAATTGCGAAAAATTTGTTGCCTTCTCAACCATTTCTTGGCTTCAAACTCCCATATCTGGCGAACGGATTGACCTAACCCAAAGATTCCTATTGCATCTGAAAGTAGAAACTCGCCCGATTACAACGGTATGTGTATTTTTTCCCTAGGCCATTCTGGTTAAGCGTTTGGAGCAGCAGAAATGCGAAAAATTTTTTGCCTTCTCAACCATTTCTTGGCTTCAAACTCCCATATCTCGCGAACGGATTGACCTAACCCAAAAATTCCTGTTGCATCTGAAAGTAGAAACCCGCCCGATTACAACGGTATGTGTATTTTTTCCCTAGGCCATTCTGGTTAAGCGTTTGGAGCAGCAGAATTGCGAAAAATTTTTTGCCTTCTCAACCATTTCTTGGCTTCAAACTCCCATATCACGCGAACGGATTGAGCTAACCCAAAAATTCCAATTGCATCTGAAAGTAGAACCTCGCCCGAATACAGCGGATGTGTATTTTTTCCCTAGGCCATTCTGGTTAAGCGTTTGGAGCAGCAGAATTGCGAAAAATTTTTTGCCTTCTCAACCATTTCTTGGCTTCAAACTCCCATATCTCGCGAACGGATTGACCTAACCCAAATATTCCTATTGCATCTGAAAGTCGAACCTCGCCCGATTACAGCGGTATGTGTATTTTTTCCCTAGGCCATTCTGGTTAAGCGTTTGGAGCAACAGAAGTGCGAAAGATTTGTTGTCTTCTCAACCATTTCTTAGCTTCAAACTCCCATATCTCGCGAACGGATTGACCTAACCCAAAAATTCCTGTTGCATCTGAAAGTAGAAACTCGCCCGATTACAACGGTATGTGTATTTTGTCCCTATGCCATTCTGTTTAAGCGTTTGGAGGAGCAGAATTGCGAAAAATTTTTTGCCTTCTCAACCATTCCTTGGCTTCAAACTCCCATATTTCGCGAACGGATTGACCTAACCCAAAAATTCCTACTGCATCTGGAAGTAGAGACTCGCCCGATTACAACGGAATGTGTATTTATTCCCTAGGCCATTCTGGTTAAGCGTTTGGAGCTGCAGAATTGCGAAAAATTTTTTGCCTTCTCAACCATTTCTTGGCTTCAAATTCCCCTATCTCGCGAACGGATTGACCTAACCCAAAAATTCCTATTGCATCTGAAAGTAGAAACTCGCCCGATTACAACGGTATGTGTATTTTTTCCCTAGGCCATTCTGGTTAAGCGTTTGGAGCAGCACAATTGCGAAAAATTTGTTGCCTTCTCAACCATTTCTTGGCTTCAAACTCCCATATCTGGCGAACGGATTGACCTAACCCAAAAATTCCAATTGCATCTGAAAGTAGAACCTCGCCCGATTACAGCGGTATGTGTATTTTTTCCCTAGGCCATTCTGGTTAAGCGTTTGGAGCAGCAGAAGTGCGAAAGATTTGTTGTCTTCTCAACCATTTCTTAGCTTCAAACTCCCATATCTCGCGAACGGATTGACCTAACCCAAAAATTCCTGTTGCATCTGAAAGTAGAAACTCGCGCGATTACAACGGTATGTGTATTTTGTCCCTAGGCCATTCTGTTTAAGCGTTTGGAGCAGCAGAATTGCGAAAAATTTTTTGCCTTCTCAACCATTCCTTGGCTTCAAACTCCCATATTTCGCGAACGGATTGACCTAACCCAAAAATTCCTATTGCATCTGAAAGTAGAAACTCGCCCGATTACAACGGTACGTGTATTTTTTCCCTAGGCCATTCTGGTTAAGCGTTTGGAGCAGCAGAATTGCAAAAAATTTTTTGCCTTCTCAACCATTTCTTGGCTTCAAACTCCCATATCTCGCGAACGGATTGACATAACCCAAAAATTCCAATTGCATCTGAAAGTAGAACCTCGCCCGATTACAGCGGCATGTGTATTTTTTCCCTAGGCCATTCTGGTTAAGCGTTTGGAGCAGCAGAATTGCGAAAAATTTTTTGCCTACTCAACCATTTCTTGGCTTCAAACTCCCATATCTCGCGAACGGATTGACCTAACCCAAAAATTCCTGTAGCGTCTGGAAGTAGAGACTCGCCCGATTACAACGGTATGTGTATTTATTCCCTAGGCCATTCTGGTTAAGCGTTTGGAGCAGCAGAATTGCGAAAAATTTGTTGCCTTCTCAACCATTTCTTGGCTTCAAACTCCCATATCTCGCGAACGGATTGACCTAACCCAAAAATTCCTATTGCATTTGAATGTCGAAACTCGCCCGATTACAACGGTATGTGTATTTTTTCCCTAGGCCATTCTGGTTAAGCGTTTGGAGCAGCAGAATTGCGAAAGATTTGTTGTCTTCTCAACCATTTCTTAGTTTCAAACTCCCATATCTCGCGAACGGATTGACCTAACCCAAAAATTCCTGTTGCACCTGAAAGTAGAAACTCGCCCGATTACAACGGTATCTGTATTTTTTCCCTAGGCCATTCTGTTTAAGCGTTTGGAGCAGCAGAATTGCGAAAAATTTTTTGCCTTCTCAACCATTTCTTGGCTTCAAACTCCCATATCTCGCGAACGGATTGACCTAACCCAAAAATTCCTATTGCAACTGAAAGTAGAAACTCGCCCGATTACAAGGGTATGTGTATTTTTTCCCTAGGCCATTCTGATTAAGCGTTTGGAGCAGCAGAAGTGCGAAGGATTTGTTGTCTTCTCAACCATTTCTTAGCTTCAAACTCCCATATCTCGCGAACGGATTGACCTAACCCAAAAATTCCTGTTGCATCTGAAAGTAGAAACTCGCCCGATTATAACGGTATCTGTATTTTTTCCCTAGGCCGTTCTGGTTAAGCGTTTGGAGCAGCAGAAATGCGAAAAATTTTTTGCCTTCTCAACCATTTCTTGGCTTCAAACTCCCGTATCTCGCGAACGGATTGACATAACCCAAAAATTCCTGTTGCATCTAAAAGTAGAAACTCGCCCGATTACAACGGTATGTGTATTTTTTCCCTAGGCCATTCTGGTTAAGCGTTTGGAGCAGCAGAATTGCGAAATATTTTTTGCCTTCTCAACCATTTCTTGGCTTCAAACTCCCATATCTCGCGAACGGATTGACCTAACCCAAAAATTCCTATTGCATCTGAAAGTAGAAACTCGCCCGATTACAACGGTATGTGTATTTTAACCCTAGGCCACTCTGGTTAAGCGTTTGGAGCAGCAGAATTGCGAAAAATTTGTTGCCTTCTCAACCATTTCTTGGCTTCAAACTCCCATATCTCGCGAACAGATTGACCTAACCCAAAAGTTCCTGTAGCGTCTGGAAGTAGAGACTCGCCCGATTACAACGGAATGTGTATTTATTCCCTAGGCCATTCTGGTTAAGCGTTTGGAGCAGCAGAATTGCGAAAAATTTTTTGCCTTCTCAACCATTTCTTGGCTTCAAATTCCCCTATCTCGCGAACGGATTGACCTAACCCAAAAATTCCTATTGCATCTGAAAGTAGAAACTCGCCCGATTACAACGGTATGTGTATTTTTTCCCTAGGCCATTCTGGTTAAGCGTTTGGAGCAGCACAATTGCGAAAAATTTGTTGCCTTCTCAACCATTTCTTGGCTTCAACCTCCCATATCTGGCGAACGGATTGACCTAACCCAAAAATTCCAATTGCATCTGAAAGTAGAACCTCGCCCGATTACAGCGGTATGTGTATTTTTTCCCTAGGCCATTCTGGTTAAGCGTTTGGAGCAGCAGAATTGCGAAAAATTTTTTGCCTTCTCAACCATTTCTTGGCTTCAAACTCCCATATCTCGCGAACGGATTGACCTAACCCAAAAATTCCAATTGCATCTGAAAGTAGAACCTCGCCCGATTACAGCGGATGTGTATTTTTTCCCTAGGCCATTCTGGTTAAGCGTTTGGAGCAGCAGAATTGCGAAAAATTTTTTGCCTTCTCAACCATTTCTTGGCTTCAAACTCCCATATCTCGCGAACGGATTGACCTAACCCAAATATTCCTATTGAGTCTGAAAGTCGAACCTCGCCCGATTACAGCGGTATGTGTATTTTTTCCCTGGGCCATTCTGGTTAAGCGTTTGGAGCAGCAGAAGTGCGAAAGATTTGTTGTCTTCTCAACCATTTCTTAGCTTCAAACTCCCATATCTCGCGAACGGATTGACCTAACCCAAAAACTCCTGTAGCGTCTGGAAGTAGAGACTCGCCCGATTACAACGGTATGTGTATTTATTCCCTAGGCCATTCTGGTTAAGCGTTTGGAGCAGCACAATTGCGAAAAATTTTTTGCCTTCTCAACCATTTCTTGGCTTCAAACTCCCATATCTCGCGAACGGATTGACCTAACCCAAAAATTCCTATTGCATTTGAAAGTCGAAACTCGCCCGATTACAACGGTATGTGTATTTTTTCCCTAGGCCATTCTGGTTAAGCGTTTGGAGCAGCAGAATTGCGAAAGATTTGTTGTCTTCTCAACCATTTCTTAGTTTCAAACTCCCATATCTCGCGAACGGATTGACCTAACCCAAAAATTCCTGTTGCACCTGAAAGTAGAAACTCGCCCGATTACAACGGTATCTGTATTTTTTCCCTAGGCCATTCTGTTTAAGCGTTTGGAGCAGCAGAATTGCGAAAAATTTTTTGCCTTCTCAACCATTTCTTGGCTTCAAACTCCCATATCTCGCGAACGGATTGACCTAACCCAAAAATTCCTATTGCAACTGAAAGTAGAAACTCGCCCGATTACAAGGGTATGTGTATTTTTTCCCTAGGCCATTCTGATTAAGCGTTTGGAGCAGCAGAAGTGCGAAAGATTTGTTGTCTTCTCAACCATTTCTTAGCTTCAAACTCCCATATCTCGCGAACGGATTGACCTAACCCAAAAATTCCTGTTGCATCTGAAAGTAGAAACTCGCCCGATTATAACGGTATCTGTATTTTTTCCCTAGGCCGTTCTGGTTAAGCGTTTGGAGCAGCAGAAATGCGAAAAATTTTTTGCCTTCTCAACCATTTCTTGGCTTCAAACTCCCATATCTCGCGAACGAATTGACCTAACCCAAAAATTCCTGTTGCATCTAAAAGTAGAAACTCGCCCGATTACAACGGTATGTGTATTTTTTCCCTAGGCCATTCTGGTTAAGCGTTTGGAGCAGCAGAATTGCGAAATATTTTTTGCCTTCTCAACCATTTCTTGGCTTCAAACTCCCATATCTCGCGAACGGATTGACCTAACCCAAAAATTCCTATTGCATCTGAAAGTAGAAGCTCGCCCGATTACAACGGTATGTGTATTTTATCCCTAGGCCATTCTGGTTAAGCGTTTGGAGCAGCAGAATTGCGAAAAATTTGTTGCCTTCTCAACCATTTCTTGGCTTCAAACTCCCATATCTCGCGAACAGATTGACCTAACCCAAAAATTCCTATTGCATCTGAAAGTCGAAACTCGCCCGATTACAACGGTATGTGTATTTTTTCCCTAGGCCACTCTGGTTAAGCGTTTGGAGCAGCAGAATTGCGAAAAATTTTTTGCCTTCTTAACCATTTCTTGGCTTCAAACTCCCATATCTCGCGAACGGATTGACCTAACCCAAAAATTCCAATTGCATCTGAAAGTACAACCTCGCCCGATTACAGCGGTATGTGTATTTTTTCCCTAGGCCATTCTGGTTAAGCGTTTGGAGCAGCAGAATTGCGAAAAATTTTTTGCCTTCTCAACCATTTCTTGGCTTCAAACTCCCATATCTCGCGAACGGATTGACCTAACCCAAAAATTCCTATTGCATCTGAAAGTAGAAACTCGCCCGATTACAACGGTATGTGTATTTTTTCCCTTGCCCGTTCTGGTTAAGCGTTTGGAGCAGCAGAAATGCGAAAAATTTTTTGCATTCTCAACCATTTCTTGGCTTCAAACTCCCATATCTCGCGAACGGATTGACCTAACCCAAAAATTCCTATTGCATCTGAAAGTAGAAACTCGCCCGATTACAACGGTATGTGTATTTCATCCCTAGGCCATTCTGGTTAAGCGTTTGGAGCAGCAGAATTGCGAAAAATTTGTTGCCTTCTCAACCATTTCTTGGCTTCAAACTCCCATATCTCGCGAACAGATTGACCTAACCCAAAAATTCCTATTGCATCTGAAAGTCGAAACTCGCCCGATTACAACGGTATGTGTATTTTTTCCCTAGGCCACTCTGGTTAAGCGTTTGGAGCAGCAGAATTGCGAAAAATTTTTTGCCTTCTGAACCATTTCTTGGCTTCAAACTCCCATATCTCGCGAACGGATTGACTTAACCCAAAAATTCCAATTGCATCTGAAAGTAGAACCTCGCCCGATTACAGCGGTATGTGTATTTTTTCCCTAGGCCATTCTGGTTAAGCGTTTGGAGCAGCAGAATTGCGAAAAATTTTTTGCCTTCTCAACCATTTCTTGGCTTCAAACTCCCATATCTCGCGAACGGATTGACCTAACCCAAAAATTCCTATTGCATCTGAAAGTAGAAACTCGCCCGATTACAACGGTATGTGTATTTTTTCCCTTGCCCGTTCTGGTTAAGCGTTTGGAGCAGCAGAAATGCGAAAAATTTTTTGCCTTCTCAACCATTTCTTGGCTTCAAACTCCCATATCTCGCGAACGGATTGACCTAACCCAAAAATTCCTGTTGCATCTAAAAGTAGAAACTCGCCCGATTACAACGGTGTGTGTATTTTTTCCCTAGGCCATTCTGGTTAAGCGTTTGGAGCAGCAGAATTGCGAAATATTTTTTGCCTTCTCAACCATTTCTTGGCTTCAAACTCCCATATCTCGCGAACGGATTGACCTAACCCAAAAATTCCTATTGCATCTGAAAGTAGAAACTCGCCCGATTACAACGGTATGTGTATTTTATCCCTAGGCCATTCTGGTTAAGCGTTTGGAGCAGCAGAATTGCGAAAAATTTGTTGCCTTCTCAACCATTTCTTGGCTTCAAACTCCCATATCTCGCGAACGGATTGACCTAACCCAAAATTTCCAATTGCATCTGAAAGTAGAACCTCGCCCGATTACAGCGGTATGTGTATTTTTTCCCTAGGCCATTCTGGTTAAGCGTTTGGAGCAGCAGAAGTGCGAAAAATTTTTTGCATTCTCAACCATTTCTTGGCTTCAAACTCCCATATCTCGCGAACGGATTGACCTAACCCAAAAATTCCTATTGCAACTGAAAGTAGAAACTCGCCCGATTACAAGGGTATGTGTATTTTTTCCCTAGGCCATTCTGATTAAGCGTTTGGAGCAGCAGAAGTGCGAAGGATTTGTTGTCTTCTCAACCATTTCTTAGTTTCAAACTCCCATATCTCGCGAACGGATTGACCTAACCCAAAAATTCCTGTTGCACCTGAAAGTAGAAACTCGCCCGATTACAACGGTATCTGTATTTTTTCCCTAGGCCATTCTGTTTAAGCGTTTGGAGCAGCAGAATTGCGAAAAATTTTTTGCCTTCTCAACCATTTCTTGGCTTCAAACTCCCATATCTCGCGAACGGATTGACCTAACCCAAAAATTCCTATTGCAACTGAAAGTAGAAACTCGCCCGATTACAAGGGTATGTGTATTTTTTCCCTAGGCCATTCTGATTAAGCGTTTGGAGCAGCAGAAGTGCGAAGGATTTGTTGTCTTCTCAACCATTTCTTAGCTTCAAACTCCCATATCTCGCGAACGGATTGACCTAACCCAAAAATTCCTGTTGCATCTGAAAGTAGAAACTCGCCCGATTATAACGGTATCTGTATTTTTTCCCTAGGCCGTTCTGGTTAAGCGTTTGGAGCAGCAGAAATGCGAAAAATTTTTTGCCTTCTCAACCATTTCTTGGCTTCAAACTCCCGTATCTCGCGAACGGATTGACATAACCCAAAAATTCCTGTTGCATCTAAAAGTAGAAACTCGCCCGATTACAACGGTATGTGTATTTTTTCCCTAGGCCATTCTGGTTAAGCGTTTGGAGCAGCAGAATTGCGAAATATTTTTTGCCTTCTCAACCATTTCTTGGCTTCAAACTCCCATATCTCGCGAACGGATTGACCTAACCCAAAAATTCCTATTGCATCTGAAAGTAGAAACTCGCCCGATTACAACGGTATGTGTATTTTAACCCTAGGCCATTCTGGTTAAGCGTTTGGAGCAGCAGAATTGCGAAAAATTTGTTGCCTTCTCAACCATTTCTTGGCTTCAAACTCCCATATCTCGCGAACAGATTGACCTAACCCAAAAGTTCCTGTAGCGTCTGGAAGTAGAGACTCGCCCGATTACAACGGAATGTGTATTTATTCCCTAGGCCATTCTGGTTAAGCGTTTGGAGCAGCAGAATTGCGAAAAATTTTTTGCCTTCTCAACCATTTCTTGGCTTCAAATTCCCCTATCTCGCGAACGGATTGACCTAACCGAAAAATTCCTATTGCATCTGAAAGTAGAAACTCGCCCGATTACAACGGTATGTGTATTTTTTCCCTAGGCCATTCTGGTTAAGCGTTTGGAGCAGCACAATTGCGAAAAATTTGTTGCCTTCTCAACCATTTCTTGGCTTCAAACTCCCATATCTGGCGAACGGATTGACCTAACCCAAAAATTCCAATTGCATCTGAAAGTAGAACCTCGCCCGATTACAGCGGTATGTGTATTTTTTCCCTAGGCCATTCTGGTTAAGCGTTTGGAGCAGCAGAATTGCGAAAAATTTTTTGCCTTCTCAACCATTTCTTGGCTTCAAACTCCCATATCTCGCGAACGGATTGACCTAACCCAAAAATTCCAATTGCATCTGAAAGTAGAACCTCGCCCGATTACAGCGGATGTGTATTTTTTCCCTAGGCCATTCTGGTTAAGCGTTTGGAGCAGCAGAATTGCGAAAAATTTTTTGCCTTCTCAACCATTTCTTGGCTTCAAACTCCCATATCTCGCGAACGGATTGACCTAACCCAAATATTCCTATTGAGTCTGAAAGTCGAACCTCGCCCGATTACAGCGGTATGTGTATTTTTTCCCTGGGCCATTCTGGTTAAGCGTTTGGAGCAGCAGAAGTGCGAAAGATTTGTTGTCTTCTCAACCATTTCTTAGCTTCAAACTCCCATATCTCGCGAACGGATTGACCTAACCCAAAAATTCCTGTTGCATCTGAAAGTAGAAACTCGCCCGATTACAACGGTATGTGTATTTTGTCCCTAGGCCATTCTGTTTAAGCGTTTGGAGCAGCAGAATTGCGAAAAATTTTTTGCCTTCTCAACCATTCCTTGGCTTCAAACTCCCATATTTCGCGAACGGATTGACCTAACCCAAAAATTCCTATTGCATCTGAAAGTAGAAACTCGCCCGATTACAACGGTATGTGTATTTTTTTCCTAGGCCATTCTGGTTAAGCGTTTGGAGCAGCAGAATTGCAAAAAATTTTTTGCCTTCTCAACCATTTCTTGGCTTCAAACTCCCATATCTCGCGAACGGATTGACCTAACCCAAAAATTCCAATTGCATCTGAAAGTAGAACCTCGCCCGATTACAGCGGCATGTGTATTTTTTCCCTAGGCCATTCTGGTTAAGCGTTTGGAGCAGCAGAATTGCGAAAAATTTTTTGCCTACTCAACCATTTCTTGGCTTCAAACTCCCATATTTCGCGAACGGATTGACCTAACCCAAAAACTCCTGTAGCGTCTGGAAGTAGAGACTCGCCCGATTACAACGGTATGTGTATTTATTCCCTAGGCCATTCTGGTTAAGCGTTTGGAGCAGCAGAATTGCGAAAAATTTTTTGCCTTCTCAACCATTTCTTGGCTTCAAACTCCCATATCTCGCGAACGGATTGACCTAACCCAAAAATTCCTATTGCATTTGAAAGTCGAAACTCGCCCGATTACAACGGTATGTGTATTTTTTCCCTAGGCCATTCTGGTTAAGCGTTTGGAGCAGCAGAATTGCGAAAGATTTGTTGTCTTCTCAACCATTTCTTAGTTTCAAACTCCCATATCTCGCGAACGGATTGACCTAACCCAAAAATTCCTGTTGCACCTGAAAGTAGAAACTCGCCCGATTACAACGGTATCTGTATTTTTTCCCTAGGCCATTCTGTTTAAGCGTTTGGAGCAGCAGAATTGCGAAAAAGTTTTTGCCTTCTCAACCATTTCTTGGCTTCAAACTCCCATATCTCGCGAACGGATTGACCTAACCCAAAAATTCCTATTGCAACTGAAAGTAGAAACTCGCCCGATTACAAGGGTATGTGTATTTTTTCCCTAGGCCATTCTGATTAAGCGTTTGGAGCAGCAGAAGTGCGAAAGATTTGTTGTCTTCTCAACCATTTCTTAGCTTCAAACTCCCATATCTCGCGAACGGATTGACCTAACCCAAAAATTCCTGTTGCATCTGAAAGTAGAAACTCGCCCGATTATAACGGTATCTGTATTTTTTCCCTAGGCCGTTCTGGTTAAGCGTTTGGAGCAGCAGAAATGCGAAAAATTTTTTGCCTTCTCAACCATTTCTTGGCTTCAAACTCCCATATCTCGCGAACGAATTGACCTAACCCAAAAATTCCTGTTGCATCTAAAAGTAGAAACTCGCCCGATTACAACGGTATGTGTATTTTTTCCCTAGGCCATTCTGGTTAAGCGTTTGGAGCAGCAGAATTGCGAAATATTTTTTGCCTTCTCAACCATTTCTTGGCTTCAAACTCCCATATCTCGCGAACGGATTGACCTAACCCAAAAATTCCTATTGCATCTGAAAGTAGAAACTCGCCCGATTACAACGGTATGTGTATTTTATCCCTAGGCCATTCTGGTTAAGCGTTTGGAGCAGCAGAATTGCGAAAAATTTGTTGCCTTCTCAACCATTTCTTGGCTTCAAACTCCCATATCTCGCGAACAGATTGACCTAACCCAAAAATTCCTATTGCATCTGAAAGTCGAAACTCGCCCGATTACAACGGTATGTGTATTTTTTCCCTAGGCCACTCTGGTTAAGCGTTTGGAGCAGCAGAATTGCGAAAAATTTTTTGCCTTCTTAACCATTTCTTGGCTTCAAACTCCCATATCTCGCGAACGGATTGACCTAACCCAAAAATTCCAATTGCATCTGAAAGTACAACCTCGCCCGATTACAGCGGTATGTGTATTTTTTCCCTAGGCCATTCTGGTTAAGCGTTTGGAGCAGCAGAATTGCGAAAAATTTTTTGCCTTCTCAACCATTTCTTGGCTTCAAACTCCCATATCTCGCGAACGGATTGACCTAACCCAAAAATTCCTATTGCATCTGAAAGTAGAAACTCGCCCGATTGCAACGGTATGTGTATTTTATCCCTAGGCCATTCTGGTTAAGCGTTTGGAGCAGCAGAATTGCGAAAAATTTGTTGCCTTCTCAACCATTTCTTGGCTTCAAACTCCCATATCTCGCGAACAGATTGACCTAACCCAAAAATTCCTATTGCATCTGAAAGTCGAAACTCGCCCGATTACAACGGTATGTGTATTTTTTCCCTAGGCCACTCTGGTTAAGCGTTTGGAGCAGCAGAATTGCGAAAAATTTTTTGCCTTCTTAACCATTTCTTGGCTTCAAACTCCCATATCTCGCGAACCGATTGACCTAACCCAAAAATTCCTATTGCATCTGAAAGTAGAAACTCGCCCGATTACAACGGTATGTGTATTTTTTCCCTAGGCCATTCTGGTTAAGCGTTTGGAGCAGCACAATTGCGAAAAATTTGTTGCCTTCTCAACCATTTCTTGGCTTCAAACTCCCATATCTGGCGAACGGATTGACCTAACCCAAAAATTCCAATTGCATCTGAAAGTAGAACCTCGCCCGATTACAGCGGTATGTGTATTTTTTCCCTAGGCCATTCTGGTTAAGCGTTTGGAGCAGCAGAATTGCGAAAAATTTTTTGCCTTCTCAACCATTTCTTGGCTTCAAACTCCCATATCTCGCGAACGGATTGACCTAACCCAAAAATTCCAATTGCATCTGAAAGTAGAACCTCGCCCGATTACAGCGGATGTGTATTTTTTCCCTAGGCCATTCTGGTTAAGCGTTTGGAGCAGCAGAATTGCGAAAAATTTTTTGCCTTCTCAACCATTTCTTGGCTTCAAACTCCCATATCTCGCGAACGGATTGACCTAACCCAAATATTCCTATTGAGTCTGAAAGTCGAACCTCGCCCGATTACAGCGGTATGTGTATTTTTTCCCTGGGCCATTCTGGTTAAGCGTTTGGAGCAGCAGAAGTGCGAAAGATTTGTTGTCTTCTCAACCATTTCTTAGCTTCAAACTCCCATATCTCGCGAACGGATTGACCTAACCCAAAAATTCCTGTTGCATCTGAAAGTAGAAACTCGCCCGATTACAACGGTATGTGTATTTTGTCCCTAGGCCATTCTGTTTAAGCGTTTGGAGCAGCAGAATTGCGAAAAATTTTTTGCCTTCTCAACCATTCCTTGGCTTCAAACTCCCATATTTCGCGAACGGATTGACCTAACCCAAAAATTCCTATTGCATCTGAAAGTAGAAACTCGCCCGATTACAACGGTATGTGTATTTTTTTCCTAGGCCATTCTGGTTAAGCGTTTGGAGCAGCAGAATTGCAAAAAATTTTTTGCCTTCTCAACCATTTCTTGGCTTCAAACTCCCATATCTCGCGAACGGATTGACCTAACCCAAAAATTCCAATTGCATCTGAAAGTAGAACCTCGCCCGATTACAGCGGCATGTGTATTTTTTCCCTAGGCCATTCTGGTTAAGCGTTTGGAGCAGCAGAATTGCGAAAAATTTTTTGCCTACTCAACCATTTCTTGGCTTCAAACTCCCATATTTCGCGAACGGATTGACCTAACCCAAAAACTCCTGTAGCGTCTGGAAGTAGAGACTCGCCCGATTACAACGGTATGTGTATTTATTCCCTAGGCCATTCTGGTTAAGCGTTTGGAGCAGCAGAATTGCGAAAAATTTTTTGCCTTCTCAACCATTTCTTGGCTTCAAACTCCCATATCTCGCGAACGGATTGACCTAACACAAAAATTCCTATTGCATTTGAAAGTCGAAACTCGCCCGATTACAACGGTATGTGTATTTTTTCCCTAGGCCATTCTGGTTAAGCGTTTGGAGCAGCAGAATTGCGAAAGATTTGTTGTCTTCTCAACCATTTCTTAGTTTCAAACTCCCATATCTCGCGAACGGATTGACCTAACCCAAAAATTCCTATTGCATCTGAAAGTAGAAACTCGCCCGATTACAACGGTGTGTGTATTTTTTCCCTAGGCCATTCTGGTTAAGCGTTTGGAGCAGCAGAATTGCGAAATATTTTTTGCCTTCTCAACCATTTCTTGTGTTCAAACTCCCATATCTCGCGAACGGATTGACCTAACCCAAAAATTCCTATTGCATCTGAAAGTAGAAACTCGCCCGATTACAACGGTATGTTTTTTTTTCCCCTAGGCCATTCTGGTTAAGCGTTTGGAGCAGCAGAATTGCGAAAAATTTTTTGCCTTCTCAACCATTTCTTGGCTTCAAACTCCCATATCTCGCGAACGGATTGACCTAACCCAAAATTTCCAATTGCATCTGAAAGTAGAACCTCGCCCGATTACAGCGGTATGTGTATTTTTTCCCTAGGCCATTCTGGTTAAGCGTTTGGAGCAGCAGAAGTGCGAAAAATTTTTTGCATTCTCAACCATTTCTTGGCTTCAAACTCCCATATCTCGCGAACGGATTGACCTAACCCAAAAATTCCTATTGCATCTGAAAGTAGAAACACGCCCGATTACAACGGTATGTGTATTTTTTCCCTAGGCCATTCTGGTTAAGCGTTTGGAGCAGCAGAATTGCGAAAAATTTGTTGCCTTCTCAACCATTTCTTGGCTTCAAACTCCCATATCTCGCGAACGGATTGACCTAACCCAAAAATTCCTGTTGCATCTGAAAGTCGAAACTCGCCCGATTACAACGGTATGTGTATTTTTTCCCTAGGCCATTCTGGTTAAGCGTTTGGAGCAGCAGAATTGCGAAAAATTTTTTGCCTTCTTAACCATTTCTTGGCTTCAAACTCCCATATCTCGCGAACGGATTGACCTAACCCAAAAATTCCGATTGCATCTGAAAGTAGAACCTCACCCGATTACAGCGGTATGTGTATTTTTTCCCTAGGCCATTCTGGTTAAGCGTTTGGAGCAGCAGAATTGCGAAAAATTTTTTGCCTTCTCAACCATTTCTTGGCTTCAAACTCCCATATCTCGCGAACGCATTGACCTAACCCAAAAATTCCTGTAGCGTCTGGAAGTAGAGACTCGCCCGATTACAACGGTATGTGTATTTTTTCCCTTGCCCGTTCTGGTTAAGCGTTTGGAGCAGCAGAAATGCGAAAAATTTTTTGCCTTCTCAACCATTTCTTGGCTTCAAACTCCCATATCTCGCGAACGGATTGACCTAACCCAAAAATTCCTGTTGCATCTAAAAGTAGAAACTCGCCCGATTACAACGGTGTGTGTATTTTTTCCCTAGGCCATTCTGGTTAAGCGTTTGGAGCAGCAGAATTGCGAAATATTTTTTGCCTTCTCAACCATTTCTTGGCTTCAAACTCCCATATCTCGCGAACGGATTGACCTAACCCAAAATTTCCAATTGCATCTGAAAGTAGAACCTCGCCCGATTACAGCGGTATGTGTATTTTTTCCCTAGGCCATTCTGGTTAAGCGTTTGGAGCAGCAGAAGTGCGAAAAATTTTTTGCATTCTCAACCATTTCTTGGCTTCAAACTCCCATATCTCGCGAACGGATTGACCTAACCCAAAAATTCCTATTGCATCTGAAAGTAGAAACACGCCCGATTACAACGGTATGTGTATTTTTTCCCTAGGCCATTCTGGTTAAGCGTTTGGAGCAGCAGAATTGCGAAAAATTTGTTGCCTTCTCAACCATTTCTTGGCTTCAAACTCCCATATCTCGCGAACGGATTGACCTAACCCAAAAATTCCTGTTGCATCTGAAAGTCGAAACTCGCCCGATTACAACGGTATGTGTATTTTTTCCCTAGGCCATTCTGGTTAAGCGTTTGGAGCAGCAGAATTGCGAAAAATTTTTTGCCTTCTTAACCATTTCTTGGCTTCAAACTCCCATATCTCGCGAACGGATTGACCTAACCCAAAAATTCCGATTGCATCTGAAAGTAGAACCTCGCCCGATTACAGCGGTATGTGTATTTTTTCCCTAGGCCATTCTGGTTAAGCGTTTGGAGCAGCAGAATTGCGAAAAATTTTTTGCCTTCTCAACCATTTCTTGGCTTCAAACTCCCATATCTCGCGAACGGATTGACCTAACCCAAAAATTCCTGTAGCGTCTGGAAGTAGAGACTCGCCCGATTACAACGGTATGTGTATTTTTTCCCTAGGCCATTCTGGTTAAGCGTTTGGAGCAGCAGAATTGCGAAAAATTTTTTGCCTTCTCAACCATTTCTTGGATTCAAACTCCCATATCTCGCGAACGGATTGACCTAACCCAAAAATTCCTATTGAATATGAAAGTAGAAACTCGCCCGATTACAACGGTATGTGTATTTTTTCCCTAGGCCATTCTGGTTAAGCGTTTGGAGCAGCAGAATTGCGAAAAATTTGTTGTCTTCTCAACCATTTCTTGGCTTCAAACTCCCATATCTCGCGAACGGATTGACCTAACCCAAAAATTCCTATTGCATTTGAAAGTCGAAACTCGCCCGATTACAACGGTATGTGTATTTTTTCCCTAGGCCATTCTGGTTAAGCGTTTGGAGCAGCAGAAGTGCGAAAGATTTGTTGTCTTCTCAACCATTTCTTAGCTTCAAACTCCCATATCTCGCGAACGGATTGACCTAACTCAAAAATTCCTGTTGCATCTGAAAGTAGAAACTCGCCCGATTACAACGGTATGTTTTTTTTTCCCCTAGGCCATTCTGGTTAAGCGTTTGGAGCAGCAGAATTGCGAAAAATTTTTTCCCTTCTCAACCATTTCTTGGCTTCAAACTCCCATATCTCGCGAACGGATTGACCTAACCCAAAATTTCCAATTGCATCTGAAAGTAGAACCTGGCCCGATTACAGCGGTATGTGTATTTTTTCCCTAGGCCATTCTGGTTAAGCGTTTGGAGCAGCAGAAGTGCGAAAAATTTTTTGCATTCTCAACCATTTCTTGGCTTCAAACTCCCATATCTCGCGAACGGATTGACCTAACCCAAAAATTCCTATTGCATCTGAAAGTAGAAACACGCCCGATTACAACGGTATGTGTATTTTTTCCCTAGGCCATTCTGGTTAAGCGTTTGGAGCAGCAGAATTGCGAAAAATTTGTTGCCTTCTCAACCATTTCTTGGCTTCAAACTCCCATATCTCGCGAACGGATTGACCTAACCCAAAAATTCCTGTTGCATCTGAAAGTCGAAACTCGCCCGATTACAACGGTATGTGTATTTTTTCCCTAGGCCATTCTGGTTAAGCGTTTGGAGCAGCAGAATTGCGAAAAATTTTTTGCCTTCTTAACCATTTCTTGGCTTCGAACTCCCATATCTCGCGAACGGATTGACCTAACCCAAAAATTCCGATTGCATCTGAAAGTAGAACCTCGCCCGATTACAGCGGTATGTGTATTTTTTCCCTAGGCCATTCTGGTTAAGCGTTTGGAGCAGCAGAATTGCGAAAAATTTTTTGCCTTCTCAACCATTTCTTGGCTTCAAACTCCCATATCTCGCGAACGGATTGACCTAACCCAAAAATTCCTGTAGCGTCTGGAAGTAGAGACTCGCCCGATTACAACGGTATGTGTATTTTTTCCCTAGGCCATTCTGGTTAAGCGTTTGGAGCAGCAGAATTGCGAAACATTTTTTGCCTTCTCAACCATTTCTTGGATTCAAACTCCCATATCTCGCGAACGGATTGACCTAACCCAAAAATTCCTATTGAATCTGAAAGTAGAAACTCGCCCGATTACAACGGTATCTGTATTTTTTCCCTAGGCCATTCTGTTTAAGCGTTTGGAGCAGGAGAATTGCGAAAAATTTTTTGCCTTCTCAACCATTTCTTGGCTTCAAACTCCCATATCTCGCGAACGGATTGACCTAACCCAAAAATTCCTATTGCATCTGAAAGTAGAAACTCGCCCGATTACAACGGTATGCGTATTTTTTCCCTAGGCCATTCTGGTTAAGCGTTTGGAGCAGCAGCAGTGCGAAAGATTTGTTGCCTTCTCAACCATTTCTTGGATTCAAACTCCCATATCTCGCGAACGGATTGACCTAACCCAAAAATTCCTATTGAATCTGAAAGTAGAAACTCGCCCGATTACAACGGTATGTGTATTTTTTCCCTAGGCCATTCTGGTTAAGCGTTTGGAGCAGCAGAATTGCGAAAAATTTGTTGTCTTCTCAACCATTTCTTGGCTTCAAACTCCCATATCTCGCGAACGGATTGACCTAACCCAAAAATTCCTATTGCATTTGAAAGTCGAAACTCGCCCGATTACAACGGTATGTGTATTTTTTCCCTAGGCCATTCTGGTTAAGCGTTTGGAGCAGCAGAAGTGCGAAAGATTTGTTGTCTTCTCAACCATTTCTTAGCTTCAAACTCCCATATCTCGCGAACGGATTGACCTAACTCAAAAATTCCTGTTGCATCTGAAAGTAGAAACTCGCCCGATTACAACGGTATCTGTATTTTTTCCCTAGGCCATTCTGTTTAAGCGTATGGAGCAGCAGAATTGCGAAAAATTTTTTGCCTTCGCAACCATTTCTTGGCTTCAAACTCCCATATCTCGCGAACGGATTGACCTAACCCAAAAATTCCTATTGCATCTGAAAGTAGAAACTCGCCCGATTACAACGGTATGTGTATTTCTTCCCTAGGCCATTCTGGTTAAGCGTTTGGAGCAGCAGAATTGCGAAAAATTTTTTGCCTTCTCAACCATTTCTTGGCTTCAAACTCCCATATCTCGCGAACGGATTGACCTAACCCAAAAATTCCTATTGCATCTGAAAGTAGAAACTCGCCCGATTACAACGGTATGTTTTTTTTTCCCTAGGCCATTCTGGTTAAGCGTTTGGAGCAGCAAAAATGCGAAAAATTTTTTGCCTTCTCAACCATTTCTTGGATTCAAACTCCCATATCTCGCGAACGGATTGACCTAACCCAAAAATTCCGATTGCATCTGAAAGTAGAACCTCGCCCGATTACAGCGGTATGTGTATTTTTTCCCTAGGCCATTCTGGTTAAGCGTTTGGAGCAGCAGAATTGCGAAAAATTTTTTGCCTTCTCAACCATTTCTTGGCTTCAAACTCCCATATCTCGCGAACGGATTGACCTAACCCAAAAATTCCTGTAGCGTCTGGAAGTAGAGACTCGCCCGATTACAACGGTATGTGTATTTTTTCCCTAGGCCATTCTGGTTAAGCGTTTGGAGCAGCAGAATTGCGAAAAATTTTTTGCCTTCTCAACCATTTCTTGGATTCAAACTCCCATATCTCGCGAACGGATTGACCTAACCCAAAAATTCCTATTGAATCTGAAAGTAGAAACTCGCCCGATTACAACGGTATGTGTATTTTTTCCCTAGGCCATTCTGGTTAAGCGTTTGGAGCAGCAGAATTGCGAAAAATTTGTTGTCTTCTCAACCATTTCTTGGCTTCAAACTCCCATATCTCGCGAACGGATTGACCTAACCCAAAAATTCCTATTGCATTTGAAAGTCGAAACTCGCCCGATTACAACGGTATGTGTATTTTTTCCCTAGGCCATTCTGGTTAAGCGTTTGGAGCAGCAGAAGTGCGAAAGATTTGTTGTCTTCTCAACCATTTCTTAGCTTCAAACTCCCATATCTCGCGAACGGATTGACCTAACTCAAAAATTCCTGTTGCATCTGAAAGTAGAAACTCGCCCGATTACAACGGTATCTGTATTTTTTCCCTAGGCCATTCTGTTTAAGCGTATGGAGCAGCAGAATTGCGAAAAATTTTTTGCCTTCGCAACCATTTCTTGGCTTCAAACTCCCATATCTCGCGAACGGATTGACCTAACCCAAAAATTCCTATTGCATCTGAAAGTAGAAACTCGCCCGATTACAACGGTATGTGTATTTCTTCCCTAGGCCATTCTGGTTAAGCGTTTGGAGCAGCAGAATTGCGAAAAATTTTTTGCCTTCTCAACCATTTCTTGGCTTCAAACTCCCATATCTCGCGAACGGATTGACCTAACTCAAAAATTCCTGTTGCATCTGAAAGTAGAAACTCGCCCGATTACAACGGTATGTGTATTTTTTCCCTAGGCCATTCTGGTTAAGCGTTTGGAGCAGCAGAATTGCGAAAAATTTTTTGCCTTCTTAACCATTTCTTGGCTTCAAACTCCCATATCTCGCGAACGGATTGACCTAACCCAAAAATTCCGATTGCATCTGAAAGTAGAACCTCGCCCGATTACAGCGGTATGTGTATTTTTTCCCTAGGCCATTCTGGTTAAGCGTTTGGAGCAGCAGAATTGCGAAAAATTTTTTGCCTTCTCAACCATTTCTTGGCTTCAAACTCCCATATCTCGCGAACGGATTGACCTAACCCAAAAATTCCTGTAGCGTCTGGAAGTAGAGACTCGCCCGATTACAACGGTATGTGTATTTTTTCCCTAGGCCATTCTGGTTAAGCGTTTGGAGCAGCAGAATTGCGAAAAATTTTTTGCCTTCTCAACCATTTCTTGGATTCAAACTCCCATATCTCGCGAACGGATTGACCTAACCCAAAAATTCCTATTGAATATGAAAGTAGAAACTCGCCCGATTACAACGGTATGTGTATTTTTTCCCTAGGCCATTCTGGTTAAGCGTTTGGAGCAGCAGAATTGCGAAAAATTTGTTGTCTTCTCAACCATTTCTTGGCTTCAAACTCCCATATCTCGCGAACGGATTGACCTAACCCAAAAATTCCTATTGCATTTGAAAGTCGAAACTCGCCCGATTACAACGGTATGTGTATTTTTTCCCTAGGCCATTCTGGTTAAGCGTTTGGAGCAGCAGAAGTGCGAAAGATTTGTTGTCTTCTCAACCATTTCTTAGCTTCAAACTCCCATATCTCGCGAACGGATTGACCTAACTCAAAAATTCCTGTTGCATCTGAAAGTAGAAACTCGCCCGATTACAACGGTATGTTTTTTTTTCCCCTAGGCCATTCTGGTTAAGCGTTTGGAGCAGCAGAATTGCGAAAAATTTTTTCCCTTCTCAACCATTTCTTGGCTTCAAACTCCCATATCTCGCGAACGGATTGACCTAACCCAAAATTTCCAATTGCATCTGAAAGTAGAACCTGGCCCGATTACAGCGGTATGTGTATTTTTTCCCTAGGCCATTCTGGTTAAGCGTTTGGAGCAGCAGAAGTGCGAAAAATTTTTTGCATTCTCAACCATTTCTTGGCTTCAAACTCCCATATCTCGCGAACGGATTGACCTAACCCAAAAATTCCTATTGCATCTGAAAGTAGAAACACGCCCGATTACAACGGTATGTGTATTTTTTCCCTAGGCCATTCTGGTTAAGCGTTTGGAGCAGCAGAATTGCGAAAAATTTGTTGCCTTCTCAACCATTTCTTGGCTTCAAACTCCCATATCTCGCGAACGGATTGACCTAACCCAAAAATTCCTGTTGCATCTGAAAGTCGAAACTCGCCCGATTACAACGGTATGTGTATTTTTTCCCTAGGCCATTCTGGTTAAGCGTTTGGAGCAGCAGAATTGCGAAAAATTTTTTGCCTTCTTAACCATTTCTTGGCTTCGAACTCCCATATCTCGCGAACGGATTGACCTAACCCAAAAATTCCGATTGCATCTGAAAGTAGAACCTCGCCCGATTACAGCGGTATGTGTATTTTTTCCCTAGGCCATTCTGGTTAAGCGTTTGGAGCAGCAGAATTGCGAAAAATTTTTTGCCTTCTCAACCATTTCTTGGCTTCAAACTCCCATATCTCGCGAACGGATTGACCTAACCCAAAAATTCCTGTAGCGTCTGGAAGTAGAGACTCGCCCGATTACAACGGTATGTGTATTTTTTCCCTAGGCCATTCTGGTTAAGCGTTTGGAGCAGCAGAATTGCGAAACATTTTTTGCCTTCTCAACCATTTCTTGGATTCAAACTCCCATATCTCGCGAACGGATTGACCTAACCCAAAAATTCCTATTGAATCTGAAAGTAGAAACTCGCCCGATTACAACGGTATCTGTATTTTTTCCCTAGGCCATTCTGTTTAAGCGTTTGGAGCAGGAGAATTGCGAAAAATTTTTTGCCTTCTCAACCATTTCTTGGCTTCAAACTCCCATATCTCGCGAACGGATTGACCTAACCCAAAAATTCCTATTGCATCTGAAAGTAGAAACTCGCCCGATTACAACGGTATGCGTATTTTTTCCCTAGGCCATTCTGGTTAAGCGTTTGGAGCAGCAGCAGTGCGAAAGATTTGTTGCCTTCTCAACCATTTCTTGGATTCAAACTCCCATATCTCGCGAACGGATTGACCTAACCCAAAAATTCCTATTGAATCTGAAAGTAGAAACTCGCCCGATTACAACGGTATGTGTATTTTTTCCCTAGGCCATTCTGGTTAAGCGTTTGGAGCAGCAGAATTGCGAAAAATTTGTTGTCTTCTCAACCATTTCTTGGCTTCAAACTCCCATATCTCGCGAACGGATTGACCTAACCCAAAAATTCCTATTGCATTTGAAAGTCGAAACTCGCCCGATTACAACGGTATGTGTATTTTTTCCCTAGGCCATTCTGGTTAAGCGTTTGGAGCAGCAGAAGTGCGAAAGATTTGTTGTCTTCTCAACCATTTCTTAGCTTCAAACTCCCATATCTCGCGAACGGATTGACCTAACTCAAAAATTCCTGTTGCATCTGAAAGTAGAAACTCGCCCGATTACAACGGTATCTGTATTTTTTCCCTAGGCCATTCTGTTTAAGCGTATGGAGCAGCAGAATTGCGAAAAATTTTTTGCCTTCGCAACCATTTCTTGGCTTCAAACTCCCATATCTCGCGAACGGATTGACCTAACCCAAAAATTCCTATTGCATCTGAAAGTAGAAACTCGCCCGATTACAACGGTATGTGTATTTCTTCCCTAGGCCATTCTGGTTAAGCGTTTGGAGCAGCAGAATTGCGAAAAATTTTTTGCCTTCTCAACCATTTCTTGGCTTCAAACTCCCATATCTCGCGAACGGATTGACCTAACCCAAAAATTCCTATTGCATCTGAAAGTAGAAACTCGCCCGATTACAACGGTATGTTTTTTTTTCCCTAGGCCATTCTGGTTAAGCGTTTGGAGCAGCAAAAATGCGAAAAATTTTTTGCCTTCTCAACCATTTCTTGGATTCAAACTCCCATATCTCGCGAACGGATTGACCTAACCCAAAAATTCCGATTGCATCTGAAAGTAGAACCTCGCCCGATTACAGCGGTATGTGTATTTTTTCCCTAGGCCATTCTGGTTAAGCGTTTGGAGCAGCAGAATTGCGAAAAATTTTTTGCCTTCTCAACCATTTCTTGGCTTCAAACTCCCATATCTCGCGAACGGATTGACCTAACCCAAAAATTCCTGTAGCGTCTGGAAGTAGAGACTCGCCCGATTACAACGGTATGTGTATTTTTTCCCTAGGCCATTCTGGTTAAGCGTTTGGAGCAGCAGAATTGCGAAAAATTTTTTGCCTTCTCAACCATTTCTTGGATTCAAACTCCCATATCTCGCGAACGGATTGACCTAACCCAAAAATTCCTATTGAATCTGAAAGTAGAAACTCGCCCGATTACAACGGTATGTGTATTTTTTCCCTAGGCCATTCTGGTTAAGCGTTTGGAGCAGCAGAATTGCGAAAAATTTGTTGTCTTCTCAACCATTTCTTGGCTTCAAACTCCCATATCTCGCGAACGGATTGACCTAACCCAAAAATTCCTATTGCATTTGAAAGTCGAAACTCGCCCGATTACAACGGTATGTGTATTTTTTCCCTAGGCCATTCTGGTTAAGCGTTTGGAGCAGCAGAAGTGCGAAAGATTTGTTGTCTTCTCAACCATTTCTTAGCTTCAAACTCCCATATCTCGCGAACGGATTGACCTAACTCAAAAATTCCTGTTGCATCTGAAAGTAGAAACTCGCCCGATTACAACGGTATCTGTATTTTTTCCCTAGGCCATTCTGTTTAAGCGTATGGAGCAGCAGAATTGCGAAAAATTTTTTGCCTTCGCAACCATTTCTTGGCTTCAAACTCCCATATCTCGCGAACGGATTGACCTAACCCAAAAATTCCTATTGCATCTGAAAGTAGAAACTCGCCCGATTACAACGGTATGTGTATTTCTTCCCTAGGCCATTCTGGTTAAGCGTTTGGAGCAGCAGAATTGCGAAAAATTTTTTGCCTTCTCAACCATTTCTTGGCTTCAAACTCCCATATCTCGCGAACGGATTGACCTAACTCAAAAATTCCTGTTGCATCTGAAAGTAGAAACTCGCCCGATTACAATGGTATCTGTATTTTTTCCCTAGGCCATTCTGTTTAAGCGTATGGAGCAGCAGAATTGCGAAAAATTTTTTGCCTTCTCAACCATTTCTTGGATTCAAACTCCCATATCTCGCGAACGGATTGACCTAACCCAAAAATTCCTGTTGCATCTGAAAGTAGAAAATCGCCCGATTACAACGGTATCTGTATTTTTTCCCTAGGCCATTCTGGTTAAGCGTTTGGAGCAGCAGCAGTGCGAAAGATTTGTTGTATTCTCAACCATTTCTTGGCTTCAAACTCCCATATCTCGCGAACGGATAGACCTAACCCAAAAATTCCTATTGCATCTGAAAGTAGAAACTCGCCCGATTACAGCGGTATGTGTATTTTTTCCCTAGGCCATTCTGGTTAAGCGTTTGGAGCAGCAGAATTGCGAAAAATTTTTTGCCTTCTCAACCATTTCTTGGCTTCAAACTCCCATATCTCGCGAACGGATTGACCTAACCCAAAAATTCCTGTTGCATCTGAAAGTAGAAAATCGCCCGATTACAACGGTATCTGTATTTTTTCCCTAGGCCATTCTGTTTAAGCGTTTGGAGCAGCAGAA
Organism: Ptiloglossa arizonensis; assembly: GCF_051014685.1. Taxonomy (NCBI): domain Eukaryota; kingdom Metazoa; phylum Arthropoda; class Insecta; order Hymenoptera; family Colletidae; genus Ptiloglossa; species Ptiloglossa arizonensis. The sequence continues at coordinate 228,118 of NW_027478830.1, read as the reverse complement.
TTGCGAAAAATTTTTTGCCTTCTCAACCATTTCTTGGCTTCAAACTCCCATATCTCGCGAACGGATTGACCTAACCCAAAAATTCCTATTGCATCTGAAAGTAGAAACTCGCCCGATTACAACGGTATGCGTATTTTTTCCCTAGGCCATTCTGGTTAAGCGTTTGGAGCAGCAGCAGTGCGAAAGATTTGTTGCCTTCTCAACCATTTCTTGGATTCAAACTCCCATATCTCGCGAACGGATTGACCTAACCCAAAAATTCCTATTGAATCTGAAAGTAGAAACTCGCCCGATTACAACGGTATGTGTATTTTTTCCCTAGGCCATTCTGGTTAAGCGTTTGGAGCAGCAGAATTGCGAAAAATTTGTTGTCTTCTCAACCATTTCTTGGCTTCAAACTCCCATATCTCGCGAACGGATTGACCTAACCCAAAAATTCCTATTGCATTTGAAAGTCGAAACTCGCCCGATTACAACGGTATGTGTATTTTTTCCCTAGGCCATTCTGGTTAAGCGTTTGGAGCAGCAGAAGTGCGAAAGATTTGTTGTCTTCTCAACCATTTCTTAGCTTCAAACTCCCATATCTCGCGAACGGATTGACCTAACTCAAAAATTCCTGTTGCATCTGAAAGTAGAAACTCGCCCGATTACAACGGTATCTGTATTTTTTCCCTAGGCCATTCTGTTTAAGCGTATGGAGCAGCAGAATTGCGAAAAATTTTTTGCCTTCGCAACCATTTCTTGGCTTCAAACTCCCATATCTCGCGAACGGATTGACCTAACCCAAAAATTCCTATTGCATCTGAAAGTAGAAACTCGCCCGATTACAACGGTATGTGTATTTCTTCCCTAGGCCATTCTGGTTAAGCGTTTGGAGCAGCAGAATTGCGAAAAATTTTTTGCCTTCTCAACCATTTCTTGGCTTCAAACTCCCATATCTCGCGAACGGATTGACCTAACCCAAAAATTCCTATTGCATCTGAAAGTAGAAACTCGCCCGATCACAACGGTATGTTTTTTTTTCCCTAGGCCATTCTGGTTAAGCGTTTGGAGCAGCAAAAATGCGAAAAATTTTTTGCCTTCTCAACCATTTCTTGGATTCAAACTCCCATATCTCGCGAACGGATTGACCTAACCCAAAAATTCCTATTGAATCTGAAAGTAGAAACTCGCCCGATTACAACGGTATGTGTATTTTTTCCCTAGGCCATTCTGGTTAAGCGTTTGGAGCAGCAGAATTGCGAAAAATTTGTTGTCTTCTCAACCATTTCTTGGCTTCAAACTCCCATATCTCGCGAACGGATTGACCTAACCCAAAAATTCCTATTGCATCTGAAAGTAGAAACTCGCCCGATTACAACGGTATGCGTATTTTTTCCCTAGGCCATTCTGGTTAAGCGTTTGGAGCAGCAGCAGTGCGAAAGATTTGTTGCCTTCTCAACCATTTCTTGGATTCAAACTCCCATATCTCGCGAACGGATTGACCTAACCCAAAAATTCCTATTGAATCTGAAAGTAGAAACTCGCCCGATTACAACGGTATGTGTATTTTTTCCCTAGGCCATTCTGGTTAAGCGTTTGGAGCAGCAGAATTGCGAAAAATTTGTTGTCTTCTCAACCATTTCTTGGCTTCAAACTCCCATATCTCGCGAACGGATTGACCTAACCCAAAAATTCCTATTGCATTTGAAAGTCGAAACTCGCCCGATTACAACGGTATGTGTATTTTTTCCCTAGGCCATTCTGGTTAAGCGTTTGGAGCAGCAGAAGTGCGAAAGATTTGTTGTCTTCTCAACCATTTCTTAGCTTCAAACTCCCATATCTCGCGAACGGATTGACCTAACTCAAAAATTCCTGTTGCATCTGAAAGTAGAAACTCGCCCGATTACAACGGTATCTGTATTTTTTCCCTAGGCCATTCTGTTTAAGCGTATGGAGCAGCAGAATTGCGAAAAATTTTTTGCCTTCGCAACCATTTCTTGGCTTCAAACTCCCATATCTCGCGAACGGATTGACCTAACCCAAAAATTCCTATTGCATCTGAAAGTAGAAACTCGCCCGATTACAACGGTATGTGTATTTCTTCCCTAGGCCATTCTGGTTAAGCGTTTGGAGCAGCAGAATTGCGAAAAATTTTTTGCCTTCTCAACCATTTCTTGGCTTCAAACTCCCATATCTCGCGAACGGATTGACCTAACCCAAAAATTCCTATTGCATCTGAAAGTAGAAACTCGCCCGATTACAACGGTATGTTTTTTTTTCCCTAGGCCATTCTGGTTAAGCGTTTGGAGCAGCAAAAATGCGAAAAATTTTTTGCCTTCTCAACCATTTCTTGGATTCAAACTCCCATATCTCGCGAACGGATTGACCTAACCCAAAAATTCCTATTGAATCTGAAAGTAGAACCTCGCCCGATTACAGCGGTATGTGTATTTTTTCCCTAGGCCATTCTGGTTAAGCGTTTGGAGCAGCAGAATTGCGAAAAATTTTTTGCCTTCTCAACCATTTCTTGGCTTCAAACTCCCATATCTCGCGAACGGATTGACCTAACCCAAAAATTCCTGTAGCGTCTGGAAGTAGAGACTCGCCCGATTACAACGGTATGTGTATTTTTTCCCTAGGCCATTCTGGTTAAGCGTTTGGAGCAGCAGAATTGCGAAAAATTTTTTGCCTTCTCAACCATTTCTTGGATTCAAACTCCCATATCTCGCGAACGGATTGACCTAACCCAAAAATTCCTATTGAATCTGAAAGTAGAAACTCGCCCGATTACAACGGTATGTGTATTTTTTCCCTAGGCCATTCTGGTTAAGCGTTTGGAGCAGCAGAATTGCGAAAAATTTGTTGTCTTCTCAACCATTTCTTGGCTTCAAACTCCCATATCTCGCGAACGGATTGACCTAACCCAAAAATTCCTATTGCATTTGAAAGTCGAAACTCGCCCGATTACAACGGTATGTGTATTTTTTCCCTAGGCCATTCTGGTTAAGCGTTTGGAGCAGCAGAAGTGCGAAAGATTTGTTGTCTTCTCAACCATTTCTTAGCTTCAAACTCCCATATCTCGCGAACGGATTGACCTAACTCAAAAATTCCTGTTGCATCTGAAAGTAGAAACTCGCCCGATTACAACGGTATCTGTATTTTTTCCCTAGGCCATTCTGTTTAAGCGTATGGAGCAGCAGAATTGCGAAAAATTTTTTGCCTTCGCAACCATTTCTTGGCTTCAAACTCCCATATCTCGCGAACGGATTGACCTAACCCAAAAATTCCTGTTGCATCTGGAAGTAGAAACTCGCCCGATTACAACGGTATGTGTATTTTTTCCCTAGGCCATTCTGGTTAAGCGTTTGGAGCAGCAGAATTGCGAAAAATTTTTTGCATTCTCAACCATTTCTTGGCTTCAAACTCCCATATCTCGCGAACGGATTGACCTAACCCAAAAATTCCTATTGCATCTGAAAGTAGAAACTCGCCCGATTTCAACGGTATGTGTATTTTTTCCCTAGGCCATTCTGGTTAAGCGTTTGGAGCAGCAGAATTGCGAAAAATTTGTTGCCTTCTCAACCATTTCTTGGCTTCAAACTCCCATATCTCGCGAACGGATTGACCTAACCCAAAAATTCCTATTGCATCTGAAAGTAGAAACTCGCCCGATTACAACGGTATGTGTATTTTTTCCCTAGGCCATTCTGGTTAAGCGTTTGGAGCAGCAGAATTGCGAAAAATTTGTTGCCTTCTCAACCATTTCTTGGCTTCAAACTCCCATATCTCGCGAACGGATTGACCTAACCCAAAAATTCCTGTTGCATTTGAAAGTCGAAACTCTCCCGATTACAACGGTATGTGTATTTTTTCCCTAGGCCATTCTGGTTAAGCGTTTGGAGCAGCAGAAGTGCGAAAGATTTGTTGTCTTCTCAACCATTTCTTAGCTTCAAACTCCCATATCTCGCGAACGGATTGACCTAACCCAAAAATTCCTGTAGCGTCTGGAAGTAGAGACTCGCCCGATTACAACGGTATGTGTATTTTTTCCCTAGGCCATTCTGGTTAAGCGTTTGGAGCAGCAGAATTGCGAAAAATTTTTTGCCTTCTCAACCATTTCTTGGATTCAAACTCCCATATCTCGCGAACGGATTGACCTAACCCAAAAATTCCTATTGAATCTGAAAGTAGAAACTCGCCCGATTACAACGGTATGTGTATTTTTTCCCTAGGCCATTCTGGTTAAGCGTTTGGAGCAGCAGAATTGCGAAAAATTTGTTGTCTTCTCAACCATTTCTTGGCTTCAAACTCCCATATCTCGCGAACGGATTGACCTAACCCAAAAATTCCTATTGCATTTGAAAGTCGAAACTCGCCCGATTACAACGGTATGTGTATTTTTTCCCTAGGCCATTCTGGTTAAGCGTTTGGAGCAGCAGAAGTGCGAAAGATTTGTTGTCTTCTCAACCATTTCTTAGCTTCAAACTCCCATATCTCGCGAACGGATTGACCTAACTCAAAAATTCCTGTTGCATCTGAAAGTAGAAACTCGCCCGATTACAATGGTATCTGTATTTTTTCCCTAGGCCATTCTGTTTAAGCGTATGGAGCAGCAGAATTGCGAAAAATTTTTTGCCTTCTCAACCATTTCTTGGATTCAAACTCCCATATCTCGCGAACGGATTGACCTAACCCAAAAATTCCTGTTGCATCTGAAAGTAGAAAATCGCCCGATTACAACGGTATCTGTATTTTTTCCCTAGGCCATTCTGGTTAAGCGTTTGGAGCAGCAGCAGTGCGAAAGATTTGTTGTCATCTCAACCATTTCTTGGCTTCAAACTCCCATATCTCGCGAACGGATAGACCTAACCCAAAAATTCCTATTGCATCTGAAAGTAGAAACTCGCCCGATTACAGCGGTATGTGTATTTTTTCCCTAGGCCATTCTGGTTAAGCGTTTGGAGCAGCAGAATTGCGAAAAATTTTTTGCCTTCTCAACCATTTCTTGGCTTCAAACTCCCATATCTCGCGAACGGATTGACCTAACCCAAAAATTCCTGTTGCATCTGAAAGTAGAAAATCGCCCGATTACAACGGTATCTGTATTTTTTCCCTAGGCCATTCTGTTTAAGCGTTTGGAGCAGCAGAATTGCGAAAAATTTTTTGCCTTCTCAACCATTTCTTGGCTTCAAACTCCCATATCTCGCGAACGGATTGACCTAACCCAAAAATTCCTATTGCATCTGAAAGTAGAAACTCGCCCGATTACAACGGTATGCGTATTTTTTCCCTAGGCCATTCTGGTTAAGCGTTTGGAGCAGCAGCAGTGCGAAAGATTTGTTGCCTTCTCAACCATTTCTTGGATTCAAACTCCCATATCTCGCGAACGGATTGACCTAACCCAAAAATTCCAATTGAATCTGAAAGTAGAAACTCGCCCGATTACAAGGGTATGTGTATTTTTTCCCTAGGCCATTCTGGTTAAGCGTTTGGAGCAGCAGAATTGCGAAAAATTTGTTGCCTTCTCAACCATTTCTTGGCTTCAAACTCCCATATCTCGCGAACGGATTGACCTAAACCAAAAATTCCTATTGCATTTGAAAGTCGAAACTCGCCCGATTACAACGGTATTTGTATTTTTTCCCTAGGCCATTCTGGTTAAGCGTTTGGTGCAGCAGAAGTGCGAAAGATTTGTTGTCTTCTCAACCATTTCTTAGCTTCAAACTCCCATATCTCGCGAACGGATTGACCTAACTCAAAAATTCCTGTTGCATCTGAAAGTAGAAACTCGCCCGATTACAACGGTATCTGTATTTTTTCCCTAGGCCATTCTGTTTAAGCGTATGGAGCAGCAGAATTGCGAAAAATTTTTTGCCTTCTCAACCATTTCTTGGCATCAAACTCCCATATCTCGCGAACGGATTGACCTAACCCAAAAATTTCTATTGCATCTGAAAGTAGAAACTCGCCCGATTACAACGGTTTGTGTATTTTTTCCCTAGGCCATTCTGGTTAAGCGTTTGGAGCAGCAGCAGTGCGAAAGATTTGTTGTCTTCTCAACCATTTCTTGGCTTCAAACTCCCATATCTCGCGAACGGATTGACCTAACCCAAAAATTCCTATTGCATCTGAAAGTAGAAACTCGCCCGATTACAGCGGTATGTGTATTTTTTCCCTAGGCCATTCTGGTTAAGCGTTTGGAGCAGCAGAATTGCGAAAAATTTTTTGCCTTCTCAACCATTTCTTGGCTTCAAACTCCCATATCTCGCGAACGGATTGACCTAACCCAAAAATTCCTGTAGCGTCTGGAAGTAGAGACTCGCCCGATTACAACGGTATGTGTATTTTTTCCCTAGGCCATTCTGGTTAAGCGTTTGGAGCAGCAGAATTGCGAAAAATTTTTTGCCTTCTCAACCATTTCTTGGCTTCAAACACCCATATCTCGCGAACGGACTGACCTAACCCAAAAATTCCTATTGCATCTGAAAGTCGAAACTCGCCCGATTACAACGGTATGTGTATTTTTACCCTAGGCCATTCTGGTTAAGCGTTTGGAGCAGCAGAAATGCGAAAAATTTTTTGCCTTCTCAACCATTTCTTGGCTTCAAACTCCCATATCTCGCGAACGGATTGACCTAACCCAAAAATTCCTGTTGCATCTAAAAGTAGAAACTCGCCCGATTACAACGGTATGTGTATTTTTTCCCTAGGCCATTCTGGTTAAGCGTTTGGAGCAGCAGAATTGCGAAAAATTTTTTGCATTCTCAACCATTTCTTGGCTTCAAACTCCCATATCTCGCGAACGGATTGACCTAACCCAAAAATTCCTATTGCATCTGAAAGTAGAAACTCGCCCGATTACAACGGTATGTGTATTTTTTCCCTAGGCCATTCTGGTTAAGCGTTTGGAGCAGCAGAATTGCGAAAAATTTTTTGCCTTCTCAACCATTTCTTGGCTTCAAACTCCCATATCTCGCGAACGGATTGACCTAACCCAAAAATTCCTATTGCATCTGAAAGTAGAAACTCGCCCGATTACAACGGTATGTGTATTTTTTCCCTAGGCCATTCTGGTTAAGCGTTTGGAGCAGCAGAATTGCGAAAGATTTGTTGTCTTCCCAACCATTTCTTAGCTTCAAACTCCCATATCTCGCGAACGGATTGCCCTAACCCAAAAATTCCTATTGCATCTGAAAGTAGAAACTCGCCCGATTTCAACGGTATGTGTATTTTTTCCCTAGGCCATTCTGGTTAAGCGTTTGGAGCAGCAGAATTGCGAAAAATTTGTTGCCTCCTCAACCATTTCTTGGCTTCAAACTCCCATATCTCGCGAACGGATTGACCTAACCCAAAAATTCCTGTTGCATCTGAAAGTAGAAAATCGCCCGATTACAACGGTATCTGTATTTTTTCCCTAGGCCATTCTGTTTAAGCGTTTGGAGCAGCAGAATTGCGAAAAATTTTTTGCCTTCTCAACCATTTCTTGGCTTCAAACTCCCATATCTCGCGAACGGATTGACCTAACCCAAAAATTCCTATTGCATCTGAAAGTAGAAACTCGCCCGATTACAACGGTATGCGTATTTTTTCCCTAGGCCATTCTGGTTAAGCGTTTGGAGCAGCAGCAGTGCGAAAGATTTGTTGCCTTCTCAACCATTTCTTGGATTCAAACTCCCATATCTCGCGAACGGATTGACCTAACCCAAAAATTCCTATTGAATCTGAAAGTAGAAACTCGCCCGATTACAACGGTATGTGTATTTTTTCCCTAGGCCATTCTGGTTAAGCGTTTGGAGCAGCAGAATTGCGAAAAATTTGTTGTCTTCTCAACCATTTCTTGGCTTCAAACTCCCATATCTCGCGAACGGATTGACCTAACCCAAAAATTCCTATTGCATTTGAAAGTCGAAACTCGCCCGATTACAACGGTATGTGTATTTTTTCCCTAGGCCATTCTGGTTAAGCGTTTGGAGCAGCAGAAGTGCGAAAGATTTGTTGTCTTCTCAACCATTTCTTAGCTTCAAACTCCCATATCTCGCGAACGGATTGACCTAACTCAAAAATTCCTGTTGCATCTGAAAGTAGAAACTCGCCCGATTACAACGGTATCTGTATTTTTTCCCTAGGCCATTCTGTTTAAGCGTATGGAGCAGCAGAATTGCGAAAAATTTTTTGCCTTCGCAACCATTTCTTGGCTTCAAACTCCCATATCTCGCGAACGGATTGACCTAACCCAAAAATTCCTATTGCATCTGAAAGTAGAAACTCGCCCGATTACAACGGTATGTGTATTTCTTCCCTAGGCCATTCTGGTTAAGCGTTTGGAGCAGCAGAATTGCGAAAAATTTTTTGCCTTCTCAACCATTTCTTGGCTTCAAACTCCCATATCTCGCGAACGGATTGACCTAACCCAAAAATTCCTATTGCATCTGAAAGTAGAAACTCGCCCGATTACAACGGTATGTTTTTTTTTCCCTAGGCCATTCTGGTTAAGCGTTTGGAGCAGCAAAAATGCGAAAAATTTTTTGCCTTCTCAACCATTTCTTGGATTCAAACTCCCATATCTCGCGAACGGATTGACCTAACCCAAAAATTCCTATTGCATCTGAAAGTAGAAACTCGCCCGATTACAACGGTATGCGTATTTTTTCCCTAGGCCATTCTGGTTAAGCGTTTGGAGCAGCAGCAGTGCGAAAGATTTGTTGCCTTCTCAACCATTTCTTGGATTCAAACTCCCATATCTCGCGAACGGATTGACCTAACCCAAAAATTCCTATTGAATCTGAAAGTAGAAACTCGCCCGATTACAACGGTATGTGTATTTTTTCCCTAGGCCATTCTGGTTAAGCGTTTGGAGCAGCAGAATTGCGAAAAATTTGTTGTCTTCTCAACCATTTCTTGGCTTCAAACTCCCATATCTCGCGAACGGATTGACCTAACCCAAAAATTCCTATTGCATTTGAAAGTCGAAACTCGCCCGATTACAACGGTATGTGTATTTTTTCCCTAGGCCATTCTGGTTAAGCGTTTGGAGCAGCAGAAGTGCGAAAGATTTGTTGTCTTCTCAACCATTTCTTAGCTTCAAACTCCCATATCTCGCGAACGGATTGACCTAACTCAAAAATTCCTGTTGCATCTGAAAGTAGAAACTCGCCCGATTACAACGGTATCTGTATTTTTTCCCTAGGCCATTCTGTTTAAGCGTATGGAGCAGCAGAATTGCGAAAAATTTTTTGCCTTCGCAACCATTTCTTGGCTTCAAACTCCCATATCTCGCGAACGGATTGACCTAACCCAAAAATTCCTATTGCATCTGAAAGTAGAAACTCGCCCGATTACAACGGTATGTGTATTTCTTCCCTAGGCCATTCTGGTTAAGCGTTTGGAGCAGCAGAATTGCGAAAAATTTTTTGCCTTCTCAACCATTTCTTGGCTTCAAACTCCCATATCTCGCGAACGGATTGACCTAACCCAAAAATTCCTATTGCATCTGAAAGTAGAAACTCGCCCGATTACAACGGTATGTTTTTTTTTCCCTAGGCCATTCTGGTTAAGCGTTTGGAGCAGCAAAAATGCGAAAAATTTTTTGCCTTCTCAACCATTTCTTGGATTCAAACTCCCATATCTCGCGAACGGATTGACCTAACCCAAAAATTCCTATTGAATCTGAAAGTAGAACCTCGCCCGATTACAGCGGTATGTGTATTTTTTCCCTAGGCCATTCTGGTTAAGCGTTTGGAGCAGCAGAATTGCGAAAAATTTTTTGCCTTCTCAACCATTTCTTGGCTTCAAACTCCCATATCTCGCGAACGGATTGACCTAACCCAAAAATTCCTGTAGCGTCTGGAAGTAGAGACTCGCCCGATTACAACGGTATGTGTATTTTTTCCCTAGGCCATTCTGGTTAAGCGTTTGGAGCAGCAGAATTGCGAAAAATTTTTTGCCTTCTCAACCATTTCTTGGATTCAAACTCCCATATCTCGCGAACGGATTGACCTAACCCAAAAATTCCTATTGAATCTGAAAGTAGAAACTCGCCCGATTACAACGGTATGTGTATTTTTTCCCTAGGCCATTCTGGTTAAGCGTTTGGAGCAGCAGAATTGCGAAAAATTTGTTGTCTTCTCAACCATTTCTTGGCTTCAAACTCCCATATCTCGCGAACGGATTGACCTAACCCAAAAATTCCTATTGCATCTGAAAGTAGAAACTCGCCCGATTACAACGGTATGTGTATTTTTTCCCTAGGCCATTCTGGTTAAGCGTTTGGAGCAGCAGAATTGCGAAAAATTTGTTGCCTTCTCAACCATTTCTTGGCTTCAAACTCCCATATCTCGCGAACGGATTGACCTAACCCAAAAATTCCTGTTGCATTTGAAAGTCGAAACTCTCCCGATTACAACGGTATGTGTATTTTTTCCCTAGGCCATTCTGGTTAAGCGTTTGGAGCAGCAGAAGTGCGAAAGATTTGTTGTCTTCTCAACCATTTCTTAGCTTCAAACTCCCATATCTCGCGAACGGATTGACCTAACCCAAAAATTCCTGTAGCGTCTGGAAGTAGAGACTCGCCCGATTACAACGGTATGTGTATTTATTCCCTAGGCCATTCTGGTTAAGCGTTTGGAGCAGCAGAATTGCGAAAAATTTTTTGCCTTCTCAACCATTTCTTGGATTCAAACTCCCATATCTCGCGAACGGATTGACCTAACCCAAAAATTCCTATTGAATCTGAAAGTAGAAACTCGCCCGATTACAACGGTATGTGTATTTTTTCCCTAGGCCATTCTGGTTAAGCGTTTGGAGCAGCAGAATTGCGAAAAATTTGTTGTCTTCTCAACCATTTCTTGGCTTCAAACTCCCATATCTCGCGAACGGATTGACCTAACCCAAAAATTCCTATTGCATTTGAAAGTCGAAACTCGCCCGATTACAACGGTATGTGTATTTTTTCCCTAGGCCATTCTGGTTAAGCGTTTGGAGCAGCAGAAGTGCGAAAGATTTGTTGTCTTCTCAACCATTTCTTAGCTTCAAACTCCCATATCTCGCGAACGGATTGACCTAACTCAAAAATTCCTGTTGCATCTGAAAGTAGAAACTCGCCCGATTACAATGGTATCTGTATTTTTTCCCTAGGCCATTCTGTTTAAGCGTATGGAGCAGCAGAATTGCGAAAAATTTTTTGCCTTCTCAACCATTTCTTGGATTCAAACTCCCATATCTCGCGAACGGATTGACCTAACCCAAAAATTCCTGTTGCATCTGAAAGTAGAAAATCGCCCGATTACAGCGGTATCTGTATTTTTTCCCTAGGCCATTCTGGTTAAGCGTTTGGAGCAGCAGCAGTGCGAAAGATTTGTTGTCATCTCAACCATTTCTTGGCTTCAAACTCCCATATCTCGCGAACGGATAGACCTAACCCAAAAATTCCTATTGCATCTGAAAGTAGAAACTCGCCCGATTACAGCGGTATGTGTATTTTTTCCCTAGGCCATTCTGGTTAAGCGTTTGGAGCAGCAGAATTGCGAAAAATTTTTTGCCTTCTCAACCATTTCTTGGCTTCAAACTCCCATATCTCGCGAACGGATTGACCTAACCCAAAAATTCCTGTTGCATCTGAAAGTAGAAAATCGCCCGATTACAACGGTATCTGTATTTTTTCCCTAGGCCATTCTGTTTAAGCGTTTGGAGCAGCAGAATTGCGAAAAATTTTTTGCCTTCTCAACCATTTCTTGGCTTCAAACTCCCATATCTCGCGAACGGATTGACCTAACCCAAAAATTCCTATTGCATCTGAAAGTAGAAACTCGCCCGATTACAACGGTATGCGTATTTTTTCCCTAGGCCATTCTGGTTAAGCGTTTGGAGCAGCAGCAGTGCGAAAGATTTGTTGCCTTCTCAACCATTTCTTGGATTCAAACTCCCATATCTCGCGAACGGATTGACCTAACCCAAAAATTCCAATTGAATCTGAAAGTAGAAACTCGCCCGATTACAAGGGTATGTGTATTTTTTCCCTAGGCCATTCTGGTTAAGCGTTTGGAGCAGCAGAATTGCGAAAAATTTGTTGCCTTCTCAACCATTTCTTGGCTTCAAACTCCCATATCTCGCGAACGGATTGACCTAAACCAAAAATTCCTATTGCATTTGAAAGTCGAAACTCGCCCGATTACAACGGTATTTGTATTTTTTCCCTAGGCCATTCTGGTTAAGCGTTTGGTGCAGCAGAAGTGCGAAAGATTTGTTGTCTTCTCAACCATTTCTTAGCTTCAAACTCCCATATCTCGCGAACGGATTGACCTAACTCAAAAATTCCTGTTGCATCTGAAAGTAGAAACTCGCCCGATTACAACGGTATCTGTATTTTTTCCCTAGGCCATTCTGTTTAAGCGTATGGAGCAGCAGAATTGCGAAAAATTTTTTGCCTTCTCAACCATTTCTTGGCATCAAACTCCCATATCTCGCGAACGGATTGACCTAACCCAAAAATTTCTATTGCATCTGAAAGTAGAAACTCGCCCGATTACAACGGTATGTGTATTTTTTCCCTAGGCCATTCTGGTTAAGCGTTTGGAGCAGCAGCAGTGCGAAAGATTTGTTGTCTTCTCAACCATTTCTTGGCTTCAAACTCCCATATCTCGCGAACGGATTGACCTAACCCAAAAATTCCTATTGCATCTGAAAGTAGAAACTCGCCCGATTACAGCGGTATGTGTATTTTTTCCCTAGGCCATTCTGGTTAAGCGTTTGGAGCAGCAGAATTGCGAAAAATTTTTTGCCTTCTCAACCATTTCTTGGCTTCAAACTCCCATATCTCGCGAACGGATTGACCTAACCCAAAAATTCCTGTAGCGTCTGGAAGTAGAGACTCGCCCGATTACAACGGTATGTGTATTTTTTCCCTAGGCCATTCTGGTTAAGCGTTTGGAGCAGCAGAATTGCGAAAAATTTTTTGCCTTCTCAACCATTTCTTGGCTTCAAACACCCATATCTCGCGAACGGACTGACCTAACCCAAAAATTCCTATTGCATCTGAAAGTCGAAACTCGCCCGATTACAACGGTATGTGTATTTTTACCCTAGGCCATTCTGGTTAAGCGTTTGGAGCAGCAGAAATGCGAAAAATTTTTTGCCTTCTCAACCATTTCTTGGCTTCAAACTCCCATATCTCGCGAACGGATTGACCTAACCCAAAAATTCCTGTTGCATCTAAAAGTAGAAACTCGCCCGATTACAACGGTATGTGTATTTTTTCCCTAGGCCATTCTGGTTAAGCGTTTGGAGCAGCAGAATTGCGAAAAATTTTTTGCATTCTCAACCATTTCTTGGCTTCAAACTCCCATATCTCGCGAACGGATTGACCTAACCCAAAAATTCCTATTGCATCTGAAAGTAGAAACTCGCCCGATTACAACGGTATGTGTATTTTTTCCCTAGGCCATTCTGGTTAAGCGTTTGGAGCAGCAGAATTGCGAAAAATTTTTTGCCTTCTCAACCATTTCTTGGCTTCAAACTCCCATATCTCGCGAACGGATTGACCTAACCCAAAAATTCCTATTGCATCTGAAAGTAGAAACTCGCCCGATTACAACGGTATGTGTATTTTTTCCCTAGGCCATTCTGGTTAAGCGTTTGGAGCAGCAGAATTGCGAAAGATTTGTTGTCTTCTCAACCATTTCTTAGCTTCAAACTCCCATATCTCGCGAACGGATTGCCCTAACCCAAAAATTCCTATTGCATCTGAAAGTAGAAACTCGCCCGATTTCAACGGTATGTGTATTTTTTCCCTAGGCCATTCTGGTTAAGCGTTTGGAGCAGCAGAATTGCGAAAAATTTTTTGCCTTCTCAACCATTTCTTGGCTCCAAACTCCCATATCTCGCGAACGGATTGACCTAACCCAAAAATTCCTATTGCATCTGAAAGTAGAAACTCGCCCGATTACAACGGTATGTGTATTTTTTCCCTAGGCCATTCTGGTTAAGCGTTTGGAGCAGCAGAATTGCGAAAAATTTGTTGCCTTCTCAACCATTTCTTGGCTTCAAACTCCCATATCTCGCGAACGGATTGACCTAACCCAAAAATTCCTGTTGCATTTGAAAGTCGAAACTCTCCCGATTACAACGGTATGTGTATTTTTTCCCTAGGCCATTCTGGTTAAGCGTTTGGAGCAGCAGAAGTGCGAAAGATTTGTTGTCTTCTCAACCATTTCTTAGCTTCAAACTCCCATATCTCGCGAACGGATTGACCTAACCCAAAAATTCCTGTAGCGTCTGGAAGTAGAGACTCGCCCGATTACAACGGTATGTGTATTTTTTCCCTAGGCCATTCTGGTTAAGCGTTTGGAGCAGCAGCAGTGCGAAAGATTTGTTGTCTTCTCAACCATTTCTTGGCTTCAAACTCCCATATCTCGCGAACGGATTGACCTAACCCAAAAATTCCTATTGCATTTGAAAGTCGAAACTCGCCCGATTACAACGGTATGTGTATTTTTTCCCTAGGCCATTCTGGTTAAACGTTTGGAGCAGCAGAAGTGCGAAAGATTTGTTGTCTTCTCAACCATTTCTTAGCTTCAAACTCCCATATCTCGCGAACGGATTGACCTAACTCAAAAATTCCTGTTGCATCTGAAAGTAGAAACTCGCCCGATTACAATGGTATCTGTATTTTTTCCCTAGGCCGTTCTGTTTAAGCGTATGGAGCAGCAGAATTGCGAAAAATTTTTTGCCTTCTCAACCATTTCTTGGATTCAAACTCCCATATCTCGCGAACGGATTGACCTAACCCAAAAATTCCTATTGCATCTGAAAGTAGAAAATCGCCCGATTACAACGGTATCTGTATTTTTTCCCTAGGCCATTCTGGTTAAGCGTTTGGAGCAGCAGCAGTGCGAAAGATTTGTTGTCTTCTCAACCATTTCTTGGCTTCAAACTCCCATATCTCGCGAACGGATTGACCTAACCCAAAAATTCCTATTGAATCTGAAAGTAGAAACTCGCCCGATTACAACGGTATGTGTATTTTTTCCCTAGGCCATTCTGGTTAAGCGTTTGGAGCAGCAGAATTGCGAAAAATTTGTTGCCTTCTCAACCATTTCTTGGCTTCAAACTCCCATATCTCGCGAACGGATTGACCTAAACCAAAAATTCCTATTGCATTTGAAAGTCGAAACTCGCCCGATTACAACGGTATTTGTATTTTTTCCCTTGGCCATTCTGGTTAAGCGTTTGGTGCAGCAGAAGTGCGAAAGATTTGTTGTCTTCTCAACCATTTCTTAGCTTCAAACTCCCATATCTCGCGAACGGATTGACCTAACTCAAAAATTCCTGTTGCATCTGAAAGTAGAAACTCGCCCGATTACAACGGTATCTGTATTTTTTCCCTAGGCCATTCTGTTTAAGCGTATGGAGCAGCAGAATTGCGAAAAATTTTTTGCCTTCTCAACCATTTCTTGGTATCAAACTCCCATATCTCGCGAACGGATTGACCTAACCCAAAAATTTCTATTGCATCTGAAAGTAGAAACTCGCCCGATTACAACGGTATGTGTATTTTTTCCCTAGGCCATTCTGGTTAAGCGTTTGGAGCAGCAGCAGTGCGAAAGATTTGTTGTCTTCTCAACCATTTCTTGGCTTCAAACTCCCATATCTCGCGAACGGATTGACCTAACCCAAAAATTCCTGTAGCGTCTGGAAGTAGAGACTCGCCCGATTACAACGGTATGTGTATTTTTTCCCTAGGCCATTCTGGTTAAGCGTTTGGAGCAGCAGAATTGCGAAAAATTTTTTGCCTTCTCAACCATTTCTTGGCTTCAAACACCCATATCTCGCGAACGGACTGACCTAACCCAAAAATTCCTATTGCATCTGAAAGTCGAAACTCGCCCGATTACAACGGTATGTGTATTTTTACCCTAGGCCATTCTGGTTAAGCGTTTGGAGCAGCAGAAATGCGAAAAATTTTTTGCCTTCTCAACCATTTCTTGGCTTCAAACTCCCATATCTCGCGAACGGATTGACCTAACCCAAAAATTCCTGTTGCATCTAAAAGTAGAAACTCGCCCGATTACAACGGTATGTGTATTTTTTCCCTAGGCCATTCTGGTTAAGTGTTTGGAGCAGCAGAATTGCGAAAAATTTTTTGCATTCTCAACCATTTCTTGGCTTCAAACTCCCATATCTCGCGAACGGATTGACCTAACCCAAAAATTCCTATTGCATCTGAAAGTAGAAACTCGCCCGATTTCAACGGTATGTGTATTTTTTCCCTAGGCCATTCTGGTTAAGCGTTTGGAGCAGCAGAATTGCGAAAAATTTGTTGCCTTCTCAACCATTTCTTGGCTTCAAACTCCCATATCTCGCGAACGGATTGACCTAACCCAAAAATTCCTATTGCATCTGAAAGTAGAAACTCGCCCGATTACAACGGTATGTGTATTTTTTCCCTAGGCCATTCTGGTTAAGCGTTTGGAGCAGCAGAATTGCGAAAAATTTGTTGCCTTCTCAACCATTTCTTGGCTTCAAACTCCCATATCTCGCGAACGGATTGACCTAACCCAAAAATTCCTGTTGCATTTGAAAGTCGAAACTCTCCCGATTACAACGGTATGTGTATTTTTTCCCTAGGCCATTCTGGTTAAGCGTTTGGAGCAGCAGAAGTGCGAAAGATTTGTTGTCTTCTCAACCATTTCTTAGCTTCAAACTCCCATATCTCGCGAACGGATTGACCTAACCCAAAAATTCCTGTAGCGTCTGGAAGTAGAGACTCGCCCGATTACAACGGTATGTGTATTTTTTCCCTAGGCCATTCTGGTTAAGCGTTTGGAGCAGCAGAATTGCGAAAAATTTTTTGCCTTCTCAACCATTTCTTGGATTCAAACTCCCATATCTCGCGAACGGATTGACCTAACCCAAAAATTCCTATTGCATTTGAAAGTCGAAACTCGCCCGATTACAACGGTATGTGTATTTTTTCCCTAGGCCATTCTGGTTAAACGTTTGGAGCAGCAGAAGTGCGAAAGATTTGTTGTCTTCTCAACCATTTCTTAGCTTCAAACTCCCATATCTCGCGAACGGATGGACCTAACTCAAAAATTCCTGTTGCATCTGAAAGTAGAAACTCGCCCGATTACAATGGTATCTGTATTTTTTCCCTAGGCCGTTCTGTTTAAGCGTATGGAGCAGCAGAATTGCGAAAAATTTTTTGCCTTCTCAACCATTTCTTGGATTCAAACTCCCATATCTCGCGAACGGATTGACCTAACCCAAAAATTCCTGTTGCATCTGAAAGTAGAAAATCGCCCGATTACAACGGTATCTGTATTTTTTCCCTAGGCCATTCTGGTTAAGCGTTTGGAGCAGCAGCAGTGCGAAAGATTTGTTGTCTTCTCAACCATTTCTTGGCTTCAAACTCCCATATCTCGCGAACGGATAGACCTAACCCAAAAATTCCTATTGCATCTGAAAGTAGAAACTCGCCCGATTACAGCGGTATGTGTATTTTTTCCCTAGGCCATTCTGGTTAAGCGTTTGGAGCAGCAGAATTGCGAAAAATTTTTTGCCTTCTCAACCATTTCTTGGCTTCAAACTCCCATATCTCGCGAACGGATTGACCTAACCCAAAAATTCCTGTTGCATCTGAAAGTAGAAAATCGCCCGATTACAACGGTATCTGTATTTCTTCCCTAGGCCATTCTGTTTAAGCGTTTGGAGCAGCAGAATTGCGAAAAATTTTTTGCCTTCTCAACCATTTCTTGGCTTCAAACTCCCATATCTCGCGAACGGATTGACCTAACCCAAATATTCCTATTGCATCTGAAAGTAGAAACTCGCCCGATTACAACGGTATGCGTATTTTTTCCCTAGGCCATTCTGGTTAAGCGTTTGGAGCAGCAGCAGTGCGAAAGATTTGTTGCCTTCTCAACCATTTCTTGGATTCAAACTCCCATATCTCGCGAACGGATTGACCTAACCCAAAAATTCCTATTGAATCTGAAAGTAGAAACTCGCCCGATTACAACGGTATGTGTATTTTTTCCCTAGGCCATTCTGGTTAAGCGTTTGGAGCAGCAGAATTGCGAAAAATTTGTTGCCTTCTCAACCATTTCTTGGCTTCAAACTCCCATATCTCGCGAACGGATTGACCTAAACCAAAAATTCCTATTGCATTTGAAAGTCGAAACTCGCCCGATTACAACGGTATTTGTATTTTTTCCCTAGGCCATTCTGGTTAAGCGTTTGGTGCAGCAGAAGTGCGAAAGATTTGTTGTCTTCTCAACCATTTCTTAGCTTCAAACTCCCATATCTCGCGAACGGATTGACCTAACTCAAAAATTCCTGTTGCATCTGAAAGTAGAAACTCGCCCGATTACAACGGTATCTGTATTTTTTCCCTAGGCCATTCTGTTTAAGCGTATGGAGCAGCAGAATTGCGAAAAATTTTTTGCCTTCTCAACCATTTCTTGGCATCAAACTCCCATATCTCGCGAACGGATTGACCTAACCCAAAAATTTCTATTGCATCTGAAAGTAGAAACTCGCCCGATTACAACGGTATGTGTATTTTTTCCCTAGGCCATTCTGGTTAAGCGTTTGGAGCAGCAGCAGTGCGAAAGATTTGTTGTCTTCTCAACCATTTCTTGGCTTCAAACTCCCATATCTCGCGAACGGATTGACCTAACCCAAAAATTCCTATTGCATCTGAAAGTAGAAACTCGCCCGATTACAGCGGTATGTGTATTTTTTCCCTAGGCCATTCTGGTTAAGCGTTTGGAGCAGCAGAATTGCGAAAAATTTTTTGCCTTCTCAACCATTTCTTGGCTTCATACTCCCATATCTCGCGAACGGATTGACCTAACCCAAAAATTCCTGTAGCGTCTGGAAGTAGAGACTCGCCCGATTACAACGGTATGTGTATTTTTTCCCTAGGCCATTCTGGTTAAGCGTTTGGAGCAGCAGAATTGCGAAAAATTTTTTGCCTTCTCAACCATTTCTTGGCTTCAAACACCCATATCTCGCGAACGGACTGACCTAACCCAAAAATTCCTATTGCATCTGAAAGTCGAAACTCGCCCGATTACAACGGTATGTGTATTTTTTCCCTAGGCCATTCTGGTTAAGCGTTTGGAGCAGCAGAAATGCGAAAAATTTTTTGCCTTCTCAACCATTTCTTGGCTTCAAACTCCCATATCTCGCGAACGGATTGACCTAAACCAAAAATTCCTATTGCATTTGAAAGTCGAAACTCGCCCGATTACAACGGTATTTGTATTTTTTCCCTAGGCCATTCTGGTTAAGCGTTTGGTGCAGCAGAAGTGCGAAAGATTTGTTGTCTTCTCAACCATTTCTTAGCTTCAAACTCCCATATCTCGCGAACGGATTGACCTAACCCAAAAATTCCTATTGCATCTGAAAGTAGAAACTCGCCCGATTTCAACGGTATGTGTATTTTTTCCCTAGGCCATTCTGGTTAAGCGTTTGGAGCAGCAGAATTGCGAAAAATTTGTTGCCTTCTCAACCATTTCTTGGCTTCAAACTCCCATATCTCGCGAACGGATTGACCTAACCCAAAAATTCCTGTTGCATTTGAAAGTCGAAACTCTCCCGATTACAACGGTATGTGTATTTTTTCCCTAGGCCATTCTGGTTAAGCGTTTGGAGCAGCAGAAGTGCGAAAGATTTGTTGTCTTCTCAACCATTTCTTAGCTTCAAACTCCCATATCTCGCGAACGGATTGACCTAACCCAAAAATTCCTGTAGCGTCTGGAAGTAGAGACTCGCCCGATTACAACGGTATGTGTATTTTTTCCCTAGGCCATTCTGGTTAAGCGTTTGGAGCAGCAGAATTGCGAAAAATTTTTTGCCTTCTCAACCATTTCTTGGATTCAAACTCCCATATCTCGCGAACGGATTGACCTAACCCAAAAATTCCTATTGAATCTGAAAGTAGAAACTCGCCCGATTACAACGGTATGTGTATTTTTTCCCTAGGCCATTCTGGTTAAGCGTTTGGAGCAGCAGAATTGCGAAAAATTTTTTGCCTTCTCAACCATTTCTTGGATTCAAACTCCCATATCTCGCGAACGGATTGACCTAACCCAAAAATTCCTATTGCATTTGAAAGTCGAAACTCGCCCGATTACAACGGTATGTGTATTTTTTCCCTAGGCCATTCTGGTTAAACGTTTGGAGCAGCAGAAGTGCGAAAGATTTGTTGTCTTCTCAACCATTTCTTAGCTTCAAACTCCCATATCTCGCGAACGGATGGACCTAACTCAAAAATTCCTGTTGCATCTGAAAGTAGAAACTCGCCCGATTACAATGGTATCTGTATTTTTTCCCTAGGCCGTTCTGTTTAAGCGTATGGAGCAGCAGAATTGCGAAAAATTTTTTGCCTTCTCAACCATTTCTTGGATTCAAACTCCCATATCTCGCGAACGGATTGACCTAACCCAAAAATTCCTGTTGCATCTGAAAGTAGAAAATCGCCCGATTACAACGGTATCTGTATTTTTTCCCTAGGCCATTCTGGTTAAGCGTTTGGAGCAGCAGCAGTGCGAAAGATTTGTTGTCTTCTCAACCATTTCTTGGCTTCAAACTCCCATATCTCGCGAACGGATAGACCTAACCCAAAAATTCCTATTGCATCTGAAAGTAGAAACTCGCCCGATTACAGCGGTATGTGTATTTTTTCCCTAGGCCATTCTGGTTAAGCGTTTGGAGCAGCAGAATTGCGAAAAATTTTTTGCCTTCTCAACCATTTCTTGGCTTCAAACTCCCATATCTCGCGAACGGATTGACCTAACCCAAAAATTCCTGTTGCATCTGAAAGTAGAAAATCGCCCGATTACAACGGTATCTGTATTTCTTCCCTAGGCCATTCTGTTTAAGCGTTTGGAGCAGCAGAATTGCGAAAAATTTTTTGCCTTCTCAACCATTTCTTGGCTTCAAACTCCCATATCTCGCGAACGGATTGACCTAACCCAAATATTCCTATTGCATCTGAAAGTAGAAACTCGCCCGATTACAACGGTATGCGTATTTTTTCCCTAGGCCATTCTGGTTAAGCGTTTGGAGCAGCAGCAGTGCGAAAGATTTGTTGCCTTCTCAACCATTTCTTGGATTCAAACTCCCATATCTCGCGAACGGATTGACCTAACCCAAAAATTCCTATTGAATCTGAAAGTAGAAACTCGCCCGATTACAACGGTATGTGTATTTTTTCCCTAGGCCATTCTGGTTAAGCGTTTGGAGCAGCAGAATTGCGAAAAATTTGTTGCCTTCTCAACCATTTCTTGGCTTCAAACTCCCATATCTCGCGAACGGATTGACCTAAACCAAAAATTCCTATTGCATTTGAAAGTCGAAACTCGCCCGATTACAACGGTATTTGTATTTTTTCCCTAGGCCATTCTGGTTAAGCGTTTGGTGCAGCAGAAGTGCGAAAGATTTGTTGTCTTCTCAACCATTTCTTAGCTTCAAACTCCCATATCTCGCGAACGGATTGACCTAACTCAAAAATTCCTGTTGCATCTGAAAGTAGAAACTCGCCCGATTACAACGGTATCTGTATTTTTTCCCTAGGCCATTCTGTTTAAGCGTATGGAGCAACAGAATTGCGAAAAATTTTTTGCCTTCTCAACCATTTCTTGGCATCAAACTCCCATATCTCGCGAACGGATTGACCTAACCCAAAAATTTCTATTGCATCTGAAAGTAGAAACTCGCCCGATTACAACGGTATGTGTATTTTTTCCCTAGGCCATTCTGGTTAAGCGTTTGGAGCAGCAGCAGTGCGAAAGATTTGTTGTCTTCTCAACCATTTCTTGGCTTCAAACTCCCATATCTCGCGAACGGATTGACCTAACCCAAAAATTCCTATTGCATCTGAAAGTAGAAACTCGCCCGATTACAGCGGTATGTGTATTTTTTCCCTAGGCCATTCTGGTTAAGCGTTTGGAGCAGCAGAATTGCGAAAAATTTTTTGCCTTCTCAACCATTTCTTGGCTTCATACTCCCATATCTCGCGAACGGATTGACCTAACCCAAAAATTCCTGTAGCGTCTGGAAGTAGAGACTCGCCCGATTACAACGGTATGTGTATTTTTTCCCTAGGCCATTCTGGTTAAGCGTTTGGAGCAGCAGAATTGCGAAAAATTTTTTGCCTTCTCAACCATTTCTTGGCTTCAAACACCCATATCTCGCGAACGGACTGACCTAACCCAAAAATTCCTATTGCATCTGAAAGTCGAAACTCGCCCGATTACAACGGTATGTGTATTTTTTCCCTAGGCCATTCTGGTTAAGCGTTTGGAGCAGCAGAAATGCGAAAAATTTTTTGCCTTCTCAACCATTTCTTGGCTTCAAACTCCCATATCTCGCGAACGGATTGACCTAAACCAAAAATTCCTATTGCATTTGAAAGTCGAAACTCGCCCGATTACAACGGTATTTGTATTTTTTCCCTAGGCCATTCTGGTTAAGCGTTTGGTGCAGCAGAAGTGCGAAAGATTTGTTGTCTTCTCAACCATTTCTTAGCTTCAAACTCCCATATCTCGCGAACGGATTGACCTAACTCAAAAATTCCTGTTGCATCTGAAAGTAGAAACTCGCCCGATTACAACGGTATCTGTATTTTTTCCCTAGGCCATTCTGTTTAAGCGTATGGAGCAGCAGAATTGCGAAAAATTTTTTGCCTTCTCAACCATTTCTTGGCATCAAACTCCCATATCTCGCGAACGGATTGACCTAACCCAAAAATTTCTATTGCATCTGAAAGTAGAAACTCGCCCGATTACAACGGTATGTGTATTTTTTCCCTAGGCCATTCTGGTTAAGCGTTTGGAGCAGCAGCAGTGCGAAAGATTTGTTGTCTTCTCAACCATTTCTTGGCTTCAAACTCCCATATCTCGCGAACGGATTGACCTAACCCAAAAATTCCTATTGCATCTGAAAGTAGAAACTCGCCCGATTACAGCGGTATGTGTATTTTTTCCCTAGGCCATTCTGGTTAAGCGTTTGGAGCAGCAGAATTGCGAAAAATTTTTTGCCTTCTCAACCATTTCTTGGCTTCATACTCCCATATCTCGCGAACGGATTGACCTAACCCAAAAATTCCTGTAGCGTCTGGAAGTAGAGACTCGCCCGATTACAACGGTATGTGTATTTTTTCCCTAGGCCATTCTGGTTAAGCGTTTGGAGCAGCAGAATTGCGAAAAATTTTTTGCCTTCTCAACCATTTCTTGGCTTCAAACACCCATATCTCGCGAACGGACTGACCTAACCCAAAAATTCCTATTGCATCTGAAAGTCGAAACTCGCCCGATTACAACGGTATGTGTATTTTTTCCCTAGGCCATTCTGGTTAAGCGTTTGGAGCAGCAGAAATGCGAAAAATTTTTTGCCTTCTCAACCATTTCTTGGCTTCAAACTCCCATATCTCGCGAACGGATTGACCTAACCCAAAAATTCCTGTTGCATCTAAAAGTAGAAACTCGCCCGATTACAACGGTATGTGTATTTTTTCCCTAGGCCATTCTGGTTAAGCGTTTGGAGCAGCAGAATTGCGAAAAATTTTTTGCATTCTCAACCATTTCTTGGCTTCAAACTCCCATATCTCGCGAACGGATTGACCTAACCCAAAAATTCCTATTGCATCTGAAAGTAGAAACTCGCCCGATTACAACGGTATGTGTATTTTTTCCCTAGGCCATTCTGGTTAAGCGTTTGGAGCAGCAGAATTGCGAAAAATTTTTTGCCTTCTCAACCATTTCTTGGCTTCAAACTCCCATATCTCGCGAACGGATTGACCTAACCCAAAAATTCCTATTGCATCTGAAAGTAGAAACTCGCCCGATTACAACGGTATGTGTATTTTTTCCCTAGGCCATTCTGGTTAAGCGTTTGGAGCAGCAGAATTGCGAAAGATTTGTTGTCTTCTCAACCATTTCTTAGCTTCAAACTCCCATATCTCGCGAACGGATTGCCCTAACCCAAAAATTCCTGTTGCATCTGAAAGTAGAAACTCGCCCGATTACAACGGTATGTGTATTTTTTCCCTAGGCCATTCTGGTTAAGCGTTTGGAGCAGCAGAATTGCGAAAAATTTTTTGCCTTCTCAACCATTTCTTGGCTTCAAACTCCCATATCTCGCGAACGGATTGACCTAACCCAAAAATTCCTATTGCATCTGAAAGTAGAAACTCGCCCGATTACAACGGTATGTTTTTTTTTCCCTAGGCCATTCTGGTTAA
This sequence comes from Ptiloglossa arizonensis, assembly GCF_051014685.1. Taxonomy (NCBI): domain Eukaryota; kingdom Metazoa; phylum Arthropoda; class Insecta; order Hymenoptera; family Colletidae; genus Ptiloglossa; species Ptiloglossa arizonensis. Next base: position 203,892 of record NW_027478830.1, on the reverse strand, counting down.
GCGTTTGGAGCAGCAGAAATGCGAAAAATTTTTTGCCTTCTCAACCATTTCTTGGATTCAAACTCCCATATCTCGCGAACGGATCGACCTAACCCAAAAATTCCTGTTACATCTGAAAGTAGAAACTCGCCCGATTACAACGGTATGTGTATTTTTTCCCTAGGCCATTCTGGTTAAGCGTTTGGAGCAGCAGAATTGCGAAAAATTTTTTGCATTCTCAACCATTTCTTGGCTTCAAACTCCCATATCTCGCGAACGGATTGACCTAACCCAAAAATTCCTATTGCATCTGAAAGTAGAAACTCGCCCGATTACAACGGTATGTGTATTTTTTCCCTAGGCCATTCTGGTTAAGCGTTTGGAGCAGCAGAATTGCGAAAAATTTGTTGCCTTCTCAACCATTTCTTGGCTTCAAACTCCCATATCTCGCGAACGGATTGACCTAACCCAAAAATTCCTATTGCATCTGAAAGTCGAAACTCGCCCGATTACAACGGTATGTGTATTTTTTCCCTAGGCCATTCTGGTTAAGCGTTTGGAGCAGCAGAATTGCGAAAAATTTTTTGCCTTCTCAACCATTTCTTGGCTTCAAACTCCCATATCTCGCGAACGGATTGACCTAACCCAAAAATTCCTGTAGCGCCTGGAAGTAGAGACTCGCCCGATTACAACGGTATGTGTATTTTTTCCCTAGGCCATTCTGGTTAAGCGTTTGGAGCAGCAGAATTGCGAAAAATTTTTTGCCTTCTCAACCATTTCTTGGCTTCAAACTCCCATATCTCGCGAACGGATTGACCTAACCCAAAAATTCCTGTAGCGTCTGGAAGTAGAGACTCGCCCGATTACAACGGTATGTGTATTTTTTCCCTAGGCCATTCTGGTTAAGCGTTTGGAGCAGCAGAATTGCGAAAAATTGTTTGCCTTCTCAACCATTTCTTGGCTTCAAACTCCCATATCTCGCGAACGGATTGACCTAACCCAAAAATTCCTGTAGCGCCTGGAAGTAGAGACTCGCCCGATTACAACGGTATGTGTATTTTTTCCCTAGGCCATTCTGGTTAAGCGTTTGGAGCAGCAGAATTGCGAAAAATTTTTTGCCTTCTCAACCATTTCTTGGCTTCAAACTCCCATATCTCGCGAACGGATTGACCTAACCCAAAAATTCCTGTAGCGTCTGGAAGTAGAGACTCGCCCGATTACAACGGTATGTGTATTTTTTCCCTAGGCCATTCTGGTTAAGCGTTTGGAGCAGCAGAATTGCGAAAAATTTTTTGCCTTCTCAACCATTTCTTGGCTTCAAACTCCCATATCTCGCGAACGGATTGACCTAACCCAAAAATTCCTATTGCATCTGAAAGTAGAAACTCGCCCGATTACAACGGTATGTGTATTTTTTCCCTAGGCCATTCTGGTTAGGCGGTTGGAGCAGCAGAATTGCGAAAAATTTGTTGCCTTCTCAACCATTTCTTGGCTTCAAACTCCCATATCTCGCGAACGGATTGACCTAACCCAAAAATTCCTATTGCATTTGAAAGTCGAAACTCGCCCGATTACAACGGTATGTGTATTTTTTCCCTAGGCCATTCTGGTTAAGCGTTTGGAGCAGCAGAAGTGCGAAAGATTTGTTGTCTTCTCAACCATTTCTTAGCTTCAAACTCCCATATCTCGCGAACGGATTGACCTAACTCAAAAATTCCTGTTGCATCTGAAAGTAGAAACTCGCCCGATTACAACGGTATCTGTATTTTTTCCCTAGGCCATTCTGTTTAAGCGTATGGAGCAGCAGAATTGCGAAAAATTTTTTGCCTTCTCAACCATTTCTTGGCATCAAACTCCCATATCTCGCGAACGGATTGACCTAACCCAAAAATTTCTATTGCATCTGAAAGTAGAAACTCGCCCGATTACAACGGTATGTGTATTTTTTCCCTAGGCCATTCTGGTTAAGCGTTTGGAGCAGCAGCAGTGCGAAAGATTTGTTGTCTTCTCAACCATTTCTTGGCTTCAAACTCCCATATCTCGCGAACGGATTGACCTAACCCAAAAATTCCTATTGCATCTGAAAGTAGAAACTCGCCCGATTACAACGGTATCTGTATTTTTTCCCTAGGCCATTCTGTTTAAGCGTATGGAGCAGCAGAATTGCGAAAAATTTTTTGCCTTCTCAACCATTTCTTGGCATCAAACTCCCATATCTCGCGAACGGATTGACCTAACCCAAAAATTTCTATTGCATCTGAAAGTAGAAACTCGCCCGATTACAACGGTATGTGTATTTTTTCCCTAGGCCATTCTGGTTAAGCGTTTGGAGCAGCAGCAGTGCGAAAGATTTGTTGTCTTCTCAACCATTTCTTGGCTTCAAACTCCCATATCTCGCGAACGGATTGACCTAACCCAAAAATTCCTATTGCATCTGAAAGTAGAAACTCGCCCGATTACAGCGGTATGTGTATTTTTTCCCTAGGCCATTCTGGTTAAGCGTTTGGAGCAGCAGAATTGCGAAAAATTTTTTGCCTTCTCAACCATTTCTTGGCTTCATACTCCCATATCTCGCGAACGGATTGACCTAACCCAAAAATTCCTGTAGCGTCTGGAAGTAGAGACTCGCCCGATTACAACGGTATGTGTATTTTTTCCCTAGGCCATTCTGGTTAAGCGTTTGGAGCAGCAGAATTGCGAAAAATTTTTTGCCTTCTCAACCATTTCTTGGCTTCAAACACCCATATCTCGCGAACGGACTGACCTAACCCAAAAATTCCTATTGCATCTGAAAGTCGAAACTCGCCCGATTACAACGGTATGTGTATTTTTTCCCTAGGCCATTCTGGTTAAGCGTTTGGAGCAGCAGAAATGCGAAAAATTTTTTGCCTTCTCAACCATTTCTTGGCTTCAAACTCCCATATCTCGCGAACGGATTGACCTAACCCAAAAATTCCTGTTGCATCTAAAAGTAGAAACTCGCCCGATTACAACGGTATGTGTATTTTTTCCCTAGGCCATTCTGGTTAAGCGTTTGGAGCAGCAGAATTGCGAAAAATTTTTTGCATTCTCAACCATTTCTTTGCTTCAAACTCCCATATCTCGCGAACGGATTGACCTAACCCAAAAATTCCTATTGCATCTGAAAGTAGAAACTCGCCCGATTACAACGGTATGTGTATTTTTTCCCTAGGCCATTCTGGTTAAGCGTTTGGAGCAGCAGAATTGCGAAAAATTTTTTGCCTTCTCAACCATTTCTTGGCTTCAAACTCCCATATCTCGCGAACGGATTGACCTAACCCAAAAATTCCTATTGCATCTGAAAGTAGAAACTCGCCCGATTACAACGGTATGTGTATTTTTTCCCTAGGCCATTCTGGTTAAGCGTTTGGAGCAGCAGAATTGCGAAAGATTTGTTGTCTTCTCAACCATTTCTTAGCTTCAAACTCCCATATCTCGCGAACGGATTGCCCTAACCCAAAAATTCCTGTTGCATCTGAAAGTAGAAACTCGCCCGATTACAACGGTATGTGTATTTTTTCCCTAGGCCATTCTGGTTAAGCGTTTGGAGCAGCAGAATTGCGAAAAATTTTTTGCCTTCTCAACCATTTCTTGGCTTCAAACTCCCATATCTCGCGAACGGATTGACCTAACCCAAAAATTCCTATTGCATCTGAAAGTAGAAACTCGCCCGATTACAACGGTATGTTTTTTTTTCCCTAGGCCATTCTGGTTAAGCGTTTGGAGCAGCAGAAATGCGAAAAATTTTTTGCCTTCTCAACCATTTCTTGGATTCAAACTCCCATATCTCGCGAACGGATCGACCTAACCCAAAAATTCCTGTTACATCTGAAAGTAGAAACTCGCCCGATTACAACGGTATGTGTATTTTTTCCCTAGGCCATTCTGGTTAAGCGTTTGGAGCAGCAGAATTGCGAAAAATTTTTTGCATTCTCAACCATTTCTTGGCTTCAAACTCCCATATCTCGCGAACGGATTGACCTAACCCAAAAATTCCTATTGCATCTGAAAGTAGAAACTCGCCCGATTACAACGGTATGTGTATTTTTTCCCTAGGCCATTCTGGTTAAGCGTTTGGAGCAGCAGAATTGCGAAAAATTTGTTGCCTTCTCAACCATTTCTTGGCTTCAAACTCCCATATCTCGCGAACGGATTGACCTAACCCAAAAATTCCTATTGCATCTGAAAGTCGAAACTCGCCCGATTACAACGGTATGTGTATTTTTTCCCTAGGCCCATTCTGGTTAAGCGTTTGGAGCAGCAGAATTGCGAAAAATTTTTTGCCTTCTCAACCATTTCTTGGCTTCAAACTCCCATATCTCGCGAACGGATTGACCTAACCCAAAAATTCCTGTAGCGCCTGGAAGTAGAGACTCGCCCGATTACAACGGTATGTGTATTTTTTCCCTAGGCCATTCTGGTTAAGCGTTTGGAGCAGCAGAATTGCGAAAAATTTTTTGCCTTCTCAACCATTTCTTGGCTTCAAACTCCCATATCTCGCGAACGGATTGACCTAACCCAAAAATTCCTGTAGCGTCTGGAAGTAGAGACTCGCCCGATTACAACGGTATGTGTATTTTTTCCCTAGGCCATTCTGGTTAAGCGTTTGGAGCAGCAGAATTGCGAAAAATTGTTTGCCTTCTCAACCATTTCTTGGCTTCAAACTCCCATATCTCGCGAACGGATTGACCTAACCCAAAAATTCCTGTAGCGCCTGGAAGTAGAGACTCGCCCGATTACAACGGTATGTGTATTTTTTCCCTAGGCCATTCTGGTTAAGCGTTTGGAGCAGCAGAATTGCGAAAAATTTTTTGCCTTCTCAACCATTTCTTGGCTTCAAACTCCCATATCTCGCGAACGGATTGACCTAACCCAAAAATTCCTGTAGCGTCTGGAAGTAGAGACTCGCCCGATTACAACGGTATGTGTATTTTTTCCCTAGGCCATTCTGGTTAAGCGTTTGGAGCAGCAGAATTGCGAAAAATTTTTTGCCTTCTCAACCATTTCTTGGCTTCAAACTCCCATATCTCGCGAACGGATTGACCTAACCCAAAAATTCCTATTGCATCTGAAAGTAGAAACTCGCCCGATTACAACGGTATGTGTATTTTTTCCCTAGGCCATTCTGGTTAGGCGGTTGGAGCAGCAGAATTGCGAAAAATTTGTTGCCTTCTCAACCATTTCTTGGCTTCAAACTCCCATATCTCGCGAACGGATTGACCTAACCCAAAAATTCCTATTGCATTTGAAAGTCGAAACTCGCCCGATTACAACGGTATGTGTATTTTTTCCCTAGGCCATTCTGGTTAAGCGTTTGGAGCAGCAGAAGTGCGAAAGATTTGTTGTCTTCTCAACCATTTCTTAGCTTCAAACTCCCATATCTCGCGAACGGATTGACCTAACCCAAAAATTCCTGTTGCATCTGAAAGTAGAAAATCGCCCGATTACAACGGTATCTGTATTTTTTCCCTAGGCCATTCTGTTTAAGCGTTTGGAGCAGCAGAATTGCGAAAAATTTTTTGCCTTCTCAACCATTTCTTGGCTTCAAACTCCCATATCTCGCGAACGGATTGACCTAACCCAAAAATTCCTATTGCATCTGAAAGTAGAAACTCGCCCGATTACAACGGTATGTGTATTTTTTCCCTAGGCCATTCTGGTTAAGCGTTTGGAGCAGCAGAATTGCGAAAGATTTGTTGTCTTCTCAACCATTTCTTAGCTTCAAACTCCCATATCTCGCGAACGGATTGACCTAACCCAAAAATTCCTGTTGCATCTGAAAGTAGAAGCTCGCCCGATTACAACGGTATGTGTATTTTTTCCCTAGGCCATTCTGGTTAAGCGTTTGGAGCAGCAGAATTGCGAAAAATTTTTTGCCTTCTCAACCATTTCTTGGCTTCAAACTCCCATATCTCGCGAACGGATTGACCTAACCCAAAAATTCCTATTGCATCTGAAAGTAGAAACTCGCCCGATTACAACGGTATGTTTTTTTTTCCCTAGGCCATTCTGGTTAAGCGTTTGGAGCAGCAGAAATGCGAAAAATTTTTTGCCTTCTCAACCATTTCTTGGATTCAAACTCCCATATCTCGCGAACGGATCGAACTAACCCAAAAATTCCTGTTACATCTGAAAGTAGAAACTCGCCCGATTACAACGGTATGTGTATTTTTTCCCTAGGCCATTCTGGTTAAGCGTTCGGAGCAGCAGAATTGCGAAAAATTTTTTGCATTCTCAACCATTTCTTGGCTTCAAACTCCCATATCTCGCGAACGGATTGACCTAACCTAAAAATTCCTATTGCATCTGAAAGTAGAAACTCGCCCGATTACAACGGTATGTGTATTTTTTCCCTAGGCCATTCTGGTTAAGCGTTTGGAGCAGCAGAATTGCGAAAAATTTGTTGCCTTCTCAACCATTTCTTGGTTTCAAACTCCCATATCTCGCGAACGGATTGACCTAACCCAAAAATTCCTATTGCATCTGAAAGTCGAAACTCGCCCGATTACAACGGTATGTGTATTTTTTACCTAGGCCATTCTGGTTAAGCGTTTGGAGCAGCAGAATTGCGAAAAATTTTTTGCCTTCTCAACCATTTCTTGGCTTCAAACTCCCATATCTCGCGAACGGATTGACCTAACCCAAAAATTCCTATTGCATCTGAAAGTCGAAACTCGCCCGATTACAACGGTATTGTATTTTTTCCCTAGGCCATTCTGGTTAAGCGTTTGGAGCAGCAGAATTGCCAAAAATTTTTTGCCTTCTCAACCATTTCTTGGCTTCAAACTCCCATATCTCGCGAACGGATTGACCTAACCCAAAAATTCCTGTAGCGCCTGGAAGTAGAGACTCGCCCGATTACAACGGTATGTGTATTTTTTCCCTAGGCTATTCTGGTTAAGCGTTTGGAGCAGCAGAATTGCGAAAAATTTTTTGCCTTCTCAACCATTTCTTGGCTTCAAACTCCCATATCTCGCGAACGGATTGACCTAACCCAAAAATTCCTGTAGCGCCTGGAAGTCGAAACACGCCCGATTACAACGGTATGTGTATTTTTTCCCTAGGCCATTCTGGTTAAGCGTTTGGAGCAGCAGAAGTGCGAAAGATTTGTTGTCTTCTCAACCATTTCTTAGCTTCAAACTCCCATATCTCGCGAACGGATTGACCTAACCCAAAAATTCCTGTTGCATCTGAAAGTAGAAAATCGCCCGATTACAACGGTATCTGTATTTTTTCCCTAGGCCATTCTGTTTAAGCGTTTGGAGCAGCAGAATTGCGAAAAATTTTTTGCCTTCTCAACCATTTCTTGGCTTCAAACTCCCATATCTCGCGAACGGATTGACCTAACCCAAAAATTCCTATTGCATCTGAAAGTAGAAACTCGCCCGATTACAACGGTATGTGTATTTTTTCCCTAGGCCATTCTGGTTAAGCGTTTGGAGCAGCAGAATTGCGAAAAATTTTTTGCCTTCTCAACCATTTCTTGGCTTCAAACTCCCATATCTCGCGAACGGATTGACCTAACCCAAAAATTCCTGTAGCGTCTGGAAGTAGAAACTCGCCCGATTACAACGGTATGTGTATTTTGTCCCTAGGCCATTCTGTTTAAGCGTTTGGAGCAGCAGAATTGCGAAAAATTTTTTGCCTTCTCAACCATTCCTTGGCTTCAAACTCCCATATTTCGCGAACGGATTGACCTCACCCAAAAATTCCTGTAGCGTCTGGAAGTAGAAACTCGCCCGATTACAACGGTATGTGTATTTTTTCCCTAGGCCATTCTGGTTAAGCGTTTGGAGCAGCAGAAATGCGAAAAATTTTTTGCCTTCTCAACCATTTCTTGGATTCAAACTCCCATATCTCGCGAACGGATCGACCTAACCCAAAAATTCCTGTTACATCTGAAAGTAGAAACTCGCCCGACTACAACGGTATGTGTATTTTTTCCCTAGGCCATTCTGGTTAAGCGTTTGGAGCAGCAGAATTGCGAAAAATTTTTTGCATTCTCAACCATTTCTTGGCTTCAAACTCCCATATCTCGCGAACGGATTGACCTAACCCAAAAATTCCTATTGCATCTGAAAGTAGAAACTCGCCCGATTACAACGGTATGTGTATTTTTTCCCTAGGCCATTCTGGTTAAGCGTTTGGAGCAGCAGAATTGCGAAAAATTTGTTGCCTTCTCAACCATTTCTTGGCTTCAAACTCCCATATCTCGCGAACGGATTGACCTAACCCAAAAATTCCTATTGCATCTGAAAGTAGAAACTCGCCCGATTACAACGGTATGTGTATTTTTTCCCTAGGCCATTCTGGTTAAGCGTTTGGAGCAGCAGAATTGCGAAAGATTTGTTGTCTTCTCAACCATTTCTTAGCTTCAAACTCCCATATCTCGCGAACGGATTGACCTAACCCAAAAATTCCTGTTGCATCTGAAAGTAGAAGCTCGCCCGATTACAACGGTATGTGTATTTTTTCCCTAGGCCATTCTGGTTAAGCGTTTGGAGCAGCAGAATTGCGAAAAATTTTTTGCCTTCTCAACCATTTCTTGGCTTCAAACTCCCATATCTCGCGAACGGATTGACCTAACCCAAAAATTCCTATTGCATCTGAAAGTAGAAACTCGCCCGATTACAACGGTATGTTTTTTTTTCCCTAGGCCATTCTGGTTAAGCGTTTGGAGCAGCAGAAATGCGAAAAATTTTTTGCCTTCTCAACCATTTCTTGGATTCAAACTCCCATATCTCGCGAACGGATCGAACTAACCCAAAAATTCCTGTTACATCTGAAAGTAGAAACTCGCCCGATTACAACGGTATGTGTATTTTTTCCCTAGGCCATTCTGGTTAAGCGTTCGGAGCAGCAGAATTGCGAAAAATTTTTTGCATTCTCAACCATTTCTTGGCTTCAAACTCCCATATCTCGCGAACGGATTGACCTAACCTAAAAATTCCTATTGCATCTGAAAGTAGAAACTCGCCCGATTACAACGGTATGTGTATTTTTTCCCTAGGCCATTCTGGGTTAAGCGTTTGGAGCAGCAGAATTGCGAAAAATTTTTTGCCTTCTCAACCATTTCTTGGCTTCAAACTCCCATATCTCGCGAACGGATTGACCTAACCCAAAAATTCCTATTGCATCTGAAAGTAGAACCTCGCCCGATTACAGCGGTATGTGTATTTTTTCCCTAGGCCATTCTGGTTAAGCGTTTGGAGCAGCAGAATTGCGAAAAATTTTTTGCCTTCTCAACCATTTCTTGGCTTCAAACTCCCATATCTCGCGAACGGATTGACCTAACCCAAAAATTCCTGTAGCGTCTGGAAGTAGAGATCGCCCGATTACAACGGTATGTGTATTTTTTCCCTAGGCCATTCTGGTTAAGCGTCTGGAGCAGCAGAAGTGCGAAAGATTTGTTGTCTTCTCAACCATTTCTTAGCTTCAAACTCCCATATCTCGCGAACGGATTGACCTAACCCAAAAATGCCTGTTGCATCTGAAAGTAGATACTCGCCCGATTACAACGGTATGTGTATTTTTTCCCTAGGCCATTCTGGTTAAGCGTTTGGAGCAGCAGAAGTGCGAAAGATTTGTTGTCTTCTCAACCATTTCTCGGCTTCAAACTCCCATACTATATCTCGCGAACGGATTGACCTAACCCAAAAATTCCGATTGCATCTGAAAGTAGAACCTCGCCCGATTACAGCGGTATGTGTATTTTTTCCCTAGGCCATTCTGGTTAAGCGTTTGGAGCAGCAGAATTGCGAAAAATTTTTTGCCTTCTCAACCATTTCTTGGCTTCAAACTCCCATATCTCGCGAACGGATTGATCTAACCCAAAAATTCCTATTGCATCTGAAAGTAGAAACTCGCCCGATTACAACGGTATGTTTATTTTTTCCCTAGGCCATTCTGGTTAAGCGTTTGGAGCAGCAGAAATGCGAAAAATTTTTTGCCTTCTCAACCATTTCTTGGATTCAAACTCCCATATCTCGCGAACGGATCGACCTAACCCAAAAATTCCTGTTACATCTGAAAGTAGAAACTCGCCCGACTACAACGGTATGTGTATTTTTTCCCTAGGCCATTCTGGTTAAGCGTTTGGAGCAGCAGAATTGCGGAAAAATTTTTTGCATTCTCAACCATTTCTTGGCTTCAAACTCCCATATCTCGCGAACGGATTGACCTAACCCAAAAATTCCTATTGCATCTGAAAGTAGAAACTCGCCCGATTACAACGGTATGTGTATTTTTTCCCTAGGCCATTCTGGTTAAGCGTTTGGAGCAGCAGAATTGCGAAAAATTTGTTGCCTTCTCAACCATTTCTTGGCTTCAAACTCCCATATCTCGCGAACGGATTGACCTAACCCAAAAATTCCTATTGCATCTGAAAGTCGAAACTCGCCCGATTACAACGGTATGTGTATTTTTTCCCTAGGCCATTCTGGTTAAGCGTTTGGAGCAGCAGAATTGCGAAAAATTTTTTGCCTTCTCAACCATTTCTTGGCTTCAAACTCCCATATCTCGCGAACGGATTGACCTAACCCAAAAATTCCTGTAGCGCCTGGAAGTAGAGACTCGCCCGATTACAACGGTATGTGTATTTTTTCCCTAGGCTATTCTGGTTAAGCGTTTGGAGCAGCAGAATTGCGAAAAATTTTTTGCCTTCTCAACCATTTCTTGGCTTCAAACTCCCATATCTCGCGAACGGATTGACCTAACCCAAAAATTCCTATTGCATCTGAAAGTAGAACCTCGCCCGATTACAGCGGTATGTGTATTTTTTCCCTAGGCCATTCTGGTTAAGCGTTTGGAGCAGCAGAATTGCGAAAAATTTTTTGCCTTCTCAACCATTTCTTGGCTTCAAACTCCCATATCTCGCGAACGGATTGACCTAACCCAAAAATTCCTGTAGCGTCTGGAAGTAGAGACTCGCCCGATTACAACGGTATGTGTATTTTTTCCCTAGGCCATTCTGGTTAAGCGTCTGGAGCAGCAGAAGTGCGAAAGATTTGTTGTCTTCTCAACCATTTCTTAGCTTCAAACTCCCATATCTCGCGAACGGATTGACCTAACCCAAAAATGCCTGTTGCATCTGAAAGTAGAAACTCGCCCGATTACAACGGTATGTGTATTTTTTCCCTAGGCCATTCTGGTTAAGCGTTTGGAGCAGCAGAAGTGCGAAAGATTTGTTGTCTTCTCAACCATTTCTCGGCTTCAAACTCCCATACTATATCTCGCGAACGGATTGACCTAACCCAAAAATTCCGATTGCATCTGAAAGTAGAACCTCGCCCGATTACAGCGGTATGTGTATTTTTTCCCTAGGCCATTCTGGTTAAGCGTTTGGAGCAGCAGAATTGCGAAAAATTTTTTGCCTTCTCAACCATTTCTTGGCTTCAAACTCCCATATCTCGCGAACGGATTGACCTAACCCAAAAATTCCTGTAGCGTCTGGAAGTAGAGACTCGCCCGATTACAACGGTATGTGTATTTTTTCCCTAGGCCATTCTGGTTAAGCGTTTGGATCAGCAGAAATGCGAAAAGTTTTTGCCTTCTCAACCATTTCTTGGCTTCAAACTCCCATATCTCGCGAACGGATTGACCTAACCCAAAAATTCCTGTAGCGCCTGGAAGTAGAGACTCGCCCGATTACAACGGTATGTGTATTTTTTCCCTAGGCTATTCTGGTTAAGCGTTTGGAGCAGCAGAATTGCGAAAAATTTTTTGCCTTCTCAACCATTTCTTGGCTTCAAACTCCCATATCTCGCGAACGGATTGACCTAACCCAAAAATTCCTATTGCATCTGAAAGTAGAACCTCGCCCGATTACAGCGGTATGTGTATTTTTTCCCTAGGCCATTCTGGTTAAGCGTTTGGAGCAGCAGAATTGCGAAAAATTTTTTGCCTTCTCAACCATTTCTTGGCTTCAAACTCCCATATCTCGCGAACGGATTGACCTAACCCAAAAATTCCTGTAGCGCCTGGAAGTAGAGACTCGCCCGATTACAACGGTATGTGTATTTTTTCCCTAGGCTATTCTGGTTAAGCGTTTGGAGCAGCAGAATTGCGAAAAATTTTTTGCCTTCTCAACCATTTCTTGGCTTCAAACTCCCATATCTCGCGAACGGATTGACCTAACCCAAAAATTCCTGTAGCGTCTGGAAGTAGAGACTCGCCCGATTACAACGGTATGTGTATTTTTTCCCTAGGCCATTCTGGTTAAGCGTCTGGAGCAGCAGAAGTGCGAAAGATTTGTTGTCTTCTCAACCATTTCTTAGCTTCAAACTCCCATATCTCGCGAACGGATTGACCTAACCCAAAAATGCCTGTTGCATCTGAAAGTAGAAACTCGCCCGATTACAACGGTATGTGTATTTTTTCCCTAGGCCATTCTGGTTAAGCGTTTGGAGCAGCAGAAGTGCGAAAGATTTGTTGTCTTCTCAACCATTTCTCGGCTTCAAACTCCCATACTATATCTCGCGAACGGATTGACCTAACCCAAAAATTCCGATTGCATCTGAAAGTAGAACCTCGCCCGATTACAGCGGTATGTGTATTTTTTCCCTAGGCCATTCTGGTTAAGCGTTTGGAGCAGCAGAATTGCGAAAAATTTTTTGCCTTCTCAACCATTTCTTGGCTTCAAACTCCCATATCTCGCGAACGGATTGATCTAACCCAAAAATTCCTATTGCATCTGAAAGTAGAAACTCGCCCGATTACAACGGTATGTTTATTTTTTCCCTAGGCCATTCTGGTTAAGCGTTTGGAGCAGCAGAAATGCGAAAAATTTTTTGCCTTCTCAACCATTTCTTGGATTCAAACTCCCATATCTCGCGAACGGATCGACCTAACCCAAAAATTCCTGTTACATCTGAAAGTAGAAACTCGCCCGACTACAACGGTATGTGTATTTTTTCCCTAGGCCATTCTGGTTAAGCGTTTGGAGCAGCAGAATTGCGGAAAAATTTTTTGCATTCTCAACCATTTCTTGGCTTCAAACTCCCATATCTCGCGAACGGATTGACCTAACCCAAAAATTCCTATTGCATCTGAAAGTAGAAACTCGCCCGATTACAACGGTATGTGTATTTTTTCCCTAGGCCATTCTGGTTAAGCGTTTGGAGCAGCAGAATTGCGAAAAATTTGTTGCCTTCTCAACCATTTCTTGGCTTCAAACTCCCATATCTCGCGAACGGATTGACCTAACCCAAAAATTCCTGTAGCGTCTGGAAGTAGAGACTCGCCCGATTACAACGGTATGTGTATTTTTTCCCTAGGCCATTCTGGTTAAGCGTTTGGAGCAGCAGAATTGCGAAAAATTTTTTGCCTTCTCAACCATTTCTTGGCTTCAAACTCCCATATCTCGCGAACGGATTGACCTAACCCAAAAATTCCTGTAGCGCCTGGAAGTAGAGACTCGCCCGATTACAACGGTATGTGTATTTTTTCCCTAGGCTATTCTGGTTAAGCGTTTGGAGCAGCAGAATTGCGAAAAATTTTTTGCCTTCTCAACCATTTCTTGGCTTCAAACTCCCATATCTCGCGAACGGATTGACCTAACCCAAAAATTCCTGTAGCGTCTGGAAGTAGAGACTCGCCCGATTACAACGGTATGTGTATTTTTTCCCTAGGCCATTCTGGTTAAGCGTTTGGAGCAGCAGAATTGCGAAAAATTTTTTGCCTTCTCAACCATTTCTTGGCTTCAAACTCCCATATCTCGCGAACGGATTGACCTAACCCAAAAATTCCTGTAGCGCCTGGAAGTAGAGACTCGCCCGATTACAACGGTATGTGTATTTTTTCCCTAGGCTATTCTGGTTAAGCGTTTGGAGCAGCAGAATTGCGAAAAATTTTTTGCCTTCTCAACCATTTCTTGGCTTCAAACTCCCATATCTCGCGAACGGATTGACCTAACCCAAAAATTCCTATTGCATCTGAAAGTAGAACCTCGCCCGATTACAGCGGTATGTGTATTTTTTCCCTAGGCCATTCTGGTTAAGCGTTTGGAGCAGCAGAATTGCGAAAAATTTTTTGCCTTCTCAACCATTTCTTGGCTTCAAACTCCCATATCTCGCGAACGGATTGACCTAACCCAAAAATTCCTGTAGCGTCTGGAAGTAGAGACTCGCCCGATTACAACGGTATGTGTATTTTTTCCCTAGGCCATTCTGGTTAAGCGTCTGGAGCAGCAGAAGTGCGAAAGATTTGTTGTCTTCTCAACCATTTCTTAGCTTCAAACTCCCATATCTCGCGAACGGATTGACCTAACCCAAAAATGCCTGTTGCATCTGAAAGTAGAAACTCGCCCGATTACAACGGTATGTGTATTTTTTCCCTAGGCCATTCTGGTTAAGCGTTTGGAGCAGCAGAAGTGCGAAAGATTTGTTGTCTTCTCAACCATTTCTCGGCTTCAAACTCCCATACTATATCTCGCGAACGGATTGACCTAACCCAAAAATTCCGATTGCATCTGAAAGTAGAACCTCGCCCGATTACAGCGGTATGTGTATTTTTTCCCTAGGCCATTCTGGTTAAGCGTTTGGAGCAGCAGAATTGCGAAAAATTTTTTGCCTTCTCAACCATTTCTTGGCTTCAAACTCCCATATCTCGCGAACGGATTGACCTAACCCAAAAATTCCTGTAGCGTCTGGAAGTAGAGACTCGCCCGATTACAACGGTATGTGTATTTTTTCCCTAGGCCATTCTGGTTAAGCGTTTGGATCAGCAGAAATGCGAAAAGTTTTTGCCTTCTCAACCATTTCTTGGCTTCAAACTCCCATATCTCGCGAACGGATTGACCTAACCCAAAAATTCCTGTAGCGCCTGGAAGTAGAGACTCGCCCGATTACAACGGTATGTGTATTTTTTCCCTAGGCTATTCTGGTTAAGCGTTTGGAGCAGCAGAATTGCGAAAAATTTTTTGCCTTCTCAACCATTTCTTGGCTTCAAACTCCCATATCTCGCGAACGGATTGACCTAACCCAAAAATTCCTATTGCATCTGAAAGTAGAACCTCGCCCGATTACAGCGGTATGTGTATTTTTTCCCTAGGCCATTCTGGTTAAGCGTTTGGAGCAGCAGAATTGCGAAAAATTTTTTGCCTTCTCAACCATTTCTTGGCTTCAAACTCCCATATCTCGCGAACGGATTGACCTAACCCAAAAATTCCTGTAGCGCCTGGAAGTAGAGACTCGCCCGATTACAACGGTATGTGTATTTTTTCCCTAGGCTATTCTGGTTAAGCGTTTGGAGCAGCAGAATTGCGAAAAATTTTTTGCCTTCTCAACCATTTCTTGGCTTCAAACTCCCATATCTCGCGAACGGATTGACCTAACCCAAAAATTCCTGTAGCGTCTGGAAGTAGAGACTCGCCCGATTACAACGGTATGTGTATTTTTTCCCTAGGCCATTCTGGTTAAGCGTCTGGAGCAGCAGAAGTGCGAAAGATTTGTTGTCTTCTCAACCATTTCTTAGCTTCAAACTCCCATATCTCGCGAACGGATTGACCTAACCCAAAAATGCCTGTTGCATCTGAAAGTAGAAACTCGCCCGATTACAACGGTATGTGTATTTTTTCCCTAGGCCATTCTGGTTAAGCGTTTGGAGCAGCAGAAGTGCGAAAGATTTGTTGTCTTCTCAACCATTTCTCGGCTTCAAACTCCCATACTATATCTCGCGAACGGATTGACCTAACCCAAAAATTCCGATTGCATCTGAAAGTAGAACCTCGCCCGATTACAGCGGTATGTGTATTTTTTCCCTAGGCCATTCTGGTTAAGCGTTTGGAGCAGCAGAATTGCGAAAAATTTTTTGCCTTCTCAACCATTTCTTGGCTTCAAACTCCCATATCTCGCGAACGGATTGATCTAACCCAAAAATTCCTATTGCATCTGAAAGTAGAAACTCGCCCGATTACAACGGTATGTTTATTTTTTCCCTAGGCCATTCTGGTTAAGCGTTTGGAGCAGCAGAAATGCGAAAAATTTTTTGCCTTCTCAACCATTTCTTGGATTCAAACTCCCATATCTCGCGAACGGATCGACCTAACCCAAAAATTCCTGTTACATCTGAAAGTAGAAACTCGCCCGACTACAGCGGTATGTGTATTTTTTCCCTAGGCCATTCTGGTTAAGCGTTTGGAGCAGCAGAATTGCGGAAAAATTTTTTGCATTCTCAACCATTTCTTGGCTTCAAACTCCCATATCTCGCGAACGGATTGACCTAACCCAAAAATTCCTATTGCATCTGAAAGTAGAAACTCGCCCGATTACAACGGTATGTGTATTTTTTCCCTAGGCCATTCTGGTTAAGCGTTTGGAGCAGCAGAATTGCGAAAAATTTGTTGCCATCTCAACCATTTCTTGGCTTCAAACTCCCATATCTCGCGAACGGATTGACCTAACCCAAAAATTCCTATTGCATCTGAAAGTCGAAACTCGCCCGATTACAACGGTATGTGTATTTTTTCCCTAGGCCATTCTGGTTAAGCGTTTGGAGCAGCAGAATTGCGAAAAATTTTTTGCCTTCTCAACCATTTCTTGGCTTCAAACTCCCATATCTCGCGAACGGATTGACCTAACCCAAAAATTCCTGTAGCGCCTGGAAGTAGAGACTCGCCCGATTACAACGGTATGTGTATTTTTTCCCTAGGCTATTCTGGTTAAGCGTTTGGAGCAGCAGAATTGCGAAAAATTTTTTGCCTTCTCAACCATTTCTTGGCTTCAAACTCCCATATCTCGCGAACGGATTGACCTAACCCAAAAATTCCTATTGCATCTGAAAGTAGAACCTCGCCCGATTACAGCGGTATGTGTATTTTTTCCCTAGGCCATTCTGGTTAAGCGTTTGGAGCAGCAGAATTGCGAAAAATTTTTTGCCTTCTCAACCATTTCTTGGCTTCAAACTCCCATATCTCGCGAACGGATTGACCTAACCCAAAAATTCCTGTAGCGTCTGGAAGTAGAGACTCGCCCGATTACAACGGTATGTGTATTTTTTCCCTAGGCCATTCTGGTTAAGCGTCTGGAGCAGCAGAAGTGCGAAAGATTTGTTGTCTTCTCAACCATTTCTTAGCTTCAAACTCCCATATCTCGCGAACGGATTGACCTAACCCAAAAATGCCTGTTGCATCTGAAAGTAGAAACTCGCCCGATTACAACGGTATGTGTATTTTTTCCCTAGGCCATAATGGTTAAGCGTTTGGAGCAGCAGAAGTGCGAAAGATTTGTTGTCTTCTCAACCATTTCTCGGCTTCAAACTCCCATACTATATCTCGCGAACGGATTGACCTAACCCAAAAATTCCGATTGCATCTGAAAGTAGAACCTCGCCCGATTACAGCGGTATGTGTATTTTTTCCCTAGGCCATTCTGGTTAAGCGTTTGGAGCAGCAGAATTGCGAAAAATTTTTTGCCTTCTCAACCATTTCTTGGCTTCAAACTCCCATATCTCGCGAACGGATTGACCTAACCCAAAAATTCCTGTAGCGTCTGGAAGTAGAGACTCGCCCGATTACAACGGTATGTGTATTTTTTCCCTAGGCCATTCTGGTTAAGCGTTTGGATCAGCAGAAATGCGAAAAGTTTTTGCCTTCTCAACCATTTCTTGGCTTCAAACTCCCATATCTCGCGAACGGATTGACCTAACCCAAAAATTCCTGTAGCGCCTGGAAGTAGAGACTCGCCCGATTACAACGGTATGTGTATTTTTTCCCTAGGCTATTCTGGTTAAGCGTTTGGAGCAGCAGAATTGCGAAAAATTTTTTGCCTTCTCAACCATTTCTTGGCTTCAAACTCCCATATCTCGCGAACGGATTGACCTAACCCAAAAATTCCTATTGCATCTGAAAGTAGAACCTCGCCCGATTACAGCGGTATGTGTATTTTTTCCCTAGGCCATTCTGGTTAAGCGTTTGGAGCAGCAGAATTGCGAAAAATTTTTTGCCTTCTCAACCATTTCTTGGCTTCAAACTCCCATATCTCGCGAACGGATTGACCTAACCCAAAAATTCCTGTAGCGCCTGGAAGTAGAGACTCGCCCGATTACAACGGTATGTGTATTTTTTCCCTAGGCTATTCTGGTTAAGCGTTTGGAGCAGCAGAATTGCGAAAAATTTTTTGCCTTCTCAACCATTTCTTGGCTTCAAACTCCCATATCTCGCTAACGGATTGACCTAACCCAAAAATTCCTGTAGCGTCTGGAAGTAGAGACTCGCCCGATTACAACGGTATGTGTATTTTTTCCCTAGGCCATTCTGGTTAAGCGTTTGGATCAGCAGAAATGCGAAAAGTTTTTGCCTTCTCAACCATTTCTTGGCTTCAAACTCCCATATCTCGCGAACGGATTGACCTAACCCAAAAATTCCTATTGCATCTGAAAGTCGAAACTCGCCCGATTACAACGGTATGTGTATTTTTTCCCTAGGCCATTCTGGTTAAGCGTTTGGAGCAGCAGAATTGCGAAAAATTTTTTGCCTTCTCAACCATTTCTTGGCTTCAAACTCCCATATCTCGCGAACGGATTGACCTAACCCAAAAATTCCTGTAGCGCCTGGAAGTAGAGACTCGCCCGATTACAACGGTATGTGTATTTTTTCCCTAGGCTATTCTGGTTAAGCGTTTGGAGCAGCAGAATTGCGAAAAATTTTTTGCCTTCTCAACCATTTCTTGGCTTCAAACTCCCATATCTCGCGAACGGATTGACCTAACCCAAAAATTCCTATTGCATCTGAAAGTAGAACCTCGCCCGATTACAGCGGTATGTGTATTTTTTCCCTAGGCCATTCTGGTTAAGCGTTTGGAGCAGCAGAATTGCGAAAAATTTTTTGCCTTCTCAACCATTTCTTGGCTTCAAACTCCCATATCTCGCGAACGGATTGACCTAACCCAAAAATTCCTGTAGCGTCTGGAAGTAGAGACTCTCCCGATTACAACGGTATGTGTATTTTTTCCCTAGGCCATTCTGGTTAAGCGTCTGGAGCAGCAGAAGTGCGAAGGATTTGTTGTCTTCTCAACCATTTCTTAGCTTCAAACTCCCATATCTCGCGAACGGATTGACCTAACCCAAAAATTCCTATTGCATCTGAAAGTAGAACCTCGCCCGATTACAGCGGTATGTGTATTTTTTCCCTAGG
The DNA here is from genome assembly GCF_051014685.1 of Ptiloglossa arizonensis. Lineage (NCBI taxonomy): Eukaryota > Metazoa > Arthropoda > Insecta > Hymenoptera > Colletidae > Ptiloglossa > Ptiloglossa arizonensis. The sequence continues at coordinate 184,763 of NW_027478830.1, read as the reverse complement.
CCATTCTGGTTAAGCGTTTGGAGCAGCAGAAATGCGAAAAATTTTTTGCCTTCTCAACCATTTCTTGGATTCAAACTCCCATATCTCGCGAACGGATCGACCTAACCCAAAAATTCCTGTTACATCTGAAAGTAGAAACTCGCCCGACTACAACGGTATGTGTATTTTTTCCCTAGGCCATTCTGGTTAAGCGTTTGGAGCAGCAGAATTGCGAAAAATTTGTTGCCTTCTCAACCATTTCTTGGCTTCAAACTCCCATATCTCGCGAACGGATTGACCTAACCCAAAAATTCCTATTGCATCTGAAAGTCGAAACTCGCCCGATTACAACGGTATGTGTATTTTTTCCCTAGGCCATTCTGGTTAAGCGTTTGGAGCAGCAGAATTGCGAAAAATTTTTTGCCTTCTCAACCATTTCTTGGCTTCAAACTCCCATATCTCGCGAACGGATTGACCTAACCAAAAAATTCCTGTAGCGCCTGGAAGTAGAGACTCGCCCGATTACAACGGTATGTGTATTTTTTCCCTAGGCCATTCTGGTTAAGCGTTTGGAGCAGCAGAAGTGCGAAAGATTTGTTGTCTTCTCAACCATTTCTCGGCTTCAAACTCCCATACTATATCTCGCGAACGGATTGACCTAACCCAAAAATTCCGATTGCATCTGAAAGTAGAACCTCGCCCGATTACAGCGGTATGTGTATTTTTTCCCTAGGCCATTCTGGTTAAGCGTTTGGAGCAGCAGAATTGCGAAAAATTTTTTGCCTTCTCAACCATTTCTTGGCTTCAAACTCCCATATCTCGCGAACGGATTGACCTAACCCAAAAATTCCTGTAGCGTCTGGAAGTAGAGACTCGCCCGATTACAACGGTATGTGTATTTTTTCCCTAGGCCATTCTGGTTAAGCGTTTGGATCAGCAGAAATGCGAAAAGTTTTTGCCTTCTCAACCATTTCTTGGCTTCAAACTCCCATATCTCGCGAACGGATTGATCTAACCCAAAAATTCCTATTGCATCTGAAAGTAGAACCTCGCCCGATTACAGCGGTATGTGTATTTTTTCCCCAGGCCATTCTGGTTAAGTGTTTGGAGCAGCAGAATTGCGAAAAATTTTTTGCCTTCTCAACCATTTCTCGGCTTCAAACTCCCATACTATATCTCGCGAACGGATTGACCTAACCCAAAAATTCCAATTGCATCTGAAAGTAGAACCTCGCCCGATTACAGCGGTATGTGTATTTTTTCCCTAGGCCATTCTGGTTAAGCGTTTGGAGCAGCAGAATTGCGAAAAATTTGTTGCCTTCTCAACCATTTCTTGGCTTCAAACTCCCATATCTCGCGAACGGATTGACCTAACCCAAAAATTCCTATTGCATCTGAAAGTAGAAACTCGCCCGATTACAACGGTATGTGTATTTTTTCCCTAGGCCATTCTGGTTAAGCGTTTGGAGCAGCAGAATTGCGAAAGATTTGTTGTCTTCTCAACCATTTCTTAGCTTCAAACTCCCATATCTCGCGAACGGATTGACCTAACCCAAAAATTCCTGTTGCATCTGAAAGTAGAAACTCGCCCGATTACAACGGTATGTGTATTTTTTCCCTAGGCCATTCTGGTTAAGCGTTTGGAGCAGCAGAATTGCGAAAAATTTTTTGCCTTCTCAACCATTTCTTGGCTTCAAACTCCCATATCTCGCGAACGGATTGACCTAACCCAAAAATTCCTATTGCATCTGAAAGTAGAAACTCGCCCGATTACAACGGTATGTTTTTTTTTCCCTAGGCCATTCTGGTTAAGCGTTTGGAGCAGCAGAAATGCGAAAAATTTTTTGCCTTCTCAACCATTTCTTGGATTCAAACTCCCATATCTCGCGAACGGATCGACCTAACCCAAAAATTCCTGTTACATCTGAAAGTAGAAACTCGCCCGATTACAACGGTATGTGTATTTTTTCCCTAGGCCATTCTGGTTAAGCGTTTGGAGCAGCAGAATTGCGAAAAATTTTTTGCATTCTCAACCATTTCTTGGCTTCAAACTCCCATATCTCGCGAACGGATTGACCTAACCCAAAAATTCCTATTGCATCTGAAAGTAGAAACTCGCCCGATTACAACGGTATGTGTATTTTTTCCCTAGGCCATTCTGGTTAAGCGTTTGGAGCAGCAGAATTGCGAAAAATTTGTTGCCTTCTCAACCATTTCTTGGCTTCAAACTCCCATATCTCGCGAACGGATTGACCTAACCCAAAAATTCCTATTGCATCTGAAAGTCGAAACTCGCCCGATTACAACGGTATGTGTATTTTTTCCCTAGGCCATTCTGGTTAAGCGTTTGGAGCAGCAGAATTGCGAAAAATTTTTTGCCTTCTCAACCATTTCTTGGCTTCAAACTCCCATATCTCGCGAACGGATTGACCTAACCCAAAAATTCCTATTGCATCTGAAAGTCGAAACTCGCCCGATTACAACGGTATTGTATTTTTTCCCTAGGCCATTCTGGTTAAGCGTTTGGAGCAGCAGAATTGCGAAAAATTTTTTGCCTTCTCAACCATTTCTTGGCTTCAAACTCCCATATCTCGCGAACGGATTGACCTAACCCAAAAATTCCTGTAGCGCCTGGAAGTAGAGACTCGCCCGATTACAACGGTATGTGTATTTTTTCCCTAGGCTATTCTGGTTAAGCGTTTGGAGCAGCAGAATTGCGAAAAATTTTTTGCCTTCTCAACCATTTCTTGGCTTCAAACTCCCATATCTCGCGAACGGATTGACCTAACCCAAAAATTCCTGTAGCGCCTGGAAGTCGAAACTCGCCCGATTACAACGGTATGTGTATTTTTTCCCTAGGCCATTCTGGTTAAGCGTTTGGAGCAGCAGAAGTGCGAAAGATTTGTTGTCTTCTCAACCATTTCTTAGCTTCAAACTCCCATATCTCGCGAACGGATTGACCTAACCCAAAAATTCTTGTTGCATCTGAAAGTAGAAAATCGCCCGATTACAACGGTATCTGTATTTTTTCCCTAGGCCATTCTGTTTAAGCGTTTGGAGCAGCAGAATTGCGAAAAATTTTTTGCCTTCTCAACCATTTCTTGGCTTCAAACTCCCATATCTCGCGAACGGATTGACCTAACCCAAAAATTCCTATTGCATCTGAAAGTAGAAACTCGCCCGATTACAACGGTATGTGTATTTTTTCCCTAGGCCATTCTGGTTAAGCGTTTGGAGCAGCAGAATTGCGAAAAATTTTTTGCCTTCTCAACCATTTCTTGGCTTCAAACTCCCATATCTCGCGAACGGATTGATCTAACCCAAAAATTCCTATTGCATCTGAAAGTAGAAACTCGCCCGATTACAACGGTATGTTTATTTTTTCCCTAGGCCATTCTGGTTAAGCGTTTGGAGCAGCAGAAATGCGAAAAATTTTTTGCCTTCTCAACCATTTCTTGGATTCAAACTCCCATATCTCGCGAACGGATCGACCTAACCCAAAAATTCCTGTTACATCTGAAAGTAGAAACTCGCCCGACTACAACGGTATGTGTATTTTTTCCCTAGGCCATTCTGGTTAAGCGTTTGGAGCAGCAGAATTGCGGAAAAATTTTTTGCATTCTCAACCATTTCTTGGCTTCAAACTCCCATATCTCGCGAACGGATTGACCTAACCCAAAAATTCCTATTGCATCTGAAAGTAGAAACTCGCCCGATTACAACGGTATGTGTATTTTTTCCCTAGGCCATTCTGGTTAAGCGTTTGGAGCAGCAGAATTGCGAAAAATTTTTTGCCTTCTCAACCATTTCTTGGCTTCAAACTCCCATATCTCGCGAACGGATTGACCTAACCCAAAAATTCCTATTGCATCTGAAAGTCGAAACTCGCCCGATTACAACGGTATGTGTATTTTTTCCCTAGGCCATTCTGGTTAAGCGTTTGGAGCAGCAGAATTGCGAAAAATTTTTTGCCTTCTCAACCATTTCTTGGCTTCAAACTCCCATATCTCGCGAACGGATTGACCTAACCCAAAAATTCCTGTAGCGTCTGGAAGTAGAGACTCGCCCGATTACAACGGTATGTGTATTTTTTCCCTAGGCCATTCTGGTTAAGCGTCTGGAGCAGCAGAAGTGCGAAAGATTTGTTGTCTTCTCAACCATTTCTTAGCTTCAAACTCCCATATCTCGCGAACGGATTGACCTAACCCAAAAATGCCTGTTGCATCTGAAAGTAGAAACTCGCCCGATTACAACGGTATGTGTATTTTTTCCCTAGGCCATTCTGGTTAAGCGTTTGGAGCAGCAGAATTGCGAAAAATTTGTTGCCTTCTCAACCATTTCTTGGCTTCAAACTCCCATATCTCGCGAACGGATTGACCTAACCCAAAAATTCCTATTGCATCTGAAAGTCGAAACTCGCCCGATTACAACGGTATGTGTATTTTTTCCCTAGGCCATTCTGGTTAAGCGTTTGGAGCAGCAGAATTGCGAAAAATTTTTTGCCTTCTCAACCATTTCTTGGCTTCAAACTCCCATATCTCGCGAACGGATTGACCTAACCCAAAAATTCCTGTAGCGCCTGGAAGTAGAGACTCGCCCGATTACAACGGTATGTGTATTTTTTCCCTAGGCTATTCTGGTTAAGCGTTTGGAGCAGCAGAATTGCGAAAAATTTTTTGCCTTCTCAACCATTTCTTGGCTTCAAACTCCCATATCTCGCGAACGGATTGACCTAACCCAAAAATTCCTATTGCATCTGAAAGTAGAACCTCGCCCGATTACAGCGGTATGTGTATTTTTTCCCTAGGCCATTCTGGTTAAGCGTTTGGAGCAGCAGAATTGCGAAAAATTTTTTGCCTTCTCAACCATTTCTTGGCTTCAAACTCCCATATCTCGCGAACGGATTGACCTAACCCAAAAATTCCTGTAGCGTCTGGAAGTAGAGACTCGCCCGATTACAACGGTATGTGTATTTTTTCCCTAGGCCATTCTGGTTAAGCGTCTGGAGCAGCAGAAGTGCGAAAGATTTGTTGTCTTCTCAACCATTTCTTAGCTTCAAACTCCCATATCTCGCGAACGGATTGACCTAACCCAAAAATGCCTGTTGCATCTGAAAGTAGAAACTCGCCCGATTACAGCGGTATGTGTATTTTTTCCCTAGGCCATTCTGGTTAAGCGTTTGGAGCAGCAGAATTGCGAAAAATTTGTTGCCTTCTCAACCATTTCTTGGCTTCAAACTCCCATATCTCGCGAACGGATTGACCTAACCCAAAAATTCCTATTGCATCTGAAAGTCGAAACTCGCCCGATTACAACGGTATGTGTATTTTTTCCCTAGGCCATTCTGGTTAAGCGTTTGGAGCAGCAGAATTGCGAAAAATTTTTTGCCTTCTCAACCATTTCTTGGCTTCAAACTCCCATATCTCGCGAACGGATTGACCTAACCCAAAAATTCCTGTAGCGCCTGGAAGTAGAGACTCGCCCGATTACAACGGTATGTGTATTTTTTCCCTAGGCTATTCTGGTTAAGCGTTTGGAGCAGCAGAATTGCGAAAAATTTTTTGCCTTCTCAACCATTTCTTGGCTTCAAACTCCCATATCTCGCGAACGGATTGACCTAACCCAAAAATTCCTATTGCATCTGAAAGTAGAACCTCGCCCGATTACAGCGGTATGTGTATTTTTTCCCTAGGCCATTCTGGTTAAGCGTTTGGAGCAGCAGAATTGCGAAAAATTTTTTGCCTTCTCAACCATTTCTTGGCTTCAAACTCCCATATCTCGCGAACGGATTGACCTAACCCAAAAATTCCTGTAGCGTCTGGAAGTAGAGACTCGCCCGATTACAACGGTATGTGTATTTTTTCCCTAGGCCATTCTGGTTAAGCGTCTGGAGCAGCAGAAGTGCGAAAGATTTGTTGTCTTCTCAACCATTTCTTAGCTTCAAACTCCCATATCTCGCGAACGGATTGACCTAACCCAAAAATGCCTGTTGCATCTGAAAGTAGAAACTCGCCCGATTACAACGGTATGTGTATTTTTTCCCTAGGCCATTCTGGTTAAGCGTTTGGAGCAGCAGAAGTGCGAAAGATTTGTTGTCTTCTCAACCATTTCTCGGCTTCAAACTCCCATACTATATCTCGCGAACGGATTGACCTAACCCAAAAATTCCGATTGCATCTGAAAGTAGAACCTCGCCCGATTACAGCGGTATGTGTATTTTTTCCCTAGGCCATTCTGGTTAAGCGTTTGGAGCAGCAGAATTGCGAAAAATTTTTTGCCTTCTCAACCATTTCTTGGCTTCAAACTCCCATATCTCGCGAACGGATTGATCTAACCCAAAAATTCCTATTGCATCTGAAAGTAGAAACTCGCCCGATTACAACGGTATGTTTATTTTTTCCCTAGGCCATTCTGATTAAGCGTTTGGAGCAGCAGAAATGCGAAAAATTTTTTGCCTTCTCAACCATTTCTTGGCTTCAAACTCCCATATCTCGCGAACGGATTGACCTAACCCAAAAATTCCTATTGCATCTGAAAGTAGAACCTCGCCCGATTACAGCGGTATGTGTATTTTTTCCCTAGGCCATTCTGTTTAAGCGTTTGGAGCAGCAGAATTGCGAAAAATTTTTTGCCTTCTCAACCATTTCTTGGCTTCAAACTCCCATATTTCGCGAACGGATTGACCTAACCCAAAAATTCCTGTAGCGTCTGGAAGTAGAAACTCGCCCGATTACAACGGTATGTGTATTTTTTCCCTAGGCCATTCTGGTTAAGCGTTTGGAGCAGCAGAAATGCGAAAAATTTTTTGCCTTCTCAACCATTTCTTGGATTCAAACTCCCATATCTCGCGAACGGATCGACCTAACCCAAAAATTCCTGTTACATCTGAAAGTAGAAACTCGCCCGACTACAACGGTATGTGTATTTTTTCCCTAGGCCATTCTGGTTAAGCGTTTGGAGCAGCAGAATTGCGAAAAATTTTTTGCATTCTCAACCATTTCTTGGCTTCAAACTCCCATATCTCGCGAACGGATTGACCTAACCCAAAAATTCCTATTGCATCTGAAAGTAGAAACTCGCCCGATTACAACGGTATGTGTATTTTTTCCCTAGGCCATTCTGGTTAAGCGTTTGGAGCAGCAGAATTGCGAAAAATTTGTTGCCTTCTCAAACATTTCTTGGCTTCAAACTCCCATATCTCGCGAACGGATTGACCTAACCCAAAAATTCCTATTGCATCTGAAAGTCGAAACTCGCCCGATTACAACGGTATGTGTATTTTTTCCCTAGGCCATTCTGGTTAAGCGTTTGGAGCAGCAGAATTGCGAAAAATTTTTTGCCTTCTCAACCATTTCTTGGCTTCAAACTCCCATATCTCGCGAACGGATTGACCTAACCCAAAAATTCCTGTAGCGCCTGGAAGTAGAGACTCGCCCGATTACAACGGTATGTGTATTTTTTCCCTAGGCTATTCTGGTTAAGCGTTTGGAGCAGCAGAATTGCGAAAAATTTTTTGCCTTCTCAACCATTTCTTGGCTTCAAACTCCCATATCTCGCGAACGGATTGACCTAACCCAAAAATTCCTATTGCATCTGAAAGTAGAACCTCGCCCGATTACAGCGGTATGTGTATTTTTTCCCTAGGCCATTCTGGTTAAGCGTTTGGAGCAGCAGAATTGCGACAAATTTTTTGCCTTCTCAACCATTTCTTGGCTTCAAACTCCCATATCTCGCGAACGGATTGACCTAACCCAAAAATTCCTGTAGCGTCTGGAAGTAGAGACTCGCCCGATTACAACGGTATGTGTATTTTTTCCCTAGGCCATTCTGGTTAAGCGTCTGGAGCAGCAGAAGTGCGAAAGATTTGTCGTCTTCTCAACCATTTCTTAGCTTCAAACTCCCATATCTCGCGAACGGATTGACCTAACCCAAAAATGCCTGTTGCATCTGAAAGTAGAAACTCGCCCGATTACAACGGTATGTGTATTTTTTCCCTAGGCCATTCTGGTTAAGCGTTTGGAGCAGCAGAAGTGCGAAAGATTTGTTGTCTTCTCAACCATTTCTCGGCTTCAAACTCCCATACTATATCTCGCGAACGGATTGACCTAACCCAAAAATTCCGATTGCATCTGAAAGTAGAACCTCGCCCGATTACAGCGGTATGTGTATTTTTTCCCTAGGCCATTCTGGTTAAGCGTTTGGAGCAGCAGAATTGCGAAAAATTTGTTGCCTTCTCAACCATTTCTTGGCTTCAAACTGCCATATCTCGCGAACGGATTGACCTAACCCAAAAATTCCTGTAGCGTCTGGAAGTAGAGACTCGCCCGATTACAACGGTATGTGTATTTTTTCCCTAGGCCATTCTGGTTAAGCGTTTGGATCAGCAGAAATGCGAAAAGTTTTTGCCTTCTCAACCATTTCTTGGCTTCAAACTCCCATATCTCGCGAACGGATTGATCTAACCCAAAAATTCCTATTGCATCTGAAAGTAGAAACTCGCCCGATTACAACGGTATGTTTATTTTTTCCCTAGGCCATTCTGGTTAAGCGTTTGGAGCAGCAGAATTGCGAAAAATTTTTTGCCTTCTCAACCATTTCTTGGCTTCAAACTCCCATATCTTGCGAACGGATTGACCTAACCCAAAAATTCCTATTGCATCTGAAAGTAGAACCTCGCCCGATTACAGCGGTATGTGTATTTTTTCCCCAGGCCATTCTGGTTAAGTGTTTGGAGCAGCAGAATTGCGAAAAATTTTTTGCCTTCTCAACCATTTCTCGGCTTCAAACTCCCATACTATATCTCGCGAACGGATTGACCTAACCCAAAAATTCCGATTGCATCTGAAAGTAGAACCTCGCCCGATTTCAGCGGTATGTGTATTTTTTCCCTAGGCCATTCTGGTTAAGCGTTTGGAGCAGCAGAATTGCGAAAAATTTTTTGCCTTCTCAACCATTTCTTGGCTTCAAACTCCCATATCTTGCGAAGGGATTGACCTAACCCAAAAATTCCTATTGCATCTGAAAGTAGAACCTCGCCCGATTACAGCGGTATGTGTATTTTTTCCCCAGGCCATTCTGGTTAAGCGTTTGGAGCAGCAGAATTGCGACAAATTTTTTGCCTTCTCAACCATTTCTTGGCTTCAAACTCCCATATCTCGCGAACGGATTGACCTAACCCAAAAATTCCTGTAGCGTCTGGAAGTAGAGACTCGCCCGATTACAACGGTATGTGTATTTTTTCCCTAGGCCATTCTGGTTAAGCGTCTGGAGCAGCAGAAGTGCGAAAGATTTGTTGTCTTCTCAACCATTTCTTAACTTCAAACTCCCATATCTCGCGAACGGATTGACCTAACCCAAAAATGCCTGTTGCATCTGAAAGTAGAAACTCGCCCGATTACAACGGTATGTGTATTTTTTCCCTAGGCCATTCTGGTTAAGCGTTTGGAGCAGCAGAAGTGCGAAAGATTTTTGTCTTCTCAACCATTTCTCGGCTTCAAACTCCCATACTATATCTCGCGAACGGATTGACCTAACCCAAAAATTCCGATTGCATCTGAAAGTAGAACCTCGCCCGATTACAGCGGTATGTGTATTTTTTCCCTAGGCCATTCTGGTTAAGCGTTTGGAGCAGCAGAATTGCGAAAAATTTTTTGCCTTCTCAACCATTTCTTGGCTTCAAACTCCCATATCTCGCGAACGGATTGATCTAACCCAAAAATTCCTATTGCATCTGAAAGTAGAAACTCGCCCGATTACAACGGTATGTTTATTTTTTCCCTAGGCCATTCTGGTTAAGCGTCTGGAGCAGCAGAAGTGCGAAAGATTTGTCGTCTTCTCAACCATTTCTTAGCTTCAAACTCCCATATCTCGCGAACGGATTGACCTAACCCAAAAATTCCTGTAGCGTCTGGAAGTAGAGACTCGCCCGATTACAACGGTATGTGTATTTTTTCCCTAGGCCATTCTGGTTAAGCGTCTGGAGCAGCAGAAGTGCGAAAGATTTGTCGCCTTCTCTACCATTTCTTAGCTTCAAACTCCCATATCTCGCGAACGGATTGACCTAACCCAAAAATGCCTGTTGCATCTGAAAGTAGAAACTCGCCCGATTACAACGGTATGTGTATTTTTTCCCTAGGCCATTCTGGTTAAGCGTTTGGAGCAGCAGAAGTGCGAAAGATTTGTTGTCTTCTCAACCATTTCTCGGCTTCAAACTCCCATACTATATCTCGCGAACGGATTGACCTAACCCAAAAATTCCGATTGCATCTGAAAGTAGAACCTCGCCCGATTACAGCGGTATGTGTATTTTTTCCCTAGGCCATTCTGGTTAAGCGTTTGGTTCAGCAGAAATGCGAAAAGTTTTTGCCTTCTCAACCATTTCTTGGCTTCAAACTCCCATATCTCGCGAACGGATTGATCTAACCCAAAAATTCCTATTGCATCTGAAAGTAGAAACTCGCCCGATTACAACGGTATGTTTATTTTTTCCCTAGGCCATTCTGGTTAAGCGTTTGGAGCAGCAGAATTGCGAAAAATTTTTTGCCTTCTCAACCATTTCTTGGCTTCAAACTCCCATATCTTGCGAACGGATTGACCTAACCCAAAAATTCCTATTGCATCTGAAAGTAGAACCTCGCCCGATTACAGCGGTATGTGTATTTTTTCCCCAGGCCATTCTGGTTAAGTGTTTGGAGCAGCAGAATTGCGAAAAATTTTTTGCCTTCTCAACCATTTCTCGGCTTCAAACTCCCATACTATATCTCGCGAACGGATTGACCTAACCCAAAAATTCCAATTGCATCTGAAAGTAGAACCTCGCCCGATTACAGCGGTATGTGCATTTTTTCCCTAGGCCAGTCTGGTTAAGCGTTTGGAGCAGCAGAATTGCGAAAGATTTGTTGTCTTCTCAACCATTTCTTAGCTTCAAACTCCCATATCTCGCGAACGGATTGACCTAACCCAAAAATGCCTGTTGCATCTGAAAGTAGAAACTCGCCCGATTACAACGGTATGTGTATTTTTTCCCTAGGCCATTCTGGTTAAGCGTTTGGAGCAGCAGAATTGCGAAAAATTTGTTGCCTTCTCAACCATTTCTTGGCTTCAAACTCCCATATCTCGCGAACGGATTGACCTAACCCAAAAATTCCTATTGCATCTGAAAGTCGAAACTCGCCCGATTACAACGGTATGAGTATTTTTTCCCTAGGCCATTCTGGTTAAGCGTTTGGAGCAGCAGAATTGCGAAAAATTTTTTGCCTTCTCAACCATTTCTTGGCTTCAAACTCCCATATCTCGCGAACGGATTGACCTAACCCAAAAATTCCTGTAGCGCCTGGAAGTAGAGACTCGCCCGATTACAACGGTATGTGTATTTTTTCCCTAGGCTATTCTGGTTAAGCGTTTGGAGCAGCAGAATTGCGAAAAATTTTTTGCCTTCTCAACCATTTCTTGGCTTCAAACTCCCATATCTCGCGAACGGATTGACCTAACCCAAAAATTCCTATTGCATCTGAAAGTAGAACCTCGCCCGATTACAGCGGTATGTGTATTTTTTCCCTAGGCCATTCTGGTTAAGCGTTTGGAGCAGCAGAGTTGCGAAAAATTTTTTGCCTTCTCAACCATTTCTTGGCTTCAAACTCCCATATCTCGCGAACGGATTGACCTAACCCAAAAATTCCTGTAGCGTCTGGAAGTAGAGACTCGCCCGATTACAACGGTATGTGTATTTTTTCCCTAGGCCATTCTGGTTAAGCGTTTGGATCAGCAGAAATGCGAAAAGTTTTTGCCTTCTCAACCATTTCTTGGCTTCAAACTCCCATATCTCGCGAACGGATTGATCTAACCCAAAAATTCCTATTGCATCTGAAAGTAGAAACTCGCCCGATTACAACGGTATGTTTATTTTTTCCCTAGGCCATTCTGGTTAAGCGTTTGGAGCAGCAGAATTGCGAAAAATTTTTTGCCTTCTCAACCATTTCTTGGCTTCAAACTCCCATATCTTGCGAACGGATTGACCTAACCCAAAAATTCCTATTGCATCTGAAAGTAGAACCTCGCCCGATTACAGCGGTATGTGTATTTTTTCCCCAGGCCATTCTGGTTAAGTGTTTGGAGCAGCAGAATTGCGAAAAATTTTTTGCCTTCTCAACCATTTCTCGGCTTCAAACTCCCATACTATATCTCGCGAACGGATTGACCTAACCCAAAAATTCCAATTGCATCTGAAAGTAGAACCTCGCCCGATTACAGCGGTATGTGCATTTTTTCCCTAGGCCAGTCTGGTTAAGCGTTTGGAGCAGCAGAATTGCGAAAGATTTGTTGTCTTCTCAACCATTTCTTAGCTTCAAACTCCCATATCTCGCGAACGGATTGACCTAACCCAAAAATGCCTGTTGCATCTGAAAGTAGAAACTCGCCCGATTACAACGGTATGTGTATTTTTTCCCTAGGCCATTCTGGTTAAGCGTTTGGAGCAGCAGAATTGCGAAAAATTTGTTGCCTTCTCAACCATTTCTTGGCTTCAAACTCCCATATCTCGCGAACGGATTGACCTAACCCAAAAATTCCTATTGCATCTGAAAGTCGAAACTCGCCCGATTACAACGGTATGTGTATTTTTTCCCTAGGCCATTCTGGTTAAGCGTTTGGAGCAGCAGAATTGCGAAAAATTTTTTGCCTTCTCAACCATTTCTTGGCTTCAAACTCCCATATCTCGCGAACGGATTGACCTAACCCAAAAATTCCTGTAGCGCCTGGAAGTAGAGACTCGCCCGATTACAACGGTATGTGTATTTTTTCCCTAGGCTATTCTGGTTAAGCGTTTGGAGCAGCAGAATTGCGAAAAATTTTTTGCCTTCTCAACCATTTCTTGGCTTCAAACTCCCATATCTCGCGAACGGATTGACCTAACCCAAAAATTCCTATTGCATCTGAAAGTAGAACCTCGCCCGATTACAGCGGTATGTGTATTTTTTCCCTAGGCCATTCTGGTTAAGCGTTTGGAGCAGCAGAGTTGCGAAAAATTTTTTGCCTTCTCAACCATTTCTTGGCTTCAAACTCCCATATCTCGCGAACGGATTGACCTAACCCAAAAATTCCTGTAGCGTCTGGAAGTAGAGACTCGCCCGATTACAACGGTATGTGTATTTTTTCCCTAGGCCATTCTGGTTAAGCGTCTGGAGCAGCAGAAGTGCGAAAGATTTGTTGTCTTCTCAACCATTTCTTAGCTTCAAACTCCCATATCTCGCGAACGGATTGACCTAACCCAAAAATGCCTGTTGCATCTGAAAGTAGAAACTCGCCCGATTACAACGGTATGTGTATTTTTTCCCTAGGCCATTCTGGTTAAGCGTTTGGAGCAGCAGAAGTGCGAAAGATTTGTTGTCTTCTCAACCATTTCTCGGCTTCAAACTCCCATACTATATCTCGCGAACGGATTGACCTAACCCAAAAATTCCGATTGCATCTGAAAGTAGAACCTCGCCCGATTACAGCGGTATGTGTATTTTTTCCCTAGGCCATTCTGGTTAAGCGTTTGGAGCAGCAGAATTGCGAAAAATTTTTTGCCTTCTCAACCATTTCTTGGCTTCAAACTCCCATATCTCGCGAACGGATTGACCTAACCCAAAAATTCCTGTAGCGTCTGGAAGTAGAGACTCGCCCGATTACAACGGTATGTGTATTTTTTCCCTAGGCCATTCTGGTTAAGCGTTTGGATCAGCAGAAATGCGAAAAGTTTTTGCCTTCTCAACCATTTCTTGGCTTCAAACTCCCATATCTCGCGAACGGATTGATCTAACCCAAAAATTCCTATTGCATCTGAAAGTAGAAACTCGCCCGATTACAACGGTATGTTTATTTTTTCCCTAGGCCATTCTGGTTAAGCGTTTGGAGCAGCAGAATTGCGAAAAATTTTTTGCCTTCTCAACCATTTCTTGGCTTCAAACTCCCATATCTTGCGAACGGATTGACCTAACCCAAAAATTCCTATTGCATCTGAAAGTAGAACCTCGCCCGATTACAGCGGTATGTGTATTTTTTCCCCAGGCCATTCTGGTTAAGTGTTTGGAGCAGCAGAATTGCGAAAAATTTTTTGCCTTCTCAACCATTTCTCGGCTTCAAACTCCCATACTATATCTCGCGAACGGATTGACCTAACCCAAAAATTCCAATTGCATCTGAAAGTAGAACCTCGCCCGATTACAGCGGTATGTGCATTTTTTCCCTAGGCCAGTCTGGTTAAGCGTTTGGAGCAGCAGAATTGCGAAAGATTTGTTGTCTTCTCAACCATTTCTTAGCTTCAAACTCCCATATCTCGCGAACGGATTGACCTAACCCAAAAATGCCTGTTGCATCTGAAAGTAGAAACTCGCCCGATTACAACGGTATGTGTATTTTTTCCCTAGGCCATTCTGGTTAAGCGTTTGGAGCAGCAGAATTGCGAAAAATTTGTTGCCTTCTCAACCATTTCTTGGCTTCAAACTCCCATATCTCGCGAACGGATTGACCTAACCCAAAAATTCCTATTGCATCTGAAAGTCGAAACTCGCCCGATTACAACGGTATGTGTATTTTTTCCCTAGGCCATTCTGGTTAAGCGTTTGGAGCAGCAGAATTGCGAAAAATTTTTTGCCTTCTCAACCATTTCTTGGCTTCAAACTCCCATATCTCGCGAACGGATTGACCTAACCCAAAAATTCCTATTGCATCTGAAAGTAGAACCTCGCCCGATTACAGCGGTATGTGTATTTTTTCCCTAGGCCATTCTGGTTAAGCGTTTGGAGCAGCAGAATTGCGAAAAATTTTTTGCCTTCTCAACCATTTCTTGGCTTCAAACTCCCATATCTCGCGAACGGATTGACCTAACCCAAAAATTCCTGTAGCGTCTGGAAGTAGAGACTCGCCCGATTACAACGGTATGTGTATTTTTTCCCTAGGCCATTCTGGTTAAGCGTTTGGAGCAGCAGAATTGCGAAAAATTTTTTGCCTTCTCAACCATTTCTTGGCTTCAAACTCCCATATCTCGCGAACGGATTGACCTAACCCAAAAATTCCTATTGCATCTGAAAGTAGAACCTCGCCCGATTACAGCGGTATGTGTATTTTTTCCCTAGGCCATTCTGGTTAAGCGTCTGGAGCAGCAGAAGTGCGAAAGATTTGTTGTCTTCTCAACCATTTCTTAGCTTCAAACTCCCATATCTCGCGAACGGATTGACCTAACCCAAAAATGCCTGTTGCATCTGAAAGTAGAAACTCGCCCGATTACAACGGTATGTGTATTTTTTCCCTAGGCCATTCTGGTTAAGCGTTTGGAGCAGCAGAAGTGCGAAAGATTTGTTGTCTTCTCAACCATTTCTCGGCTTCAAACTCCCATACTATATCTCGCGAACGGATTGACCTAACCCAAAAATTCCGATTGCATCTGAAAGTAGAACCTCGCCCGATTACAGCGGTATGTGTATTTTTTCCCTAGGCCATTCTGGTTAAGCGTTTGGAGCAGCAGAATTGCGAAAAATTTTTTGCCTTCTCAACCATCTCTTGGCATCAAACTCCCATATCTCGCGAACGGATTGATCTAACCCAAAAATTCCTATTGCATCTGAAAGTAGAAACTCGCCCGATTACAACGGTATGTTTATTTTTTCCCTAGGCCATTCTGGTTAAGCGTTTGGAGCAGCAGAAGTGCGAAAAATTTTTTGCCTTCTCAACCATTTCTTGGATTCAAACTCCCATATCTCGCGAACGGATCGACCTAACCCAAAAATTCCTGTTACATCTGAAAGTAGAAACTCGCCCGACTACAACGGTATGTGTATTTTTTCCCTAGGCCATTCTGGTTAAGCGTTTGGAGCAGCAGAATTGCGGAAAAATTTTTTGCATTCTCAACCATTTCTTGGCTTCAAACTCCCATATCTCGCGAACGGATTGACCTAACCCAAAAATTCCTATTGCATCTGAAAGTAGAAACTCGCCCGATTACAACGGTATGTGTATTTTTTCCCTAGGCCATTCTGGTTAAGCGTTTGGAGCAGCAGAATTGCGAAAAATTTGTTGCCTTCTCAACCATTTCTTGGCTTCAAACTCCCATATCTCGCGAACGGATTGACCTAACCCAAAAATTCCTATTGCATCTGAAAGTCGAAACTCGCCCGATTACAACGGTATGTGTATTTTTTCCCTAGGCCATTCTGGTTAAGCGTTTGGAGCAGCAGAATTGCGAAAAATTTTTTGCCTTCTCAACCATTTCTTGGCTTCAAACTCCCATATCTCGCGAACGGATTGACCTAACCCAAAAATTCCTGTAGCGCCTGGAAGTAGAGACGCGCCCGATTACAACGGTATGTGTATTTTTTCCCTAGGCTATTCTGGTTAAGCGTTTGGAGCAGCAGAATTGCGAAAAATTTTTTGCCTTCTCAACCATTTCTTGGCTTCAAACTCCCATATCTCGCGAACGGATTGACCTAACCCAAAAATTCCTATTGCATCTGAAAGTAGAACCTCGCCCGATTACAGCGGTATGTGTATTTTTTCCCTAGGCCATTCTGGTTAAGCGTTTGGAGCAGCAGAATTGCGAAAAATTTTTTGCCTTCTCAACCATTTCTTGGCTTCAAACTCCCATATCTCGCGAACGGATTGACCTAACCCAAAAATTCCTGTAGCGTCTGGAAGTAGAGACTCGCCCGATTACAACGGTATGTGTATTTTTTCCCTAGGCCATTCTGGTTAAGCGTCTGGAGCAGCAGAATTGCGAAAGATTTGTTGTCTTCTCAACCATTTCTTAGCTTCAAACTCCCATATCTCGCGAACGGATTGACCTAACCCAAAAATGCCTGTTGCATCTGAAAGTAGAAACTCGCCCGATTACAACGGTATGTGTATTTTTTCCCTAGGCCATTCTGGTTAAGCGTTTGGAGCAGCAGAAGTGCGAAAGATTTGTTGTCTTCTCAACCATTTCTCGGCTTCAAACTCCCATATCTTGCGAACGGATTGACCTAACCCAAAAATTCCTATTGCATCTAAAAGTAGAACCTCGCCCGATTACAGCGGTATGTGTATTTTTTCCCCAGGCCATTCTGGTTAAGTGTTTGGAGCAGCAGAATTGCGAAAAATTTTTTTCCTTCTCAACCATTTCTCGGCTTCAAACTCCCATACTATATCTCGCGAACGGATTGACCTAACCCAAAAATTCCAATTGCATCTGAAAGTAGAACCTCGCCCGATTACAGCGGTATGTGTATTTTTTCCCTAGGCCATTCTGGTTAAGCGTTTGGAGCAGCAGAATTGCGAAAAATTTGTTGCCTTCTCAACCATTTCTTGGCTTCAAACTCCCATATCTCGCGAACGGATTGACCTAACCCAAAAATTCCTATTGCATCTGAAAGTCGAAACTCGCCCGATTACAACGGTATGTGTATTTTTTCCCTAGGCCATTCTGGTTAAGCGTTTGGAGCAGCAGAATTGCGAAAAATTTTTTGCCTTCTCAACCATTTCTTGGCTTCAAACTCCCATATCTCGCGAACGGATTGACCTAACCCAAAAATTCCTGTAGCGCCTGGAAGTAGAGACTCGCCCGATTACAACGGTATGTGTATTTTTTCCCTAGGCTATTCTGGTTAAGCGTTTGGAGCAGCAGAATTGCGAAAAATTTTTTGCCTTCTCAACCATTTCTTGGCTTCAAACTCCCATATCTCGCGAACGGATTGACCTAACCCAAAAATTCCTATTGCATCTGAAAGTAGAACCTCGCCCGATTACAGCGGTATGTGTATTTTTTCCCTAGGCCATTCTGGTTAAGCGTTTGGAGCAGCAGAATTGCGAAAAATTTTTTGCCTTCTCAACCATTTCTTGGCTTCAAACTCCCATATCTCGCGAACGGATTGACCTAACCCAAAAATTCCTGTAGCGTCTGGAAGTAGAGACTCGCCCGATTACAACGGTATGTGTATTTTTTCCCTAGGCCATTCTGGTTAAGCGTCTGGAGCAGCAGAAGTGCGAAAGATTTGTTGTCTTCTCAACCATTTCTTAGCTTCAAACTCCCATATCTCGCGAACGGATTGACCTAACCCAAAAATGCCTGTTGCATCTGAAAGTAGAAACTCGCCCGATTACAACGGTATGTGTATTTTTTCCCTAGGCCATTCTGGTTAAGCGTTTGGAGCAGCAGAAGTGCGAAAGATTTGTTGTCTTCTCAACCATTTCTCGGCTTCAAACTCCCATACTATATCTCGCGAACGGATTGACCTAACCCAAAAATTCCGATTGCATCTGAAAGTAGAACCTCGCCCGATTACAGCGGTATGTGTATTTTTTCCCTAGGCCATTCTGGTTAAGCGTTTGGAGCAGCAGAATTGCGAAAAATTTTTTGCCTTCTCAACCATTTCTTGGCTTCAAACTCCCATATCTCGCGAACGGATTGACCTAACCCAAAAATTCCTGTAGCGTCTGGAAGTAGAGACTCGCCCGATTACAACGGTATGTGTATTTTTTCCCTAGGCCATTCTGGTTAAGCGTTTGGATCAGCAGAAATGCGAAAAGTTTTTGCCTTCTCAACCATTTCTTGGCTTCAAACTCCCATATCTCGCGAACGGATTGATCTAACCCAAAAATTCCTATTGCATCTGAAAGTAGAAACTCGCCCGATTACAACGGTATGTTTATTTTTTCCCTAGGCCATTCTGGTTAAGCGTTTGGAGCAGCAGAATTGCGAAAAATTTTTTGCCTTCTCAACCATTTCTTGGCTTCAAACTCCCATATCTTGCGAACGGATTGACCTAACCCAAAAATTCCTATTGCATCTGAAAGTAGAACCTCGCCCGATTACAGCGGTATGTGTATTTTTTCCCCAGGCCATTCTGGTTAAGTGTTTGGAGCAGCAGAATTGCGAAAAATTTTTTGCCTTCTCAACCATTTCTCGGCTTCAAACTCCCATACTATATCTCGCGAACGGATTGACCTAACCCAAAAATTCCTATTGCATCTGAAAGTAGAACCTCGCCCGATTACAGCGGTATGTGTATTTTTTCCCTAGGCCATTCTGGTTAAGCGTTTGGATCAGCAGAAATGCGAAAAGTTTTTGCCTTCTCAACCATTTCTTGGCTTCAAACTCCCATATCTCGCGAACGGATTGACCTAACCCAAAAATTCCTATTGCATCTGAAAGTAGAACCTCGCCCGATTACAGCGGTATGTGTATTTTTTCCCCAGGCCATTCTGGTTAAGTGTTTGGAGCAGCAGAATTGCGAAAAATTTTTTGCCTTCTCAACCATTTCTCGGCTTCAAACTCCCATACTATATCTCGCGAACGGATTGACCTAACCCAAAAATTCCAATTGCATCTGAAAGTAGAACCTCGCCCGATTACAGCGGTATGTGTATTTTTTCCCTAGGCCATTCTGGTTAAGCGTTTGGAGCAGCAGAATTGCGAAAAATTTGTTGCCTTCTCAACCATTTCTTGGCTTCAAACTCCCATATCTCGCGAACGGATTGACCTAACCCAAAAATTCCTATTGCATCTGAAAGTCGAAACTCGCCCGATTACAACGGTATGTGTATTTTTTCCCTAGGCCATTCTGGTTAAGCGTTTGGAGCAGCAGAATTGCGAAAAATTTTTTGCCTTCTCAACCATTTCTTGGCTTCAAACTCCCATATCTCGCGAACGGATTGACCTAACCCAAAAATTCCTGTAGCGCCTGGAAGTAGAGACTCGCCCGATTACAACGGTATGTGTATTTTTTCCCTAGGCTATTCTGGTTAAGCGTTTGGAGCAGCAGAATTGCGAAAAATTTTTTGCCTTCTCAACCATTTCTTGGCTTCAAACTCCCATATCTCGCGAACGGATTGACCTAACCCAAAAATTCCTATTGCATCTGAAAGTAGAACCTCGCCCGATTACAGCGGTATGTGTATTTATTCCCTAGGCCATTCTGGTTAAGCGTTTGGAGCAGCAGAATTGCGAAAAATTTTTTGCCTTCTCAACCATTTCTTGGCTTCAAACTCCCATATCTCGCGAACGGATTGACCTAACCCAAAAATTCCTGTAGCGTCTGGAAGTAGAGACTCGCCCGATTACAACGGTATGTGTATTTTTTCCCTAGGCCATTCTGGTTAAGCGTCTGGAGCAGCAGAAGTGCGAAAGATTTGTTGTCTTCTCAACCATTTCTTAGCTTCAAACTCCCATATCTCGCGAACGGATTGACCTAACCCAAAAATGCCTGTTGCATCTGAAAGTAGAAACTCGCCCGATTACAACGGTATGTGTATTTTTTCCCTAGGCCATTCTGGTTAAGCGTTTGGAGCAGCAGAAGTGCGAAAGATTTGTTGTCTTCTCAACCATTTCTCGGCTTCAAACTCCCATACTATATCTCGCGAACGGATTGACCTAACCCAAAAATTCCGATTGCATCTGAAAGTAGAACCTCGCCCGATTACAGCGGTATGTGTATTTTTTCCCTAGGCCATTCTGGTTAAGCGTTTGGAGCAGCAGAATTGCGAAAAATTTTTTGCCTTCTCAACCATTTCTTGGCTTCAAACTCCCATATCTCGCGAACGGATTGACCTAACCCAAAAATTCCTGTAGCGTCTGGAAGTAGAGACTCGCCCGATTACAACGGTATGTGTATTTTTTCCCTAGGCCATTCTGGTTAAGCGTTTGGATCAGCAGAAATGCGAAAAGTTTTTGCCTTCTCAACCATTGCTTGGCTTCAAACTCCCATATCTCGCGAACGGATTGATCTAACCCAAAAATTCCTATTGCATCTGAAAGTAGAAACTCGCCCGATTACAACGGTATGTTTATTTTTTCCCTAGGCCATTCTGGTTAAGCGTTTGGAGCAGCAGAATTGCGAAAAATTTTTTGCCTTCTCAACCATTTCTTGGCTTCAAACTCCCATATCTTGCGAACGGATTGACCTAACCCAAAAATTCCTATTGCATCTGAAAGTAGAACCTCGCCCGATTACAGCGGTATGTGTATTTTTTCCCCAGGCCATTCTGGTTAAGTGTTTGGAGCAGCAGAATTGCGAAAAATTTTTTGCCTTCTCAACCATTTCTCGGCTTCAAACTCCCATACTATATCTCGCGAACGGATTGACCTAACCCAAAAATTCCAATTGTATCTGAAAGTAGAACCTCGCCCGATTACAGCGGTATGTGCATTTTTTCCCTAGGCCAGTCTGGTTAAGCGTTTGGAGCAGCAGAAATGCGAAAGATTTGTTGTCTTCTCAACCATTTCTTAGCTTCAAACTCCCATATCTCGCGAACGGATTGACCTAACCCAAAAATGCCTGTTGCATCTGAAAGTAGAAACTCGCCCGATTACAACGGTATGTGTATTTTTTCCCTAGGCCATTCTGGTTAAGCGTTTGGAGCAGCAGAATTGCGAAAAATTTTTTGCCTTCTCAACCATTTCTTGGCTTCAAACTCCCATATCTTGCGAACGGATTGACCTAACCCAAAAATTCCTATTGCATCTGAAAGTAGAACCTCGCCCGATTACAGCGGTATGTGTATTTTTTCCCCAGGCCATTCTGGTTAAGTGTTTGGAGCAGCAGAATTGCGAAAAATTTTTTGCCTTCTCAACCATTTCTCGGCTTCAAACTCCCATACTATATCTCGCGAACGGATTGACCTAACCCAAAAATTCCAATTGCATCTGAAAGTAGAACCTCGCCCGATTACAGCGGTATGTGCATTTTTTCCCTAGGCCAGTCTGGTTAAGCGTTTGGAGCAGCAGAATTGCGAAAGATTTGTTGTCTTCTCAACCATTTCTTAGCTTCAAACTCCCATATCTCGCGAACGGATTGACCTAACCCAAAAATGCCTGTTGCATCTGAAAGTAGAAACTCGCCCGATTACAACGGTATGTGTATTTTTTCCCTAGGCCATTCTGGTTAAGCGTTTGGAGCAGCAGAATTGCGAAAAATTTGTTGCCTTCTCAACCATTTCTTGGCTTCAAACTCCCATATCTCGCGAACGGATTGACCTAACCCAAAAATTCCTATTGCATCTGAAAGTCGAAACTCGCCCGATTACAACGGTATGTGTATTTTTTCCCTAGGCCATTCTGGTTAAGCGTTTGGAGCAGCAGAATTGCGAAAAATTTTTTGCCTTCTCAACCATTTCTTGGCTTCAAACTCCCATATCTCGCGAACGGATTGACCTAACCCAAAAATTCCTATTGCATCTGAAAGTAGAACCTCGCCCGATTACAGCGGTATGTGTATTTTTTCCCTAGGCCATTCTGGTTAAGCGTTTGGAGCAGCAGAATTGCGAAAAATTTTTTGCCTTCTCAACCATTTCTTGGCTTCAAACTCCCATATCTCGCGAACGGATTGACCTAACCCAAAAATTCCTGTAGCGTCTGGAAGTAGAGACTCGCCCGATTACAACGGTATGTGTATTTTTTCCCTAGGCCATTCTGGTTAAGCGTTTGGAGCAGCAGAATTGCGAAAAATTTTTTGCCTTCTCAACCATTTCTTGGCTTCAAACTCCCATATCTCGCGAACGGATTGACCTAACCCAAAAATTCCTATTGCATCTGAAAGTAGAACCTCGCCCGATTACAGCGGTATGTGTATTTTTTCCCTAGGCCATTCTGGTTAAGCGTCTGGAGCAGCAGAAGTGCGAAAGATTTGTTGTCTTCTCAACCATTTCTTAGCTTCAAACTCCCATATCTCGCGAACGGATTGACCTAACCCAAAAATGCCTGTTGCATCTGAAAGTAGAAACTCGCCCGATTACAACGGTATGTGTATTTTTTCCCTAGGCCATTCTGGTTAAGCGTTTGGAGCAGCAGAAGTGCGAAAGATTTGTTGTCTTCTCAACCATTTCTCGGCTTCAAACTCCCATACTATATCTCGCGAACGGATTGACCTAACCCAAAAATTCCAATTGCATCTGAAAGTAGAACCTCGCCCGATTACAGCGGTATGTGTATTTTTTCCCTAGGCCATTCTGGTTAAGCGTTTGGAGCAGCAGAATTGCGAAAAATTTGTTGCCTTCTCAACCATTTCTTGGCTTCAAACTCCCATATCTCGCGAACGGATTGACCTAACCCAAAAATTCCTATTGCATCTGAAAGTCGAAACTCGCCCGATTACAACGGTATGTGTATTTTTTCCCTAGGCCATTCTGGTTAAGCGTTTGGAGCAGCAGAATTGCGAAAAATTTTTTGCCTTCTCAACCATTTCTTGGCTTCAAACTCCCATATCTCGCGAACGGATTGACCTAACCCAAAAATTCCTATTGCATCTGAAAGTAGAAACTCGCCCGATTACAACGGTATGTGTATTTTTTCCCTAGGCCATTCTGGTTAAGCGTTTGGAGCAGCAGAATTGCGAAAAATTTGTTGCCTTCTCAACCATTTCTTGGCTTCAAACTCCCATATCTCGCGAACGGATTGACCTAACCCAAAAATTCCTATTGCATCTGAAAGTCGAAACTCGCCCGATTACAACGGTATGTGTATTTTTTCCCTAGGCCATTCTGGTTAAGCGTTTGGAGCAGCAGAATTGCGAAAAATTTTTTGCCTTCTCAACCATTTCTTGGCTTCAAACTCCCATATCTCGCGAACGGATTGACCTAACCCAAAAATTCCTGTAGCGCCTGGAAGTACAGACGCGCCCGATTACAACGGTATGTGTATTTTTTCCCTAGGCTATTCTGGTTAAGCGTTTGGAGCAGCAGAATTGCGAAAAATTTTTTGCCTTCTCAACCATTTCTTGGCTTCAAACTCCCATATCTCGCGAACGGATTGACCTAACCCAAAAATTCCTGTAGCGTCTGGAAGTAGAGACTCGCCCGATTACAACGGTATGTGTATTTTTTCCCTAGGCCATTCTGGTTAAGCGTCTGGAGCAGCAGAATTGCGAAAGATTTGTTGTCTTCTCAACCATTTCTTAGCTTCAAACTCCCATATCTCGCGAACGGATTGACCTAACCCAAAAATGCCTGTTGCATCTGAAAGTAGAAACTCGCCCGATTACAACGGTATGTGTATTTTTTCCCTAGGCCATTCTGGTTAAGCGTTTGGAGCAGCAGAAGTGCGAAAGATTTGTTGTCTTCTCAACCATTTCTCGGCTTCAAACTCCCATATCTTGCGAACGGATTGACCTAACCCAAAAATTCCTATTGCATCTAAAAGTAGAACCTCGCCCGATTACAGCGGTATGTGTATTTTTTCCCCAGGCCATTCTGGTTAAGTGTTTGGAGCAGCAGAATTGCGAAAAATTTTTTGCCTTCTCAACCATTTCTCGGCTTCAAACTCCCATACTATATCTCGCGAACGGATTGACCTAACCCAAAAATTCCAATTGCATCTGAAAGTAGAACCTCGCCCGATTACAGCGGTATGTGTATTTTTTCCCTAGGCCATTCTGGTTAAGCGTTTGGAGCAGCAGAAGTGCGAAAGATTTGTTGTCTTCTCAACCATTTCTCGGCTTCAAACTCCCATACTATATCTCGCGAACGGATTGACCTAACCCAAAAATTCCTATTGCATCTGAAAGTAGAACCTCGCCCGATTACAGCGGTATGTGTATTTTTTCCCTAGGCCATTCTGGTTAAGCGTTTGGAGCAGCAGAATTGCGAAAAATTTTTTGCCTTCTCAACCATTTCTTGGCTTCAAACTCCCATATCTCGCGAACGGATTGACCTAACCCAAAAATTCCTGTAGCGTCTGGAAGTAGAGACTCGCCCGATTACAACGGTATGTGTATTTTTTCCCTAGGCCATTCTGGTTAAGCGTTTGGATCAGCAGAAATGCGAAAAGTTTTTGCCTTCTCAACCATTTCTTGGCTTCAAACTCCCATATCTCGCGAACGGATTGATCTAACCCAAAAATTCCTATTGCATCTGAAAGTAGAAACTCGCCCGATTACAACGGTATGTTTATTTTTTCCCTAGGCCATTCTGGTTAAGCGTTTGGAGCAGCAGAATTGCGAAAAATTTTTTGCCTTCTCAACCATTTCTTGGCTTCAAACTCCCATATCTTGCGAACGGATTGACCTAACCCAAAAATTCCTATTGCATCTGAAAGTAGAACCTCGCCCGATTACAGCGGTATGTGTATTTTTTCCCCAGGCCATTCTGGTTAAGTGTTTGGAGCAGCAGAATTGCGAAAAATTTTTTGCCTTCTCAACCATTTCTCGGCTTCAAACTCCCATACTATATCTCGCGAACGGATTGACCTAACCCAAAAATTCCTATTGCATCTGAAAGTAGAAACTCGCCCGATTACAACGGTAGGTGTATTTTTTCCCTAGGCCATTCTGGTTAAGCGTTTGGAGCAGCAGAAGTGCGAAAGATTTGTTGTCTTCTCAACCATTTCTTGGCTTCAAACTCCCACATCTTGCGAACGGATTGACCTAACCCAAAAATTCCTATTGCATCTGAAAGTAGAACCTCGCCCGATTACAGCGGTATGTGTATTTTTTCCCCAGGCCATTCTGGTTAAGCGTTTGGAGCAGCAGAATTGCGAAAAATTTTTTGTCTTCTCAACCATTTCTCGGCTTCAAACTCCCATACTATATCTCGCGAACGGATTGACCTAACCCAAAAATTCCGATTGCATCTGAAAGTAGAACCTCGCCCGATTACAGCGGTATGTGTATTTTTTCCCTAGGCCATTCTGGTTAAGCGTTTGGAGCAGCAGAATTGCGAAAAATTTTTTGCCTTCTCAACCATTTCTTGGCTTCAAACTCCCATATCTCGCGAACGGATTGACCTAACCCAAAAATTCCTGTAGCGTCTGGAAGTAGAGACTCGCCCGATTACAACGGTATGTGTATTTTTTCCCTAGGCCATTCTGGTTAAGCGTTTGGAGCAACAGAATTGCGAAAAATTTTTTGCTTTCTCAACCATTTCTTGGCTTCAAACTCCCATATATCGTGAACGGATTGACATACCCCAAAAATTCCTATTGCATCTGAAAGTAGAAACTCGCCCGATTACAACGGTATGTGTATTGTTTCCCTAGACCATTCTGGTTAAGCGTTTGGAGCAGCAGAAGTGCGAAAGATTTGTTGTCTTCTAAACCATTTCTTAGCTTCAAACTCCCATATCTCGCGAACGGATTGACCTAACCCAAAAATTCCTGTTGCATCTGAAAGTAGAAACTCGCCCGATTACAACGGTATGTGTATTTTGTCCCTAGGCCATTCTGTTTAAGCGTTTGGAGCAGCAGAATTGCGAAAAATTTTTTGCCTTCTCAACCATTCCTTGGCTTCAAACTCCCATATTTCGCGAACGGATTGACCTAACCCAAAAATTCCTATTGCATCTGAAAGTAGAAACTCGCCCGATTACAACGGTATGTGTATTGTTTCCCTAGACCATTCTGGTTAAGCGTTTGGATCAGCAGAAATGCGAAAAATTTTTTGCCTCCTCAACCATTTCTTGGCTTCAAACTCCCATATCTCGCGAACGGATTGACCTAACCCAAAAATTCCTATTGCATCTGAAAGTAGAAACTCGCCCGATTACAACGGTATGTGTATTTTTTCCCTAGGCCATTCTGGTTAAGCGTTTGGAGCGGCAGAATTGCGAAAAGTTTGTTGCCTTCTCAACCATTTCTTGGCTTCAAACTCCCATATCTCGCGAACGGATTGACCTAACCCAAAAATTCCTATTGCATCTGAAAGTCGAAACTCGCCCGATTACAACGGTATGTGTATTTTTTCCCTAGGCCATTCTGGTTAAGCGTTTGGAGCAGCAGAAGTGCGAAAGATTTGTTGTCTTCTCAACCATTTCTTGGCTTCAAACTCCCATATCTCGCGAACGGATTGACCTAACCAAAAATTCCTGTTGCATCTAAAAGTAGAAACTCGCCCGATTACAACGGTATGTGTATTTTTTCCCTAGGCCATTCTGGTTAAGCGTTTGGAGCAGCAGAATTGCGAAAAATTTTTTGCATTCTCAACCATTTCTTGGCTTCAAACTCCCATATCTCGCGAACGGATTGACCTAACCCAAAAATTCCTATTGCATCTGAAAGTAGAAACTCGCCCGATTACAACGGTATGTGTATTTTTTCCCTAGGCCATTCTGGTTAAGCGTTTGGAGCAGCAGAATTGCGAAAAATTTTTTGCCTTCTCAACCATTTCTTGGCTTCAAACTCCCATATCTCGCGAACGGATTGACCTAACCCAAAAGTTACTGTTGCATCTAAAAGTAGAAACTCGCCCGATTACAACGGTATGTGTATTTTTTCCCTAGGCCATTCTGGTTAAGCGTTTGGAGCAGCAGAAGTGCGAAAGATTTGTTGTCTTCTCAACCATTTCTTAGATTCAAACTCCCAAATCTCGCGAACGGATTGACCTAACCCAAAAATTCCTATTGCATCTGAAAGTAGAAACTCGCCCGATTACAACGGTATGTTTATTTTTTCCCTAGGCCATTCTGGTTAAGCGTTTGGAGCAGCAGAATTGCGAAAAATTTTTTGCCTTCTCAACCATTTCTTGGCTTCAAACTCCCATATCTCGCGAACGGATTGACCTAACCCAAAAGTTACTGTTGCATCTAAAAGTAGAAACTCGCCCGATTACAACGGTATGTGTATTTTTTCCCTAGGCCATTCTGGTTAAGCGTTTGGAGCAGCAGAAGTGCGAAAGATTTGTTGTCTTCTCAACCATTTCTTAGATTCAAACTCCCATATCTCGCGAACGGATTGACCTAACCCAAAAATTCCAATTGCATCTGAAAGTAGAAACTCGCCCGATTACAACGGTATGTTTATTTTTTCCCTAGGCCATTCTGGTTAAGCGTTTGGAGCAGCAGAATTGCGAAAAATTTTTTGCCTTCTCAACCATTTCTTGGCTTCAAACTCCCATATCTTGCGAACGGATTGACCTAACCCAAAAATTCCTATTGCATCTGAAAGTAGAACCTCGCCCGATTACAGCGGTATGTGTATTTTTTCCCCAGGCCATTCTGGTTAAGTGTTTGGAGCAGCAGAATTGCGAAAAATTTTTTGCCTTCTCAACCATTTCTCGGCTTCAAACTCCCATACTATATCTCGCGAACGGATTGACCTAACCCAAAAATTCCGATTGCATCTGAAAGTAGAACCTCGCCCGATTACAGCGGTATGTGTATTTTTTCCCTAGGCCATTCTGGTTAAGCGTTTGGAGCAGCAGAATTGCGAAAAATTTTTTGCCTTCTCAACCATTTCTTGGCTTCAAACTCCCATATCTCGCGAACGGATTGACCTAACCCAAAAATTCCTGTAGCGTCTGGAAGTAGAGACTCGCCCGATTACAACGGTATGTGTATTTTTTCCCTAGGCCATTCTGGTTAAGCGTTTGGAGCAGCAGAATTGCGAAAAATTTTTTGCCTTCTCAACCATTTCTTGGCTTCAAACTCCCATATCTCGTGAACGGATTGACATACCCCAAAAATTCCTATTGCATCTGAAAGTAGAAACTCGCCCGATTACAACGGTATGTGTATTGTTTCCCTAGACCATTCTGGTTAAGCGTTTGGAGCAGCAGAAGTGCGAAAGATTTGTTGTCTTCTAAACCATTTCTTAGCTTCAAACTCCCATATCTCGCGAACGGATTGACCTAACCCAAAAATTCCTGTTGCATCTGAAAGTAGAAACTCGCCCGATTACAACGGTATGTGTATTTTGTCCCTAGGCCATTCTGTTTAAGCGTTTGGAGCAGCAGAATTGCGAAAAATTTTTTGCCTTCTCAACCATTCCTTGGCTTCAAACTCCCATATTTCGCGAACGGATTGACCTAACCCAAAAATTCCTATTGCATCTGAAAGTAGAAACTCGCCCGATTACAACGGTATGTGTATTGTTTCCCTAGACCATTCTGGTTAAGCGTTTGGATCAGCAGAAATGCGAAAAATTTTTTGCCTCCTCAACCATTTCTTGGCTTCAAACTCCCATATCTCGCGAACGGATTGACCTAACCCAAAAATTCCTATTGCATCTGAAAGTAGAAACTCGCCCGATTACAACGGTATGTGTATTTTTTCCCTAGGCCATTCTGGTTAAGCGTTTGGAGCGGCAGAATTGCGAAAAATTTGTTGCCTTCTCAACCATTTCTTGGCTTCAAACTCCCATATCTCGCGAACGGATTGACCTAACCAAAAATTCCTGTTGCATCTAAAAGTAGAAACTCGCCCGATTACAACGGTATGTGTATTTTTTCCCTAGGCCATTCTGGTTAAGCGTTTGGATCAGCAGAAATGCGAAAAATTTTTTGCCTCCTCAACCATTTCTTGGCTTCAAACTCCCATATCTCGCGAACGGATTGACCTAACCCAAAAATTCCTATTGCATCTGAAAGTCGAAACTCGCCCGATTACAACGGTATGTGTATTTTTTCCCTAGGCCATTCTGGTTAAGCGTTTGGAGCAGCAGAAGTGCGAAAGATTTGTTGTCTTCTCAACCATTTCTTGGCTTCAAACTCCTATATCTCGCGAACGGATTGACCTAACCAAAAATTCCTGTTGCATCTAAAAGTAGAAACTCGCCCGATTACAACGGTATGTGTATTTTTTCCCTAGGCCATTCTGGTTAAGCGTTTGGAGCAGCAGAATTGCGAAAAATTTTTTGCATTCTCAACCATTTCTTGGCTTCAAACTCCCATATCTCGCGAACGGATTGACCTAACCCAAAAATTCCTATTGCATCTGAAAGTAGAAACTCGCCCGATTACAACGGTATGTGTATTTTTTCCCTAGGCCATTCTGGTTAAGCGTTTGGAGCAGCAGAATTGCGAAAAATTTTTTGCCTTATCAACCATTTCTTGGCTTCAAACTCCCATATCTCGCGAACGGATTGACCTAACCCAAAAATTCCTATTGCATCTGAAAGTCGAAACTCGCCCGATCACAACGGTATGTGTATTTTTTCCCTAGGCCATTCTGGTTAAGCGTTTGGAACAGCAGAAGTGCGAAAGATTTGTTGTCTTCTCAACCATTTCTTAGCTTCAAACTCCCATATCTCGCGAACGGATTGACCTAACCCAAAAATTCCTGTTGCATCTGAAAGTAGAAACTCGCCCGATTACAACGGTATCTGTATTTTTTCCCTAGGCCATTCTGTTTAAGCGTTTGGAGCAGCAGAATTGCGAAAAATTTTTTGCCTTCTCAACCCTTTCTTGGCTTCAAACTCCCATATCTCGCGAACGGGTTGACCTAACCCAAAAATTCCTATTGCATCTGAAAGTAGAAACTCGCCCGATTACAACGGTATGTGTATTGTTACCCTAGAACATTCTGGTTAAGCGTTTGGATCAGCAGAAATGCGAAAAAGTTTTTGCCTTCTCAACCATTTTTTGGCTTCAAACTCCCATATCTCGCGAACGGATTGACCTAACCCAAAAATTCCTATTGCATCTGAAAGTTCAACCTCGCCCGATTACAGCGGTATGTGTATTTTTTCCCCAGGCCATTCTGGTTAAGCGTTTGGAGCAGCAGAATTGCGAAAAATTTTTTGCCTTCTCAACCATTTCTCGGCTTCAAACTCCCATACTATATCTCGCGAACGGATTGACCTAACCCAAAAATTCCGATTGCATCTGAAAGTAGAACCTCGCCCGATTACAGCGGTATGTGTATTTTTTCCCTAGGCCATTCTGGTTAAGCGTTTGGAGCAGCAGAATTGCGAAAAATTTTTTGCCTTCTCAAACATTTCTTGGCTTCAAACTCCCATATCTCGCGAACGGATTGACCTAACCCAAAAATTCCTGTAGCGACTGGAAGTAGAGACTCGCCCGATTACAACGGTATGTGTATTTTTTCCCTAGGCCATTCTGGTTAAGCGTTTGGATCAGCAGAAATGCGAAAAAGTTTTTGCCTTCTCAACCATTTCTTGGCTTCAAACTCCCATATCTCGCGAACGGATTGACCTAACCCAAAAATTCCTATTGCATCTGAAAGTAGAAACTCGCCCGATTACAACGGTATGTTTATTTTTTCCCTAGGCCATTCTGGTTAAGCGTTTGGAGCAGCAGAATTGCGAAAAATTTGTTGCCTTCTCAACTATTTCTTGGCTTCAAACTCCCGTATCTTGCGAACGGATTGACCTAACCCAAAAATTCCTATTGCATCTGAAAGTAGAACCTCGCCCGATTACAGCGGTATGTGTATTTTTTCCCCAGGCTATTCTGGTTAAGCGTTTGGAGCAGCAGAATTGCGAAAAATTTTTTGCCTTCTCAACCATTTCTCGGCTTCAAACTCCCATACTATATCTCGCGAACGGATTGACCTAACCCAAAAATTCCAATTGCATCTGAAAGTAGAACCTCGCCCGATTACAGCGGTATGTGTATTTTTTCCCTAGGCCATTCTGGTTAAGCGTTTGGAGCAGCAGAATTACGAAAAATTTTTTGCCTTCTCAACCATTTCTTGGCTTCAAACTCCCATATCTCGCGAACGGATTGACCTAACCCAAAAATTCCTGTAGCGTCTGGAAGTAGAGACTCGCCCGATTACAACGGTATGTGTATTTTTTCCCTAGGCCATTCTGGTTAAGCGTTTGGAGCAGCAGAATTGCGAAAAATTTTTTGCCTTCTCAACCATTTCTTGGCTTCAAACTCCCATATCTCGTGAACGGATTGACATAACCCAAAAATTCCTATTGCATCTGAAAGTAGAAACTCGCCCGATTACAACGGTATGTTTATTTTTTCCCTAGGCCATTCTGGTTAAGCGTTTGGAGCAGCAGAATTGCGAAAAATTTTTTGCCTTCTCAACCATTTTTTGGCTTCAAACTCCCATATCTCGCGAACGGATTGACCTAACCCAAAAATTCCTATTGCATCTGAAAGTCGAACCTCGCCCGATTACAGAGATATGTGTATTTTTTCCCCAGGCTATTCTGGTTAAGCGTTTGGAGCAGCAGAATTGCGAAAAATTTTTTGCCTTCTCAACCATTTCTCGGCTTCAAACTCCCATACTATATCTCGCGAACGGATTGACCTAACCCAAAAATTCCAATTGCATCTGAAAGTAGAACCTCGCCCGATTACAGCGGTATGTGTATTTTTTCCATAGGCCATTCTGGTTAAGCGTTTGGAGCAGCAGAATTACGAAAAATTTTTTGCCTCCTCAACCATTTCTTGGCTTCAAACTCCCATATCTCGCGAACGGATTGACCTAACCCAAAAATTCCTGTAGCGTCTGGAAGTAGAGACTCGCCCGATTACAACGGTATGTGTATTTTTTCCCTAGGCCATTCTGGTTAAGCGTTTGGAGCAGCAGAATTGCGAAAAATTTTTTGCCTTCTCAACCATTTCTTGGCTTCAAACTCCCATATCTCGTGAACGGATTGACATAACCCAAAAATTCCTATTGCATCTGAAAATAGAAACTCGCCCGATTACAACGGTATGTTTATTTTTTCCCTAGGCCATTCTGGTTAAGCGTTTGGAGCAGCAGAATTGCGAAAAATTTTTTGCCTTCTCAACCATTTTTTGGCTTCAAACTCCCATATCTCGCGAACGGATTGACCTAACCCAAAAATTCCTATTGCATCTGAAAGTCGAACCTCGCCCGATTACAGAGATATGTGTATTTTTTCCCTAGGCCATTCTGGTTAAGCGTTTGGAGCAGCAGAAGTGCGAAAGATTTGTTGTCTTCTCAACCATTTCTTAGCTTCAAACTCCCATATCTCGCGAACGGATTGACCTAACCCAAAAATTCCTGTTGCATCTGAAAGTAGAAACTCGCCCGATTACAACGGTATCTGTATTTTTTCCCTAGGCCATTCTGTTTAAGCGTTTGGAGCAGCAGAATTGCGAAAAATTTTTTGCCTTCTCAACCATTTCTTGGCTTCAAACTCTCATATCTCGCGAACGGGTTGACCTAACCCAAAAATTCCAATTGCATCTGAAAGTAGAACCTCGCCCGATTACAGCGGTATGTGTATTTTTTCCCTAGGCCATTCTGGTTAAGCGTTTGGAGCAGCAGAATTGCGAAAAATTTTTTGCCTTCTCAACCATTTCTTGGCTTCAAACTCCCATATCTCGCGAACGGATTGACCTAACCCAAAAATTCCTGTAGCGTCTGGAAGTAGAGACTCGCCCGATTACAACGGTATGTGTATTTTTTCCCTAGGCCATTCTGGTTAAGCGTTTGGAGCAGCAGAATTGCGAAAAATTTTTTGCCTTCTCAACCATTTCTTGGCTTCAAACTCCCATATCTCGTGAACGGATTGACATAACCCAAAAATTCCTATTGCATCTGAAAGTAGAAACTCGCCCGATTACAACGATATGTGTATTTTTTCCCTAGGCCATTCTGGTTAAGCGTTTGGAGCAGCAGAAGTGCGAAAGATTTGTTGTCTTCTCAACCATTTCTTAGCTTCAAACTCCCATATCTCGCGAACGGATTGACCTAACCCAAAAATTCCTGTTGCATCTGAAAGTAGAAACTCGCCCGATTACAACGGTATCTGTATTTTTTCCCTAGGCCATTCTGTTTAAGCGTTTGGAGCAGCAGAATTGCGAAAAATTTTTTGCCTTCTCAACCATTTCTTGGCTTCAAACTCTCATATCTCGCGAACGGGTTGACCTAACCCAAAAATTCCTATTGCAACTGAAAGTAGAAACTCGCCCGATTACAACGGTATGTGTATTGTTTCCCTAGACCATTCTGGTTAAGCGTTTGGATCAGCAGAAATGCGAAAAATTTTTTGCCTTCTCAACCATTTCTTGGCTTCAAACTCCCATATCTCGCGAACGGATTGACCTAACCCAAAAACTCCTATTGCATCTGAAAGTAGAAACTCGCCCGATTACAACGGTATGTTTATTTTTTCCCTAGGCCATTCTGGTTAAGCGTTTGGAGCAGCAGAATTGCGAAAAATTTTTTGCCTTCTCAACCATTTCTTGGCTTCAAACTCCCATATCTCGCGAACGGATTGACCTAACCCAAAAATTCCTATTGCATCTGAAAGTAGAACCTCGCCCGATTACAGCGGTATGTGTATTTTTTCCCTAGGCCATTCTGGTTAAGCGTTTGGAGCAGAAGAATTGCGAAAAATTTTTTGCCTTCTCAACCATTTCTTGACTTCAAACTCCCATATCTCGCGAACGGATTGACCTAACCCAAAAATTCCTGTAGCGTCTGGAAGTAGAGACTCGCCCGATTACAACGGTATGTGTATTTTTTCCCTAGGCCATTCTGGTTAAGCGTTTGGAGCAGCAGAATTGCGAAAAATTTTTTGCCTTCTCAACCATTTCTTGGCTTCAAACTCCCATATCTCGTGAACGGATTGACATAACCCAAAAATTCCTATTGCATCTGAAAGTAGAAACTCGCCCGATTACAACGGTATGTGTATTTTTTCCCTAAGCCATTCTGGTTAAGCGTTTGGAGCAGCAGAATTGCGAAAGATTTGTTGTCTTCTCAACCATTTCTTAGCTTCAAACTCCCATATCTCGCGAACGGATTGACCTAACCCAAAAATTCCTGTTGCATCTGAAAGTAGAAACTCGCCCGATTACAACGGTATGTGTATTTTGTCCCTAGGCCATTCTGTTTAAGCGTTTGGAGCAGCAGAATTGCGAAAAATTTTTTGCCTTCTCAACCATTCCTTGGTTTCAAACTCCCATATTTCGCGAACGGATTGACCTAACCCAAAAATTCCTATTGCATCTGAAAGTAGAAACTCGCCCGATTACAACGGTATGTGTATTTTGTCCCTAGGCCATTCTGTTTAAGCGTTTGGAGCAGCAGAATTGCGAAAAATTTTTTGCCTTCTCAACCATTTCTTGGATTCAAACACCCATATCTCGCGAACGGATTGACCTAACCCAAAAATTCCTGTAGCGTCTGGAAGTAGAGACTCGCCCGATTACAACGGTATGTGTATTTTTGCCCTAGGCCATTCTGGTTAAGCGTTTGGAGCAGCAGAATTGCGAAAAATTTTTTGCCTTCTCAACCATTTCTTGGCTTCAAACTCCCATATCTCGTGAACGGATTGACCTAACCCAAAAGTTCCTATTGCATCTGAAAGTAGAAACTCGCCCGATTACAACGGTATGTGTATTTTTTCCCTAGGCCATTCTGGTTAAGCGTTTGGAGCAGCAGAATTGCGAAAAATTTTTTGCCTTCTCAACCATTTCTTGGCTTCAAACTCCCATATCTCGTGAACGGATTGACATAACCCAAAAATTCCTATTGCATCTGAAAGTAGAAACTCGCCCGATTACAACGGTATGTGTATTTTTTCCCTAAGCCATTCTGGTTAAGCGTTTGGAGCAGCAGAATTGCGAAAGATTTGTTGTCTTCTCAACCATTTCTTAGCTTCAAACTCCCATATCTCGCGAACGGATTGACCTAACCCAAAAATTCCTGTTGCATCTGAAAGTAGAAACTCGCCCGATTACAACGGTATGTGTATTTTGTCCCTAGGCCATTCTGTTTAAGCGTTTGGAGCAGCAGAATTGCGAAAAATTTTTTGCCTTCTCAACCATTCCTTGGTTTCAAACTCCCATATTTCGCGAACGGATTGACCTAACCCAAAAATTCCTATTGCATCTGAAAGTAGAAACTCGCCCGATTACAACGGTATGTGTATTTTGTCCCTAGGCCATTCTGTTTAAGCGTTTGGAGCAGCAGAATTGCGAAAAATTTTTTGCCTTCTCAACCATTTCTTGGATTCAAACACCCATATCTCGCGAACGGATTGACCTAACCCAAAAATTCCTGTAGCGTCTGGAAGTAGAGACTCGCCCGATTACAACGGTATGTGTATTTTTGCCCTAGGCCATTCTGGTTAAGCGTTTGGAGCAGCAGAATTGCGAAAAATTTTTTGCCTTCTCAACCATTTCTTGGCTTCAAACTCCCATATCTCGTGAACGGATTGACCTAACCCAAAAGTTCCTATTGCATCTGAAAGTAGAAACTCGCCCGATTACAACGGTATGTGTATTTTTTCCCTAAGCCATTCTGGTTAAGCGTTTGGAGCAGCAGAATTGCGAAAAATTTGTTGCCTTCTCAACCATTTCTTGGCTTCAAACTCCCATATCTCGCGAACGGATTGACCTAACCCAAAAATTCCTATTGCATCTGAAAGTCGAACCTCGCCCGATTAAAGCGGTATGTGTATTTTTTCCCTAGGCCATTCTGGTTAAGCGTTTGGAGCAGCAGAAGTGCGAAAGATTTTTTGTCTTCTCAACCATTTCTTAGCTTCAAACTCCCATATCTCGCGAACGGACTGACCTAACCCAAAAATACCTGTTGCATCTGAAAGTAGAAACTCGCCCGATTACAACAGTATCTGTATTTTTTCCCTAGGCCATTCTGTTTAAGCGTTTGGAGCAGCAGAATTGCGAAAAATTTTTTGCCTTCTCAACCATTTCTTGGCTTCAAACTCTCATATCTCGCGAACGGGTTGACCTAACCCAAAAATTCCTATTGCAACTGAAAGCAGAAACTCGCCCGATTACAACGGTATGTGTATTGTTTCCCTAGACCATTCTGGTTAAGCGTTTGGATCAGCAGAAATGCGAAAAATTTTTTGCCTTCTCAACCATTTCTTGGCTTCAAACTCCCATATCTCGCGCACGGATTGACCTAACCCAAAAATTCCTATTGCATCTGAAAGTAGAAACTCGCCCGATTACAACGGTATGTTTATTTTTTCCCTAGGCCATTCTGGTTAAGCGCTTGGAGCAGCAGAATTGCGAAAAATTTTTTGCATTCTCAACCATTTCTTGGCTTCAAACTCCCATATCTCGCGAACGGATTGACCTAACCCAAAAATTCCTATTGCATCTGAAAGTATAATAGAAACTCGCCCGATTACAACGGTATGTGTATTTTTTCCCTAGGCCTTTCTGGTTAAGCGTTTGGAGAAGCAGAATTGCGAAAAATTTTTTGCCTTCTCAACCATTTCTTGGCTTCAAACTCCCATATCTCGCGAACGGATTGACATAACCCAAAAATTCCTATTGCATCTGAAAGTAGAACCTCGCCCGATTACAGCGGTATGTGTATTTTTTCCCTAGGCCATTCTGGTTAAGCGTTTGGAGCAGCAGAATTGCGAAAAAATTTTTGCCTTCTCAACCATTTCTTGGCTTCAAACTCCCATATCTCGCGAACGGATTGACCTAACCCAAAAATTCCTGTAGCGTCTGGAAGTAGAGACTCGCCCGATTACAACGGTATGTGTATTTTTTCCCTAGGCCATTCTGGTTAAGCGTTTGGAGCAGCAGAATTGCGAAAAATTTTTTGCCTTCTCAACCATTTCTTGGCTTCAAACTCCCATATCTCGTGAACGGATTGACATAACCCAAAAATTCCTATTGCATCTGAAAGTAGAAACTCGCCCGATTACAACGGTATGTGTATTTTTTCCCTAAGCCATTCTGGTTAAGCGTTTGGAGCAGCAGAATTGCGAAAAATTTGTTGCCTTCTCAACCATTTCTTGGCTTCAAACTCCCATATCTCGCGAACGGATTGACCTAACCCAAAAATTCCTATTGCATCTGAAAGTCGAAACTCGCCCGATTACAACGGTATGTGTATTTTTTCCCTAGGCCATTCTGGTTGAGCGTTTGGAGCAGCAGAAGTGCGAAAGATTTGTTGTCTTCTCAACCATTTCTTAGCTTCAAACTCCCATATCTCGCGAACGGATTGACCTAACCCAAAAATTCCTGTTGCATCTGAAAGTAGAAACTCGCCCGATTACAACGGTATGTGTACTTTTTCCCTAGGCCATTCTGGTTAAGCGTTTGGAGCAGCAGAATCGCGAAAAATTTGTTGCCTTCTCAACCATTTCTTGGCTTCAAACTCCCATATCTCGCGAACTGATTGACCTAACCCAAAAATTCCTATTGCATCTGAAAGTCGAAACTCGCCGATTACAACGGTATGTGTATTTTTTCCCTAGGCCATTCTGGTTGAGCGTTTGGAGCAGCAGAAGTGCGAAAGATTTGTTGTCTTCTCAACCATTTCTTAGCTTCAAACTCCCATATCTCGCGAACGGATTGACCTAACCCAAAAATTCCTGTTGCATCTGAAAGTAGAAACTCGCCCGATTACAACGGTATGTGTACTTTTTCCCTAGGCCATTCTGGTTAAGCGTTTGGAGCAGCAGAATTGCGAAAAATTTTTTGCATTCTCAAACATTTCTTGGCTTCAAACTCCCATATCTCGCGAATGGATTGACCTAACCCAAAAATTCCTATTGCATCTGAAAGTAGAAACTCGCCCGACTACAACGGTATGTGTATTTTTTCCCTAGGCCATTCTGGTTAAGCGTTTGGAGCAGCAGAATTGCGAAAAATTTTTTGCCTTCTAAACCATTTCTCGGCTTCAAACTCCCATACTATATCTCGCGAACGGATTGAACTAACCCAAAAATTCCAATTGCATCTGAAAGTAGAACCTCGCCCGATTACAGAGGTATGTGTATTTTTTCCCTAGGCCATTCTGGTTAAGCGTTTGGAGCAGCAGAATTGCGAAAAATTTGTTGCCTTCTCAACCATTTCTTGGCTTCATACTCCCATATCTCGCGAACGGATTGACCTAACCCAAAAATTCCTGTAGCGTCTGGAAGTAGAGACTCGCCCGATTACAACGGTATGTGTATTTTTTCCCTAGGCCATTCTGGTTAAGCGTTTGGAGCAACAGAATTGCGAAAAATTTTTTGCCTTCTCAACCATTTCTTGGCTTCAAACTCCCATATCTCGCGAACGGGTTGACCTAACCCAAAAATTCCTATTGCATCTGAAAGTAGAAACTCGCCCGATTACAACGGTATGTGTATTGTTACCCTAGACCATTCTGGTTAAGCGTTTGGATCAGCAGAAATGCGAAAAAGTTTTTGCCTTCTCAACCATTTTTTGGCTTCAAACTCCCATATCTCGCGAACGGATTGACCTAACCCAAAAATTCCTATTGCATCTGAAAGTAGAAACTCGCCCGATTACAACGGTATGTTTATTTTTTCCCTAGGCCTTTCTGGTTAAGCGTTTGGAGCAGCAGAATTGCGAAAAATTTTTTGCCTTCTCAACCATTTCTTGGCTTCAAACTCCCATATCTTGCGAACGGATTGACCTAACCCAAAAATTCCTATTGCATCTGAAAGTTGAACCTCGCCCGATTACAGCGGTATGTGTATTTTTTCCCCAGGCCATTCTGGTTAAGCGTTTGGAGCAGCAGAATTGCGAAAAATTTTTTGCCTTCTCAACCATTTCTCGGCTTCAAACTCCCATACTATATCTCGCGAACGGATTGACCTAACCCAAAAATTCCGATTGCATCTGAAAATAGAACCTCGCCCGATTACAGCGGTATGTGTATTTTTTCCCTAGGCCATTCTGGTTAAGCGTTTGGAGCAGCAGAATTGCGAAAAATTTTTTGCCTTCTCAACCATTTCTTGGCTTCAAACTCCCATATCTTGCGAACGGATTGACCTAACCCAAAAATTCCTATTGCATCTGAAAGTTGAACCTCGCCCGATTACAGCGGTATGTGTATTTTTTCCCTAGGCCATTCTGGTTAAGCGTTTGGAGCAGCAGAATTGCGAAAAATTTTTTGCCTTCTCAACCATTTCTTGGCTTCAAACTCCCATATCTCGCGAACGGATTGACCTAACCCAAAAATTCCCGTAGCGTCTGGAAGTAGAGACTCGCCCGATTACAACGGTATGTGTATTTTTTCCCTAGGCCATTCTGGTTAAGCGTTTGGATCAGCAGAAATGCGAAAAAGTTTTTGCCTTCTCAACCATTTCTTGGCTTCAAACTCCCATATCTCGCGAACGGATTGACCTAACCCAAAAATTCCTATTGCATCTGAAAGTAGAAACTCGCCCGATTACAACGGTATGTTTATTTTTTCCCTAGGCCATTCTGGTTAAGCGTTTGGAGCAGCAGAATTGCGAAAAATTTGTTGCCTTCTCAACTATTTCTTGGCTTCAAACTCCCATATCTTGCGAACGGATTGACCTAACCCAAAAATTCCTATTGCATCTGAAAGTAGAACCTCGCCCGATTACAGCGGTATGTGTATTTTTTCCCCAGGCTATTCTGGTTAAGCGTTTGGAGCAGCAGAATTGCGAAAAATTTTTTGCCTTCTCAACCATTTCTCGGCTTCAAACTCCCATACTATATCTCGCGAACGGATTGACCTAACCCAAAAATTCCAATTGCATCTGAAAGTAGAACCTCGCCCGATTACAGCGGTATGTGTATTTTTTCCCTAGGCCATTCTGGTTAAGCGTTTGGAGCAGCAGAATTACGAAAAATTTTTTGCCTTCTCAACCATTTCTTGGCTTCAAACTCCCATATCTCGCGAACGGATTGACCTAACCCAAAAATTCCTGTAGCGTCTAGAAGTAGAGACTCGCCCGATTACAACGGTATGTGTATTTTTTCCCTAGGCCATTCTGGTTAAGCGTTTGGAGCAGCAGAATTGCGAAAAATTTTTTGCCTTCTCAACCATTTCTTGGCTTCAAACTCCCATATCTCGTGAACGGATTGACATAACCCAAAAATTCCTATTGCATCTGAAAGTAGAAACTCGCCCGATTACAACGGTATGTTTATTTTTTCCCTAGGCCATTCTGGTTAAGCGTTTGGAGCAGCAGAATTGCGAAAAATTTTTTGCCTTCTCAACCATTTCTTGGCTTCAAACTCCCATATCTCGCGAACGGATTGACCTAACCCAAAAATTCCTATTGCATCTGAAAGTCGAACCTCGCCCGATTACAGCGATATGTGTATTTTTTCCCTAGGCCATTCTGGTTAAGCGTTTGGAGCAGCAGAAGTGCGAAAGATTTGTTGTCTTCTCAACCATTTCTTAGCTTCAAACTCCCATATCTCGCGAACGGATTGACCTAACCCAAAAATTCCTGTTGCATCTGAAAGTAGAAACTCGCCCGATTACAACGGTATGTGTATTTTTTCCCTAGGCCATTCTGTTTAAGCGTTTGGAGCAGCAGAATTGCGAAAAATTTTTTGCCTTCTCAACCATTTCTTGGCTTCAAACTCTCATATCTCGCGAACGGGTTGACCTAACCCAAAAATTCCAATTGCATCTGAAAGTAGAACCTCGCCCGATTACAGCGGTATGTGTATTTTTTCCCTAGGCCATTCTGGTTCAGCGTTTGGAGCAGCAGAATTGCGAAAAATTTTTTGCCTTCTCAACCATTTCTTGGCTTCAAACTCCCATATCTCGCGAACGGATTGACCTAACCCAAAAATTCCTGTAGCGTCTGGAAGTAGAGACTCGCCCGATTACAACGGTATGTGTATTTTTTCCCTAGGCCATTCTGGTTAAGCGTTTGGAGCAGCAGAATTGCGAAAACTTTTTTGCCTTCTCAACCATTCCTTGGTTTCAAACTCCCATATCTCGTGAACGGATTGACCTAACCCAAAAATTCCTATTGCATCTGAAAGTAGAAACTCGCCCGATTACAACGGTATGTTTATTTTTTCCCTAGGCCTTTCTGGTTAAGCGTTTGGAGCAGCAGAATTGCGAAAAATTTTTTGCCTTCTCAACCATTTCTTGGCTTCAAACTCCCATATCTTGCGAACGGATTGACCTAACCCAAAAATTCCTATTACATCTGAAAGTTGAACCTCGCCCGATTACAGCGGTATGTGTATTTTTTCCCCAGGCCATTCTGGTTAAGCGTTTGGAGCAGCAGAATTGCGAAAAATTTTTTGCCTTCTCAACCATTTCTCGGCTTCAAACTCCCATACTATATCTCGCGAACGGATTGACCTAACCCAAAAATTCCGATTGCATCTGAAAGTAGAACCTCGCCCGATTACAGCGGTATGTGTATTTTTTCCCTAGGCCATTCTGTTTAAGCGTTTGGAGCAGCAGAATTGCGAAAAATTTTTTGCCTTCTCAACCATTTCTTGGCTTCAAACTCCCATATCTCGCGAACGGATTGACCTAACCCAAAAATTCCTGTAGCGTCTGGAAGTAGAGACTCGCCCGATTACAACGGTATGTGTATTTTTTCCCGAGGCCATTCTGGTTAAGCGTTTGGATCAGCAGAAATGCGAAAAAGTTTTTGCCTTCTCAACCATTTCTTGGCTTCAAACTCCCATATCTCGCGAACGGATTGACCTAACCCAAAAATTCCTATTGCATCTGAAAGTAGAAACTCGCCCGATTACAACGGTATGTTTATTTTTTCCCTAGGCCATTCTGGTTAAGCGTTTGGAGCAGCAGAATTGCGAAAAATTTGTTGCCTTCTCAACTATTTCTTGGCTTCAAACTCCCATATCTTGCGAACGGATTGACCTAACCCAAAAATTCCTATTGCATCTGAAAGTAGAACCTCGCCCGATTACAGCGGTATGTGTATTTTTTCCCCAGGCTATTCTGGTTAAGCGTTTGGAGCAGCAGAATTGCGAAAAATTTTTTGCCTTCTCAACCATTTCTCGGCTTCAAACTCCCATACTATATCTCGCGAACGGATTGACCTAACCCAAAAATTCCAATTGCATCTGAAAGTAGAACCTCGCCCGATTACAGCGGTATGTGTATTTTTTCCCTAGGCCATTCTGGTTAAGCGTTTGGAGCAGCAGAATTACGAAAAATTTTTTGCCTTCTCAACCATTTCTTGGCTTCAAACTCCCATATCTCGCGAACGGATTGACCTAACCCAAAAATTCCTGTAGCGTCTGGAAGTAGAGACTCGCCCGATTACAACGGTATGTGTATTTTTTCCCTAGGCCATTCTGGTTAAGCGTTTGGAGCAGCAGAATTGCGAAAAATTTTTTGCCTTCTCAACCATTTCTTGGCTTCAAACTCCCATATCTCGTGAACGGATTGACCTAACCCAAAAGTTCCTATTGCATCTGAAAGTAGAAACTCGCCCGATTACAACGGTATGTGTATTTTTTCCCTAAGCCATTCTGGTTAAGCGTTTGGAGCAGCAGAATTGCGAAAAATTTGTTGCCTTCTCAACCATTTCTTGGCTTCAAACTCCCATATCTCGCGAACGGATTGACCTAACCCAAAAATTCCTATTGCATCTGAAAGTCGAAACTCGCCCGATTACAACGGTATGTGTATTTTTTCCCTAGGCCATTCTGGTTGAGCGTTTGGAGCAGCAGAAGTGCGAAAGATTTGTTGTCTTCTCAACCATTTCTTAGCTTCAAACTCCCATATCTCGCGAACGGATTGACCTAACCCAAAAATTCCTGTTGCATCTGAAAGTAGAAACTCGCCCGATTACAACGGTATGTGTACTTTTTCCCTAGGCCATTCTGGTTAAGCGTTTGGAGCAGCAGAATTGCGAAAAATTTTTTGCATTCTCAAACATTTCTTGGCTTCAAACTCCCATATCTCGCGAATGGATTGACCTAACCCAAAAATTCCTATTGCATCTGAAAGTAGAAACTCGCCCGACTACAACGGTATGTGTATTTTTTCCCTAGGCCATTCTGGTTAAGCGTTTGGAGCAGCAGAATTGCGAAAAATTTTTTGCCTTCTAAACCATTTCTCGGCTTCAAACTCCCATACTATATCTCGCGAACGGATTGAACTAACCCAAAAATTCCAATTGCATCTGAAAGTAGAACCTCGCCCGATTACAGAGGTATGTGTATTGTTTCCCTAGACCATTCTGGTTAAGCGTTTGGATCAGCAGAAATGCGAAAAATTTTTTGCCTTCTCAACCATTTCTTGGCTTCAAACTCCCATATCTCGCGCATGGATTGACCTAACCCAAAAATTCCTATTGCATCTGAAAGTAGAAACTCGCCCGATTACAACGGTATGTTTATTTTTTCCCTAGGCCATTCTGGTTAAGCGCTTGGAGC
Organism: Ptiloglossa arizonensis; assembly: GCF_051014685.1. Taxonomy (NCBI): domain Eukaryota; kingdom Metazoa; phylum Arthropoda; class Insecta; order Hymenoptera; family Colletidae; genus Ptiloglossa; species Ptiloglossa arizonensis. The sequence goes on along the minus strand of NW_027478830.1, from coordinate 141,036 downwards.
AGCAGAATTGCGAAAAATTTTTTGCCTTCTCAACCATTTCTTGGCTTCAAACTCCCATATCTCGCGAACGGATTGACCTAACCCAAAAACTCCTATTGCATCTGAAAGTAGAAACTCGCCCGATTACAACGGTATGTTTATTTTTTCCCTAGGCCATTCTGGTTAAGCGTTTGGAGCAGCAGAATTGCGAAAAATTTTTTTCCTTCTCAACCATTTCTTGGCTTCAAACTCCCATATCTCGCGAACGGATTGACCTAACCCAAAAATTCCTATTGCATCTGAAAGTAGAACCTCGCCCGATTACAGCGGTATGTGTATTTTTTCCCTAGGCCATTCTGGTTAAGCGTTTGGAGCAGAAGAATTGCGAAAAATTTTTTGCCTTCTCAACCATTTCTTGGCTTCAAACTCCCATATCTCGCGAACGGATTGACCTAACCCAAAAACTCCTATTGCATCTGAAAGTAGAAACTCGCCCGATTACAACGGTATGTTTATTTTTTCCCTAGGCCATTCTGGTTAAGCGTTTGGAGCAGCAGAATTGCGAAAGATTTGTTGTCTTCTCAACCATTTCTTAGCTTCAAACTCCCATATCTCGCGAACGGATTGACCTAACCCAAAAATTCCTGTTGCATCTGAAAGTAGAAACTCGCCCGATTACAACGGTATGTGTATTTTGTCCCTAGGCCATTCTGTTTAAGCGTTTGGAGCAGCAGAATTGCGAAAAATTTTTTGCCTTCTCAACCATTCCTTGGTTTCAAACTCCCATATTTCGCGAACGGATTGACCTAACCCAAAAATTCCTATTGCATCTGAAAGTAGAAACCCGCCCGATTACAACGGTATGTGTATTTTGTCCCTAGGCCATTCTGTTTAAGCGTTTGGAGCAGCAGAATTGCGAAAAATTTTTTGCCTTCTCAACCATTTCTTGGATTCAAACACCCATATCTCGCGAACGGATTGACCTAACCCAAAAATTCCTGTAGCGTCTGGAAGTAGAGACTCGCCCGATTACAACGGTATGTGTATTTTTGCCCTAGGCCATTCTGGTTAAGCGTTTGGAGCAGCAGAATTGCGAAAAATTTTTTGCCTTCTCAACCATTTCTTGGCTTCAAACTCCCATATCTCGTGAACGGATTGACCTAACCCAAAAGTTCCTATTGCATCTGAAAGTAGAAACTCGCCCGATTACAACGGTATGTGTATTTTTTCCCTAAGCCATTCTGGTTAAGCGTTTGGAGCAGCAGAATTGCGAAAAATTTGTTGCCTTCTCAACCATTTCTTGGCTTCAAACTCCCATATCTCGCGAACGGATTGACCTAACCCAAAAATTCCTATTGCATCTGAAAGTCGAACCTCGCCCGATTAAAGCGGTATGTGTATTTTTTCCCTAGGCCATTCTGGTTAAGCGTTTGGAGCAGCAGAAGTGCGAAAGATTTTTTGTCTTCTCAACCATTTCTTAGCTTCAAACTCCCATATCTCGCGAACGGACTGACCTAACCCAAAAATTCCTGTTGCATCTGAAAGTAGAAACTCGCCCGATTACAACGGTATCTGTATTTTTTCCCTAGGCCATTCTGTTTAAGCGTTTGGAGCAGCAGAATTGCGAAAAATTTTTTGCCTTCTCAACCATTTCTTGGCTTCAAACTCTCATATCTCGCGAACGGGTTGACCTAACCCAAAAATTCCTATTGCAACTGAAAGCAGAAACTCGCCCGATTACAACGGTATGTGTATTGTTTCCCTAGACCATTCTGGTTAAGCGTTTGGATCAGCAGAAATGCGAAAAATTTTTTGCCTTCTCAACCATTTCTTGGCTTCAAACTCCCATATCTCGCGCATGGATTGACCTAACCCAAAAATTCCTATTGCATCTGAAAGTAGAAACTCGCCCGATTACAACGGTATGTTTATTTTTTCCCTAGGCCATTCTGGTTAAGCGCTTGGAGCAGCAGAATTGCGAAAAATTTTTTGCATTCTCAACCATTTCTTGGCTTCAAACTCCCATATCTCGCGAACGGATTGACCTAACCCAAAAATTCCTATTGCATCTGAAAGTATAATAGAAACTCGCCCGATTACAACGGTATGTGTATTTTTTCCCTAGGCCTTTCTGGTTAAGCGTTTGGAGAAGCAGAATTGCGAAAAATTTTTTGCCTTCTCAACCATTTCTTGGCTTCAAACTCCCATATCTCGCGAACGGATTGACATAACCCAAAAATTCCTATTGCATCTGAAAGTAGAACCTCGCCCGATTACAGCGGTATGTGTATTTTTTCCCTAGGCCATTCTGGTTAAGCGTTTGGAGCAGCAGAATTGCGAAAAAATTTTTGCCTTCTCAACCATTTCTTGGCTTCAAACTCCCATATCTCGCGAACGGATTGACCTAACCCAAAAATTCCTGTAGCGTCTGGAAGTAGAGACTCGCCCGATTACAACGGTATGTGTATTTTTTCCCTAGGCCATTCTGGTTAAGCGTTTGGAGCAGCAGAATTGCGAAAAATTTTTTGCCTTCTCAACCATTTCTTGGCTTCAAACTCCCATATCTCGTGAACGGATTGACATAACCCAAAAATTCCTATTGCATCTGAAAGTAGAAACTCGCCCGATTACAACGGTATGTGTATTTTTTCCCTAAGCCATTCTGGTTAAGCGTTTGGAGCAGCAGAATTGCGAAAAATTTGTTGCCTTCTCAACCATTTCTTGGCTTCAAACTCCCATATCTCGCGAACGGATTGACCTAACCCAAAAATTCCTATTGCATCTGAAAGTCGAAACTCGCCCGATTACAACGGTATGTGTATTTTTTCCCTAGGCCATTCTGGTTGAGCGTTTGGAGCAGCAGAAGTGCGAAAGATTTGTTGTCTTCTCAACCATTTCTTAGCTTCAAACTCCCATATCTCGCGAACGGATTGACCTAACCCAAAAATTCCTGTTGCATCTGAAAGTAGAAACTCGCCCGATTACAACGGTATGTGTACTTTTTCCCTAGGCCATTCTGGTTAAGCGTTTGGAGCAGCAGAATCGCGAAAAATTTGTTGCCTTCTCAACCATTTCTTGGCTTCAAACTCCCATATCTCGCGAACGGATTGACCTAACCCAAAAATTCCTATTGCCTCTGAAAGTAGAAACTCGCCCGATTACAACGGTATGTGTATTTTTTCCTTAGGCCATTCTGGTTAAGCGTATGGAGCAGCAGAATTGCGAAAAATTTGTTGCCTTCTCAACCATTTCTTGGCTTCAAACTCCCATATCTCGCGAACGGATTGACCTAACCCAAAAATTCCTATTGCATCTGAAAGTCGAAACTCGCCCGATTACAACGGTATGTGTATTTTTTCCCTAGGCCATTCTGGTTGAGCGTTTGGAGCAGCAGAAGTGCGAAAGATTTGTTGTCTTCTCAACCATTTCTTAGCTTCAAACTCCCATATCTCGCGAACGGATTGACCTAACCCAAAAATTCCTGTTGCATCTGAAAGTAGAAACTCGCCCGATTACAACGGTATGTGTACTTTTTCCCTAGGCCATTCTGGTTAAGCGTTTGGAGCAGCAGAATTGCGAAAAATTTTTTGCATTCTCAAACATTTCTTGGCTTCAAACTCCCATATCTCGCGAATGGATTGACCTAACCCAAAAATTCCTATTGCATCTGAAAGTAGAAACTCGCCCGACTACAACGGTATGTGTATTTTTTCCCTAGGCCATTCTGGTTCAGCGTTTGGAGCAGCAGAATTGCGAAAAATTTTTTGCCTTCTAAACCATTTCTCGGCTTCAAACTCCCATACTATATCTCGCGAACGGATTGAACTAACCCATAAATTCCAATTGCATCTGAAAGTAGAACCTCGCCCGATTACAGAGGTATGTGTATTTTTTCCCTAGGCCATTCTGGTTAAGCGTTTGGAGCAGCAGAATTGCGAAAAATTTGTTGCCTTCTCAACCATTTCTTGGCTTCATACTCCCATATCTCGCGAACGGATTGACCTAACCCAAAAATTCCTGTAGCGTCTGGAAGTAGAGACTCGCCCGATTACAACGGTATGTGTATTTTTTCCCTAGGCCATTCTGGTTAAGCGTTTGGAGCAACAGAATTGCGAAAAATTTTTTGCCTTCTCAACCATTTCTTGGCTTCAAACTCCCATATCTCGTGAACGGATTGACCTAACCCAAAAATTCCTATTGCACCTGAAAGTAGAAACTCGCCCGATTACAACGGTATGTGTATTTTTTCCCTAAGCCAATCTGGTTAAGCGTTTGGAGCAGCAGAATTGCGAAAAATTTGTTGCCTTCTCAACCATTTCTTGGCTTCAAACTCCCATATCTCGCGAACGGATTGACCTAACCCAAAAATTCCTATTGCATCTGAAAGTCGAACCTCGCCCGATTACAGCGGTATGTGTATTTTTTCCCTAGGCCATTCTGGTTGAGCGTTTGGAGCAGCAGAAGTGCGAAAGATTTGTTGTCTTCTCAACCATTTCTTAGCTTCAAACTCCCATATCTCGCGAACGGATTGACCTAACCCAAAAATTCCTGTTGCATCTGAAAGTAGAAACTCGCCCGATTACAACGGTATGTGTACTTTTTCCCTAGGCCATTCTGGTTAAGCGTTTGGAGCAGCAGAATTGCGAAAAATTTTTTGCATTCTCAAACATTTCTCGGCTTCAAACTCCCATACTATATCTCGCGAACGGATTGAACTAACCCATAAATTCCAATTGCATCTGAAAGTAGAACCTCGCCCGATTACAGAGGTATGTGTATTTTTTCCCTAGGCCATTCTGGTTAAGCGTTTGGAGCAGCAGAATTGCGAAAAATTTGTTGCCTTCTCAACCATTTCTTGGCTTCATACTCCCATATCTCGCGAACGGATTGACCTAACCCAAAAATTCCTGTAGCGTCTGGAAGTAGAGACTCGCCCGATTACAACGGTATGTGTATTTTTTCCCTAGGCCATTCTGGTTAAGCGTTTGGAGCAACAGAATTGCGAAAAATTTTTTGCCTTCTCAACCATTTCTTGGCTTCAAACTCCCATATCTCGTGAACGGATTGACCTAACCCAAAAATTCCTATTGCACCTGAAAGTAGAAACTCGCCCGATTACAACGGTATGTGTATTTTTTCCCTAAGCCAATCTGGTTAAGCGTTTGGAGCAGCAGAATTGCGAAAAATTTGTTGCCTTCTCAACCATTTCTTGGCTTCAAACTCCCATATCTCGCGAACGGATTGACCTAACCCAAAAATTCCTATTGCATCTGAAAGTCGAACCTCGCCCGATTACAGCGGTATGTGTATTTTTTCCCTAGGCCATTCTGGTTGAGCGTTTGGAGCAGCAGAAGTGCGAAAGATTTGTTGTCTTCTCAACCATTTCTTAGCTTCAAACTCCCATATCTCGCGAACGGATTGACCTAACCCAAAAATTCCTGTTGCATCTGAAAGTAGAAACTCGCCCGATTACAACGGTATGTGTACTTTTTCCCTAGGCCATTCTGGTTAAGCGTTTGGAGCAGCAGAATTGCGAAAAATTTTTTGCATTCTCAAACATTTCTTGGCTTCAAACTCCCATATCTCGCGAATGGATTGACCTAACCCAAAAATTCCTATTGCATCTGAAAGTAGAAACTCGCCCGACTACAACGGTATGTGTATTTTTTCCCTAGGCCATTCTGGTTAAGCGTTTGGAGCAGCAGAATTGCGAAAAATTTTTTGCCTTCTAAACCATTTCTCGGCTTCAAACTCCCATACTATATCTCGCGAACGGATTGAACTAACCCAAAAATTCCAATTGCATCTGAAAGTAGAACCTCGCCCGATTACAGAGGTATGTGTATTTTTTCCCTAGGCCATTCTGGTTAAGCGTTTGGAGCAGCAGAATTGCGAAAAATTTGTTGCCTTCTCAACCATTTCTTGGCTTCATACTCCCATATCTCGCGAACGGATTGACCTAACCCAAAAATTCCTGTAGCGTCTGGAAGTAGAGACTCGCCCGATTACAACGGTATGTGTATTTTTTCCCTAGGCCATTCTGGTTAAGCGTTTGGAGCAACAGAATTGCGAAAAATTTTTTGCCTTCTCAACCATTTCTTGGCTTCAAACTCCCATATCTCGTGAACGGATTGACCTAACCCAAAAATTCCTATTGCACCTGAAAGTAGAAACTCGCCCGATTACAACGGTATGTGTATTTTTTCCCTAAGCCAATCTGGTTAAGCGTTTGGAGCAGCAGAATTGCGAAAAATTTGTTGCCTTCTCAACCATTTCTTGGCTTCAAACTCCCATATCTCGCGAACGGATTAACCTAACCCAAAAATTCCTATTGCATCTGAAAGTCGAACCTCGCCCGATTACAGCGGTATGTGTATTTTTTCCCTAGGCCATTCTGGTTAAGCGTTTGGAGCAGCAGAAGTGCGAAAGATTTGTTGTCTTCTCAACCATTTCTTAGCTTCAAACTCCCATATCTCGCGAACGGATTGACCTAACCCAAAAATTCCTGTTGCATCTGAAAGTAGAAACTCGCCCGATTACAACGGTATATGTATTTTTTCCCTAGGCCATTCTGGTTAAGCGTTTGGAGCAGCAGAATTGCGAAAAATTTTTTGCATTCTCAACCATTTCTTGGCTTCAAACTCCCATATCTCGCGAACGGATTGACCTAACCCAAAAATTCCTATTGCATCTGAAAGTAGAAACTCGCCCGACTACAACGGTATGTGTATTTTTTCCCTAGGCCATTCTGGTTAAGCGTTTGGAGCAGCAGAAGTGCGAAAGATTTGTTCTCTTCTCAACCATTTCTTAGCTTCAAACTCCCATATCTCGCGAACGGATTGACCTAACCCAAAAATTCCTATTGCATCTGAAAGTAGAACCTCGCCCGATTACAGCGGTATGTGTATTTTTTCCCCAGGCCATTCTGGTTAAGTGTTTGGAGCAGCAGAATTGCGAAAAATTTTTTGCCTTCTCAACCATTTCTTGGCTTCAAACTCCCATATCTCGCGAACGGATTGACCTAACCCAAAAATTCCTGTAGCGTCTGGAAGTAGAGACTCGCCCGATTACAACGGTATGTGTATTTTTTCCCTAGGCCATTATGGTTAGGCGTTTGGAGCAGCAGAATTGCGAAAAATTTTTTGCCTTCTCAACCATTTCTTGGCTTCAAACTCCCATATCTCGTGAACGGATTGACATAACCCAAAAATTCCTATTGCATCTGAAAGTAGAAACTCGCCCGATTACAACGGTATGTGTATTTTTTCCCTAAGCCATTCTGGTTAAGCGTTTGGAGCAGCAGAATTGCGAAAAATTTGTTGCCTTCTCAACCATTTCTTGGCTTCAAACTCCCATATCTCGCGAACGGATTGACCTAACCCAAAAATTCCTATTGCATCTGAAAGTAGAAACTCGCCCGATTACAACGGTATGTGTATTTTTTCCCTAGGCCATTCTGGTTAAGCGTTTGGAGCAGCAGAATTGCGAAAAATTTGTTGCCTTCTCAACCATTTCTTGGCTTCAAACTCCCATATCTCGCGAACGGATTGACCTAACCCAAAAATACCTATTGCCTCTGAAAGTAGAAACTCGCCCGATTACAACGGTATGTGTATTTTTTCCTTAGGCCATTCTGGTTAAGCGTTTGGAGCAGCAGAATTGCGAAAAATTTGTTGCCTTCTCAACCATTTCTTGGCTTCAAACTCCCATATCTCGCGAACGGATTGACCTAACCCAAAAATTCCTATTGCATCTGAAAGTCGAAACTCGCCCGATTACAACGGTGTGTGTATTTTTTCCCTAGGCCATTCTGGTTGAGCGTTTGGAGCAGCAGAAGTGCGAAAGATTTGTTGCCTTCTCAACAATTTCTTGGCTTCAAACTCCCATATCTCGCGAACGGATTGACCTAACCCAAAAATTCCTGTTGCATCTGAAAGTAGAAACTCGCCCGATTACAACGGTATGTGTATTTTTTCCCTAGGCCATTCTGGTTAAGCGTTTGGAGCAGCAGAATTGCGAAAAATTTTTTGCATTCTCAACCATTTCTTGGCTTCAAACTCCCATATCTCGCGAACGGATTGACCTAACCCAAAAATTCCTATTGCATCTGAAAGTATAATAGAAACTCGCCCGATTACAACGGTATGTGTATTTTTTCCCTAGGCCTTTCTGGTTAAGCGTTTGGAGCAGCAGAATTGCGAAAAATTTTTTGCCTTCTCAACCATTTCTTGGCTTCAAACTTCCATATCTCGCGAACGGATTGACCTAACCCAAAAATTCCGATTGCATCTGAAAGTAGAACCTCGCCCGATTACAGCGGTATGTGTATTTTTCCCCTAGGCCATTCTGGTTAAGCGTTTGGAGCAGCAGAATTGCGAAAAATTTTTTGCCTTCTCAACCATTTCTCGGCTTCAAACTCCCATACTATATCTCGCGAACGGATTGACCTAACCCAAAAATTCCAATTGCATCTGAAAGTAGAACCTCGCCCGATTACAGAGGTATGTGTATTTTTTCCCTAGGCCATTCTGGTTAAGCGTTTGGAGCAGCAGAATTGCGAAAAATTTGTTGCCTTCTCAACCATTTCTTGGCTTCAAACTCCCATATCTCGCGAACGGATTGACCTAACCCAAAAATTCCTATTGCATCTGAAAGTCGAAACTCGCCCGATTACAACGGTATGTGTATTTTTTCCCTAGGCCATTCTGGTTGAGCGTTTGGAGCAGCAGAAGTGCGAAAGATTTGTTGTCTTCTCAACCATTTCTTAGCTTCAAACTCCCATATCTCGCGAACGGATTGACCTAACCCAAAAATTCCTGTTGCATCTGAAAGTAGAAACTCGCCCGATTACAACGGTATGTGTACTTTTTCCCTAGGCCATTCTGGTTAAGCGTTTGGAGCAGCAGAATCGCGAAAAATTTGTTGCCTTCTCAACCATTTCTTGGCTTCAAACTCCCATATCTCGCGAACGGATTGACCTAACCCAAAAATTCCTATTGCCTCTGAAAGTAGAAACTCGCCCGATTACAACGGTATGTGTATTTTTTCCTTAGGCCATTCTGGTTAAGCGTTTGGAGCAGCAGAATTGCGAAAAATTTGTTGCCTTCTCAACCATTTCTTGGCTTCAAACTCCCATATCTCGCGAACGGATTGACCTAACCCAAAAATTCCTATTGCATCTGAAAGTCGAAACTCGCCCGATTACAACGGTATGTGTATTTTTTCCCTAGGCCATTCTGGTGGAGCGTTTGGAGCAGCAGAAGTGCGAAAGATTTGTTGTCTTCTCAACCATTTCTTAGCTTCAAACTCCCATATCTCGCGAACGGATTGACCTAACCCAAAAATTCCTGTTGCATCTGAAAGTAGAAACTCGCCCGATTACAACGGTATGTGTACTTTTTCCCTAGGCCATTCTGGTTAAGCGTTTGGAGCAGCAGAATTGCGAAAAATTTTTTGCATTCTCAACCATTTCTTGGCTTCAAACTCCCATATCTCGCGAACGGATTGACCTAACCCAAAAATTCCTATTGCATCTGAAAGTAGAAACTCGCCCGACTACAACGGTATGTGTATTTTTTCCCTAGGCCATTCTGGTTAAGCGTTTGGAGCAGCAGAAGTGCGAAAGATTTGTTCTCTTCTCAACCATTTCTTAGCTTCAAACTCCCATATCTCGCGAACGGATTGACCTAACCCAAAAATTCCTATTGCATCTGAAAGTAGAACCTCGCCCGATTACAGCGGTATGTGTATTTTTTCCCCAGGCCATTCTGGTTAAGTGTTTGGAGCAGCAGAATTGCGAAAAATTTTTTGCCTTCTCAACCATTTCTCGGCTTCAAACTCCCATACTATATCTCGCGAACGGATTGACCTAACCCAAAAATTCCAATTGCATCTGAAAGTAGAACCTCGCCCGATTACAGGGGTATGTGTATTTTTTCCCTAGGCCATTCTGGTTAAGCGTTTGGACAGCAGAATTGCGAAAAATTTTTTGCCTTCTCAACCATTTCTTGGCTTCAAACTCCCATATCTCGCGAACGGATTGACCTAACCCAAAAATTCCTGTAGCGTCTGGAAGTAGAGACTCGCCCGATTACAACGGTATGTGTATTTTTTCCCTAGGCCATTCTGGTTAAGCGTTTGGAGCAGCAGAATTGCGAAAAATTTTTTGCCTTCTCAACCATTTCTTGGCTTCAAACTCCCATATCTCGTGAACGGATTGACATAACCCAAAAATTCCTATTGCATCTGAAAGTAGAAACTCGCCCGATTACAACGGTATGTGTATTTTTTCCCTAAGCCATTCTGGTTAAGCGTTTGGAGCAGCAGAATTGCGAAAAATTTGTTGCCTTCTCAACCATTTCTTGGCTTCAAACTCCCATATCTCGCGAACGGATTGACCTAACCCAAAAATTCCTATTGCATCTGAAAGTAGAAACTCGCCCGATTACAACGGTATGTGTATTTTTTCCCTAGGCCATTCTGGTTAAGCGTTTGGAGCAGCAGAATTGCGAAAAATTTGTTGCCTTCTCAACCATTTCTTGGCTTCAAACTCCCATATCTCGCGAACGGATTGACCTAACCCAAAAATTCCTATTGCCTCTGAAAGTAGAAACTCGCCCGATTACAACGGTATGTGTATTTTTTCCTTAGGCCATTCTGGTTAAGCGTTTGGAGCAGCAGAATTGCGAAAAATTTGTTGCCTTCTCGACCATTTCTTGGCTTCAAACTCCCATATCTCGCGAACGGATTGACCTAACCCAAAAATTCCTATTGCATCTGAAAGTCGAAACTCGCCCGATTACAACGGTATGTGTATTTTTTCCCTAGGCCATTCTGGTTGAGCGTTTGGAGCAGCAGAAGTGCGAAAGATTTGTTGTCTTCTCAACCATTTCTTAGCTTCAAACTCCCATATCTCGCGAACGGATTGACCTAACCCAAAAATTCCTGTTGCATCTGAAAGTAGAAACTCGCCCGATTACAACGGTATGTGTACTTTTTCCCTAGGCCATTCTGGTTAAGCGTTTGGAGCAGCAGAATTGCGAAAAATTTTTTGCATTCTCAACCATTTCTTGGCTTCAAACTCCCATATCTCGCGAACGGATTGACCTAACCCAAAAATTCCAATTGCATCTGAAAGTAGAACCTCGCCCGATTACAGCGGTATGTGTATTTTTCCCCTAGGCCATTCTGGTTAAGCGTTTGGAGCAGCAGAATTGCGAAAAATTTTTTGCCTTCTCAACCATTTCTCGGCTTCAAACTCCCATACTATATCTCGCGAACGGATTGACCTAACCCAAAAATTCCAATTGCATCTGAAAGTAGAACCTCGCCCGATTACAGAGGTATGTGTATTTTTTCCCTAGGCCATTCTGGTTAAGCGTTTGGAGCAGCAGAATTGCGAAAAATTTTTTGCCTTCTCAACCATTTCTTGGCTTCAAACTGCCATATCTCGCGAACGGATTGACCTAACCCAAAAATTCCTGTAGCGTCTGGAAGTAGAGACTCGCCCGATTACAACGGTGTGTGTATTCTTTCCCTAGGCCATTCTGTTTAAGCGTTTGGAGCAGCAGAATTGCGAAAAATTTTTTGCCTTCTCAACCATTTCTTGGCTTCAAACTCCCATATCTCGCGAACGGATTGACCTAACCCAAAAATTCCTGTAGCGTCTGGAAGTAGAGACTCGCCCGATTACAACGGTATGTGTATTTTTTCCCTAGGCCATTCTGGTTAAGCGTTCGGAGCAGCAGAATTGCGAAAAATTTTTTGCCTTCTCAACCATTTCTTGGCTTCAAACTCCCATATCTCGCGAACGGATTGTCCTAACGCGAAAATTCCTGTAGCTTCTGGAAGTAGAAACCCGCCCGATTAGAACGGTATGTGTATTTTTTCCCTAGGCCATTCTGGTTAAGCGTTTGGAGCAGCAGAATTGCGAAAAATTTGTTGCCTTCTCAACCATTTCTTGGCTTCAAACTCCCATATCTCGCGAACGGATTGACCTAACCCAAAAATTCCTGTTGCATCTGAAAGTAGAAACTCGCCCGATTACAACGGTATGTGTATTTTTTCCCTAGGCCATTCTGGTTAAGCGCTTGGAGCAGCAGAATTGCGAAAAATTTTTTGCATTCTCAACCATTTCTTGGCTTCAAACTCCCATATCTCGCGAACGGATAGACCTAACCCAAAAATTCCTATTGCATCTGAAAGTATAATAGAAACTCGCCCGATTACAACGGTATGTGTATTTTTTCCCTAGGCCTTTCTGGTTAAGCGTTTGGAGAAGCAGAATTGCGAAAAATTTTTTGCCTTCTCAACCATTTCTTGGCTTCAAACTTCCATATCTCGCGAACGGATTGACCTAACCCAAAAATTCCAATTGCATCTGAAAGTAGAACCTCGCCCGATTACAGCGGTATGTGTATTTTTTCCCTAGGCCATTCTGGTTAAGCGTTTGGAGCAGCAGAATTGCGAAAAATTTTTTGCCTTCTCAACCATTTCTCGGCTTCAAACTCCCATACTATATCTCGCGAACGGATTGACCTAACCCAAAAATTCCAATTGCATCTGAAAGTAGAACCTCGCCCGATTACAGAGCTATGTGTATTTTTTCCCTAGGCCATTCTGGTTAAGCGTTTGGAGCAGCAGAATTGCGAAAAATTTTTTGCCTTCTCAACCATTTCTTGGGTTCAAACTGCCATATCTCGCGAACGGATTGACCTAACCCAAAAATTCCTGTAGCGTCTGGAAGTAGAGACTCGCCCGATTACAACGGTGTGTGTATTCTTTCCCTAGGCCATTCTGTTTAAGCGTTTGGAGCAGCAGAATTGCGAAAAATTTTTTGCCTTCTCAACCATTTCTTGGCTTCAAACTCCCATATCTCGCGAACGGATTGACCTAACCCAAAAATTCCTGTAGCGTCTGGAAGTAGAGACTCGCCCGATTACAACGGTATGTGTATTTTTTCCCTAGGCCATTCTGGTTAAGCGTTTGGAGCAGCAGAATTGCGAAAAATTTTTTGCCTTCTCAAACATTTCTTGGCTTCAAACTCCCATATCTCGCGAACGGATTGACCTAACCCAAAAATTCCTATTGCATCTGAAAGTAGAAACCCGCCCGATTACAACGGTATGTGTATTTTTTCCCTAGGCCATTCTGGTTAAGCGTTTGGAGCAGCAGAATTGCGAAAAATTTTTTGCCTTCTCAACCATTTCTTGGCTTCAAACTCCCATATCTCGCGAACGGATTGTCCTAACGCGAAAATTCCTGTAGCTTCTGGAAGTAGAGACTCGCCCGATTACAACGGTATGTGTATTTTTCCCCTAGGCCATTCTGGTTAAGCGTTTGGAGCAGCAGAATTGCGAAAAATTTTTTGCCTTCTCAACCATTTCTTGGCTTCAAACTCCCATATCTCGCGAACGAATTGACCTAACCCAAAAATTCCTATTGCATCTGAAAGTAGAAACTCGCCCGATTACAACGGTAAATGAATTTTTTCCCTAGGCCATTCTGGTTAAGCGTTTGGAGCAGCAGAAATGCGAAAAATTTGTTGCCTTCTCAACCATTTCTTGGCTTCAAACTCCCATATCTCGCGAACGGATTGACCTAACCCAAAAATTCCTATTGCATCTGAAAGTCGAAACTCGCCCGATTACAACGGTATGTGTATTTTTTCCCTAGGCCATTCTGGTTAAGCGTTTGGAGCAGCAGAAGTGCGAAAGATTTTTTGCCTTCTCAACCATTTCTTGGCTTCAAACTCCCATATCTCGCGAACGGATTGACCTAACCCAAAAATTCCTGTAGCGTCTGAAAGTAGAGACTCGCCCGATTACAACGGTATGTGTATTTTTTCCCTAGGCCATTCTGGTTAAGCGTTTGGAGCAGCAGAATTGCGAAAAATTTTTTGCCTTCTCAACCATTTCTTGGCTTCAAACTCCCATATCTCGCGAACGGATTGACCTAACACAAAAATTCCTATTGCATCTGAAAGTAGAAACCCGCCCGATTAGAACGGTATGTGTATTTTTTCCCTAGGCCATTCTGGTTAAGCGTTTGGAGCAGCAGAATTGCGAAAAATTTGTTGCCTTCTCAACCATTTCTTGGCTTCAAACTCCCATATCTCGCGAACGGATTGACCTAACCCAAAAATTCCTGTTGCATCTGAAAGTAGAAACTCGCCCGATTACAACGGTATGTGTATTTTTTCCCTAGGCCATTCTGGTTAAGCGCTTGGAGCAGCAGAATTGCGAAAAATTTTTTGCATTCTCAACCATTTCTTGGCTTCAAACTCCCATATCTCGCGAACGGATAGACCTAACCCAAAAATTCCTATTGCATCTGAAAGTATAATAGAAACTCGCCCGATTACAACGGTATGTGTATTTTTTCCCTAGGCCTTTCTGGTTAAGCGTTTGGAGAAGCAGAATTGCGAAAAATTTTTTGCCTTCTCAACCATTTCTTGGCTTCAAACTTCCATATCTCGCGAACGGATTGACCTAACCCAAAAATTCCAATTGCATCTGAAAGTAGAACCTCGCCCGATTACAGCGGTATGTGTATTTTTTCCCTAGGCCATTCTGGTTAAGCGTTTGGAGCAGCAGAATTGCGAAAAATTATTTGCCTTCTCAACCATTTCTCGGCTTCAAACTCCCATACTATATCTCGCGAACGGATTGACCTAACCCAAAAATTCCAATTGCATCTGAAAGTAGAATCTCGCCCGATTATAGAGGTATGTGTATTTTTTCCCTAGGCCATTCTGGTTAAGCGTTTGGTGCAGCAGAATTGCGAAAAATTTTTTGCCTTCTCAACCATTTCTTGGCTTCAAACTCCCATATCTCGCGAACGGATTGACCTAACCCAAAAATTCCTATTGCATCTGAAAGTAGAAACTCGCCCGATTACAACGGTACGTGTATTTTTTCCCTAGGCCATTCTGGTTAAGCGTTTGGAGCAGCAGAATTGCGAAAAATTTTTTGCCTTCTCAACCATTTCTTGGCTTCAAACTCCCATATCTCGCGAACGGATTGACCTAACCCAAAAATTCCTGTTGCATCTGAAAGTAGAAACTCGCCCGATTACAACGGTATGTGTATTTTTTCCCTAGGCCATTCTGGTTAAGCGTTTGGAGCAGCAGAATTGCGAAAAATTTTTTGCATTCTCAACCATTTCTTGGCTTCAAACTCCCATATCTCGCGAACGGATTGACCTAACCCAAAAATTCCTATTGCATCTGAAAGTAGAACCTCGCCCGATTACAGCGGTATGTGTATTTTTTCCCTAGGCCTTTCTGGTTAAGCGTTTGGAGCAGCAGAATTGCGAAAAATTTTTTGCCTTCTCAACCATTTCTTGGCTTCAAACTCCCATATCTCGCGAACGGATAGACCTAACCCAAAAATTCCAATTGCATCTGAAAGTAGAACCTCGCCCGATTACAGCGGTATGTGTATTTTTCCCCTAGGCCATTCTGGTTAAGCGTTTGGAGCAGCAGAATTGCGAAAAATTTTTTGCCTTCTCAACCATTTCTCGGCTTCAAACTCCCATACTATATCTCGCGAACGGATTGACCTAACCCAAAAATTCCAATTGCATCTGAAAGTAGAACCTCGCCCGATTACAGAGGTATGTGTATTTTTTCCCTAGGCCATTCTGGTTAAGCGTTTGGAGCAGCAGAATTGCGAAAAATTTTTTGCCTTCTCAACCATTTCTTGGCTTCAAACTGCCATATCTCGCGAACGGATTGACCTAACCCAAAAATTCCTGTAGCGTCTGGAAGTAGAGACTCGCCCGATTACAACGGTGTGTGTATTCTTTCCCTAGGCCATTCTGTTTAAGCGTTTGAAGCAGCAGAATTGCGAAAAATTTTTTGCCTTCTCAACCATTTCTTGGCTTCAAACTCCCATATCTCGCGAACGGATTGACCTAACCCAAAAATTCCTGTAGCGTCTGGAAGTAGAGACTCGCCCGATTACAACGGTATGTGTATTTTTTCCCTAGGCCATTCTGGTTAAGCGTTTGGAGCAGCAGAATTGCGAAAAATTTTTTGCCTTCTCAACCATTTCTTGGCTTCAAACTCCCATATCTCGCGAACGGATTGACCTAACCCAAAAATTCCTATTGCATCTGAAAGTAGAAACCCGCCCGATTACAACGGTATGTGTATTTTTTCCCTAGGCCATTCTGGTTAAGCGTTTGGAGCAGCAGAATTGCGAAAAATTTTTTGCCTTCTCAACCATTTCTTGGCTTCAAACTCCCATATCTCGCGAACGGATTGTCCTAACGCGAAAATTCCTGTAGCTTCTGGAAGTAGAGACTCGCCCGATTACAACGGTATGTGTATTTTTCCCTTAGGCCATTCTGGTTAAGCGTTTGGAGCAGCAGAATTGCGAAAAATTTTTTGCCTTCTCAACCATTTCTTGGCTTCAAACTCCCATATCTCGCGAACGAATTGACCTAACCCAAAAATTCCTATTGCATCTGAAAGTAGAAACTCGCCCGATTACAACGGTAAATGTATTTTTTCCCTAGGCCATTCTGGTTAAGCGTTTGGAGCAGCAGAAATGCGAAAAATTTGTTGCCTTCTCAACCATTTCTTGGCTTCAAACTCCCATATCTCGCGAACGGATTGACCTAACCCAAAAATTCCTATTGCATCTGAAAGTCGAAACTCGCCCGATTACAACGGTATGTGTATTTTTTCCCTAGGCCATTCTGGTTAAGCGTTTGGAGCAGCAGAAGTGCGAAAGATTTTTTGCCTTCTCAACCATTTCTTGGCTTCAAACTCCCATATCTCGCGAACGGATTGACCTAACACAAAAATTCCTATTGCATCTGAAAGTAGAAACCCGCCCGATTAGAACGGTATGTGTATTTTTTCCCTAGGCCATTCTGGTTAAGCGTTTGGAGCAGCAGAATTGCGAAAAATTTGTTGCCTTCTCAACCATTTCTTGGCTTCAAACTCCCATATCTCGCGAACGGATTGACCTAACCCAAAAATTCCTGTTGCACCTGAAAGTAGAAACTCGCCCGATTACAACGGTATGTGTATTTTTTCCCTAGGCCATTCTGGTTAAGCGCTTGGAGCAGCAGAATTGCGAAAAATTTTTTGCATTCTCAACCATTTCTTGGCTTCAAACTCCCATATCTCGCGAACGGATAGACCTAACCCAAAAATTCCTATTGCATCTGAAAGTATAATAGAAACTCGCCCGATTACAACGGTATGTGTATTTTTTCCCTAGGCCTTTCTGGTTAAGCGTTTGGAGAAGCAGAATTGCGAAAAATTTTTTGCCTTCTCAACCATTTCTTGGCTTCAAACTTCCATATCTCGCGAACGGATTGACCTAACCCAAAAATTCCAATTGCATCTGAAAGTAGAACCTCGCCCGATTACAGCGGTATGTGTATTTTTTCCCTAGGCCATTCTGGTTAAGCGTTTGGAGCAGCAGAATTGCGAAAAATTTTTTGCCTTCTCAACCATTTCTCGGCTTCAAACTCCCATACTATATCTCGCGAACGGATTGACCTAACCCAAAAATTCCAATTGCATCTGAAAGTAGAACCTCGCCCGATTACAGAGGTATGTGTATTTTTTCCCTAGGCCATTCTGGTTAAGCGTTTGGAGCAGCAGAATTGCGAAAAATTTTTTGCCTTCTCAACCATTTCTTGGCTTCAAACTGCCATATCTCGCGAACGGATTGACCTAACCCAAAAATTCCTGTAGCGTCTGGAAGTAGAGACTCGCCCGATTACAACGGTGTGTGTATTCTTTCCCTAGGCCATTCTGTTTAAGCGTTTGGAGCAGCAGAATTGCGAAAAATTTTTTGCCTTCTCAACCATTTCTTGGCTTCAAACTCCCATATCTCGCGAACGGATTGACCTAACCCAAAAATTCCTGTAGCGTCTGGAAGTAGAGACTCGCCCGATTACAACGGTATGTGTATTTTTTCCCTAGGCCATTCTGGTTAAGCGTTTGGAGCAGCAGAATTGCGAAAAATTTTTTGCCTTCTCAACCATTTCTTGGCTTCAAACTCCCATATCTCGCGAACGGATTGACCTAACCCAAAAATTCCTATTGCATCTGAAAGTAGAAACCCGCCCGATTACAACGGTATGTGTATTTTTTCCCTAGGCCATTCTGGTTAAGCGTTTGGAGCAGCAGAATTGCGAAAAATTTTTTGCCTTCTCAACCATTTCTTGGCTTCAAACTCCCATATCTCGCGAACGGATTGTCCTAACGCGAAAATTCCTGTAGCTTCTGGAAGTAGAGACTCGCCCGATTACAACGGTATGTGTATTTTTCCCCTAGGCCATTCTGGTTAAGCGTTTGGAGCAGCAGAATTGCGAAAAATTTTTTGCCTTCTCAACCATTTCTTGGCTTCAAACTTCCATATCTCGCGAACGAATTGACCTAACCCAAAAATTCCTATTGCATCTGAAAGTAGAAACTCGCCCGATTACAACGGTAAATGTATTTTTTCCCTAGGCCATTCTGGTTAAGCGTTTGGAGCAGCAGAAATGCGAAAAATTTGTTGCCTTCTCAACCATTTCTTGGCTTCAAACTCCCATATCTCGCGAACGGATTGACCTAACCCAAAAATTCCTATTGCATCTGAAAGTCGAAACTCGCCCGATTACAACGGTATGTGTATTTTTTCCCTAGGCCATTCTGGTTAAGCGTTTGGAGCAGCAGAAGTGCGAAAGATTTTTTGCCTTCTCAACCATTTCTTGGCTTCAAACTCCCATATCTCGCGAACGGATTGACCTAACCCAAAAATTCCTGTAGCGTCTGAAAGTAGAGACTCGCCCGATTACAACGGTATGTGTATTTTTTCCCTAGGCCATTCTGGTTAAGCGTTTGGAGCAGCAGAATTGCGAAAAATTTTTTGCCTTCTCAACCATTTCTTGGCTTCAAACTCCCATATCTCGCGAACGGATTGACCTAACACAAAAATTCCTATTGCATCTGAAAGTAGAAACCCGCCCGATTAGAACGGTATGTGTATTTTTTCCCTAGGCCATTCTGGTTAAGCGTTTGGAGCAGCAGAATTGCGAAAAATTTGTTGCCTTCTCAACCATTTCTTGGCTTCAAACTCCCATATCTCGCGAACGGATTGACCTAACCCAAAAATTCCTGTTGCATCTGAAAGTAGAAACTCGCCCGATTACAACGGTATGTGTATTTTTTCCCTAGGCCATTCTGGTTAAGCGCTTGGAGCAGCAGAATTGCGAAAAATTTTTTGCATTCTCAACCATTTCTTGGCTTCAAACTCCCATATCTCGCGAACGGATAGACCTAACCCAAAAATTCCTATTGCATCTGAAAGTATAATAGAAACTCGCCCGATTACAACGGTATGTGTATTTTTTCCCTAGGCCTTTCTGGTTAAGCGTTTGGAGAAGCAGAATTGCGAAAAATTTTTTGCCTTCTCAACCATTTCTTGGCTTCAAACTTCCATATCTCGCGAACGGATTGACCTAACCCAAAAATTCCAATTGCATCTGAAAGTAGAACCTCGCCCGATTACAGCGGTATGTGTATTTTTTCCCTAGGCCATTCTGGTTAAGCGTTTGGAGCAGCAGAATTGCGAAAAATTATTTGCCTTCTCAACCATTTCTCGGCTTCAAACTCCCATACTATATCTCGCGAACGGATTGACCTAACCCAAAAATTCCAATTGCATCTGAAAGTAGAATCTCGCCCGATTATAGAGGTATGTGTATTTTTTCCCTAGGCCATTCTGGTTAAGCGTTTGGTGCAGCAGAATTGCGAAAAATTATTTGCCTTCTCAACCATTTCTTGGCTTCAAACTCCCATATCTCGCGAACGGATTGTCCTAACCCGAAAATTCCTGTAGCTTCTGGAAGTAGAGACTCGCCCGATTACAACGGTATGTGTATTCTTTCCCTAGGCCATTCTGTTTAAGTGTTTGGAGCAGCAGAATTGCGAAAAATTTTTGCCTTCTCAACCATTTCTTGGCTTCAAACTCCCATATCTCGCGAACGGATTGACCTAACCCAAAAATTCCTGTAGCGTCTGGAAGTAGAGACTCGCCCGATTACAACGGTATGTGTATTTTTTCCCTAGGCCATTCTGGTTAAGCGTTTGGAGCAGCAGAATTGCGAAAAATTTTTTGCCTTCTCAACCATTTCTTGGCTTCAAACTCCCATATCTCGCGAACGGATTGACCTAACCCAAAAATTCCTATTGCATCTGAAAGTAGATACTCGCCCGATTACAACGGTATGTGTATTTTTTCCCTAGGCCATTCTGGTTAAGCGTTTGGAGCAGCAGAATTGCGAAAAATTTGTTGCCTTCTCAACCATTTCTTGGCTTCAAACTCCCATATCTCGCGAACGGATTGACCTAACCCAAAAATTCCTATTACATCTGAAAGTCGAAACTCGCCCGATTACAACGGTGTGTGTATTTTTTCCCTAGGCCATTCTGGTTAAGCGTTTGGAGCAGCAGAAGTGCGAAATATTTGTTGTCTTCTCAACCATTTCTTAGCTTCAAACTCCCATATCTCGCGAACGGATTGACCTAACCCAAAAATTCCTGTTGCATCTGAAAGTAGAAACTCGCCCGATTACAACGGTATGTGTATTTTTCCCCTAGGCCATTCTGGTTAAGCGTTTGGAGCAGCAGAATTGCAAAAAATTTTTTGCCTTCTCAACCATTTCTTGGCTTCAAACTCCCATATCTCGCGAACGAATTGACCTAACCCAAAAATTCCTATTGCATCTGAAAGTAGAAACTCGCCCGATTACAACGGTAAATGTATTTTTTCCCTAGGCCATTCTGGTTAAGCGTTTGGAGCAGCAGAAATGCGAAAAATTTGTTGCCTTCTCAACCATTTCTTGGCTTCAAACTCCCATATCTCGCGAACGGATTGTCCTATCCCAAAAATTCCTATTGCATCTGAAAGTCGAAACTCGCCCGATTACAACGGTATGTGTATTTTTTCCCTAGGCCATTCTGGTTAAGCGTTTGGAGCAGCAGAAGTGCGAAAGATTTTTTGCCTTCTCAACCATTTCTTGGCTTCAAACTCCCATATCTCGCGAACGGATTGACCTAACCCAAAAATTCCTGTAGCGTCTGGAAGTAGAGACTCGCCCGATTACAACGGTATGTGTATTTTTTCCCTAGGCCATTCTGGTTAAGCGTTTGGAGCAGCAGAATTGCGAAAAATTTTTTGCCTTCTCAACCATTTCTTGGCTTCAAACTCCCATATCTCGCGAACGGATTGACCTAACCCAAAAATTCCTATTGCATCTGAAAGTAGAAACCCGCCCGATTAGAACGGTATGTGTATTTTTTCCCTAGGCCATTCTGGTTAAGCGTTTGGAGCAGCAGAATTGCGAAAAATTTTTTGCCTTCTCAACCATTTCTTGGCTTCAAACTCCCATATCTCGCGAACGGATTGACCTAACCCAAAAATTCCTGTTGCATCTGAAAGTAGAAACTCGCCCGATTACAACGGTATGTGTATTTTTTCCCTAGGCCATTCTGGTTAAGCGCTTGGAGCAGCAGAATTGCGAAAAATTTTTTGCATTCTCAACCATTTCTTGGCTTCAAACTCCCATATCTCGCGAACGGATTGACCTAACCCAAAAATTCCTATTGCATCTGAAAGTATAATAGAAACTCGCCCGATTACAACGGTATGTGTATTTTTTCCCTAGGCCTTTCTGGTTAAGCGTTTGGAGAAGCAGAATTGCGAAAAATTTTTTGCCTTCTCAACCATTTCTTGGCTTCAAACTTCCATATCTCGCGAACGGATTGACCTAACCCAAAAATTCCAATTGCATCTGAAAGTAGAACCTCGCCCGATTACAGCGGTATGTGTATTTTTTCCCTAGGCCATTCTGGTTAAGCGTTTGGAGCAGCAGAATTGCGAAAAATTATTTGCCTTCTCAACCATTTCTCGGCTTCAAACTCCCATACTATATCTCGCGAACGGATAGACCTAACCCAAAAATTCCAATTGCATCTGAAAGTAGAATCTCGCCCGATTACAGAGGTATGTGTATTTTTTCCCTAGGCCATTCTGGTTAAGCGTTTGGAGCAGCAGAATTGCGAAAAATTTTTTGCCTTCTCAACCATTTCTTGGCTTCAAACTCCCATATCTCGCGAACGGATTGTCCTAACCCGAAAATTCCTGTAGCTTCTGGAAGTAGAGACTCGCCCGATTACAACGGTATGTGTATTCTTTCCCTAGGCCATTCTGTTTAAGCGTTTGGAGCAGCAGAATTGCGAAAAATTTTTGCCTTCTCAGCCATTTCTTGGCTTCAAACTCCCATATCTCGCGAACGGATTGACCTAACCCAAAAATTCCTGTAGCGTCTGGAAGTAGAGACTCGCCCGATTACAACGGTATGTTTATTTTTTCCCTAGGCCATTCTGGTTAAGCGTTTGGAGCAGCAGAATTGCGAAAAATTTTTTGCCTTCTCAACCATTTCTTGGCTTCAAACTCCCATATCTCGCGAACGGATTGACCTAACCCAAAAATTCCTATTGCATCTGAAAGTAGATACTCGCCCGATTACAACGGTATGTGTATTTTTTCCCTAGGCCTTTCTGGTTAAGCGTTTGGAGAAGCAGAATTGCGAAAAATTTTTTGCCTTCTCAACCATTTCTTGGCTTCAAACTTCCATATCTCGCGAACGGATTGACCTAACCCAAAAATTCCTGTAGCGTCTGGAAGTAGAGACTCGCCCGATTACAACGGTATGTGTATTTTTTCCCTAGGCCATTCTGGTTAAGCGTTTGGAGCAGCAGAATTGCGAAAAATTTTTTGCCTTCTCAACCATTTCTTGGCTTCAAACTCCCATATCTCGCGAACGGATTGACCTAACCCAAAAATTCCTATTGCATCTGAAAGTAGATACTCGCCCGATTACAACGGTATGTGTATTTTTTCCCTAGGCCATTCTGGTTAAGCGTTTGGAGCAGCAGAATTGCGAAAAATTTGTTGCCTTCTCAACCATTTCTTGGCTTCAAACTCCCATATCTCGCGAACAGATTGACCTAACCCAAAAATTCCTATTGCATCTGAAAGTAGAAACCCGCCCGATTACAACGGTATGTGTATTTTTTCCCTAGGCCATTCTGGTTAAGCGTTTGGAGCAGCAGAATTGCGAAAAATTTTTTGCCTTCTCAACCATTTCTTGGCTTCAAACTCCCATATCTCGCGAACGGATTGTCCTAACGCGAAAATTCCTGTAGCTTCTGGAAGTAGAGTCTCGCCCGATTACAACGGTATGTGTATTTTTCCCCTAGGCCATTCTGGTTAAGCGTTTGGAGCAGCAGAATTGCGAAAAATTTTTTGCCTTCTCAACCATTTCTTGGCTTCAAACTCCCATATCTCGCGAACGAATTGACCTAACCCAAAAATTCCTATTGCATCTGAAAGTAGAAACTCGCCCGATTACAACGGTAAATGTATTTTTTCCCTAGGCCATTCTGGTTAAGCGTTTGGAGCAGCAGAAATGCGAAAAATTTGTTGCCTTCTCAACCATTTCTTGGCTTCAAACTCCCATATCTCGCGAACGGATTGACCTAACCCAAAAATTCCTATTGCATCTGAAAGTCGAAACTCGCCCGATTACAACGGTATGTGTATTTTTTCCCTAGGCCATTCTGGTTAAGCGTTTGGAGCAGCAGAAGTGCGAAAGATTTTTTGCCTTCTCAACCATTTCTTGGCTTCAAACTCCCATATCTCGCGAACGGATTGACCTAACCCAAAAATTCCTGTAGCGTCTGAAAGTAGAGACTCGCCCGATTACAACGGTATGTGTATTTTTTCCCTAGGCCATTCTGGTTAAGCGTTTGGAGCAGCAGAATTGCGAAAAATTTTTTGCATTCTCAACCATTTCTTGGCTTCAAACTCCCATATCTCGCGAACGGATTGTCCTAACGCGAAAATTCCTGTAGCTTCTGGAAGTAGAGACTCGCCCGATTACAACGGTATGTGTATTCTTTCCCTAGGCCATTCTGTTTAAGCGTTTGGAGCAGCAGAATTGCGAAAAATTTTTGCCTTCTCAGCCATTTCTTGGCTTCAAACTCCCATATCTCGCGAACGGATTGACCTAACCCAAAAATTCCTGTAGCGTCTGGAAGTAGAGACTCGCCCGATTACAACGGTATGTTTATTTTTTCCCTAGGCCATTCTGGTTAAGCGTTTGGAGCAGCAGAATTGCGAAAAATTTTTTGCCTTCTCAACCATTTCTTGGCTTCAAACTCCCATATCTCGCGAACGGATTGACCTAACCCAAAAATTCCTATTGCATCTGAAAGTATAATAGAAACTCGCCCGATTACAACGGTATGTGTATTTTTTCCCTAGGCCTTTCTGGTTAAGCGTTTGGAGAAGCAGAATTGCGAAAAATTTTTTGCCTTCTCAACCATTTCTTGGCTTCAAACTTCCATATCTCGCGAACGGATTGACCTAACCCAAAAATTCCTGTAGCGTCTGGAAGTAGAGACTCGCCCGATTACAACGGTATGTGTATTTTTTCCCTAGGCCATTCTGGTTAAGCGTTTGGAGCAGCAGAATTGCGAAAAATTTTTTGCCTTCTCAACCATTTCTTGGCTTCAAACTCCCATATCTCGCGAACGGATTGACCTAACCCAAAAATTCCTATTGCATCTGAAAGTAGATACTCGCCCGATTACAACGGTATGTGTATTTTTTCCCTAGGCCATTCTGGTTAAGCGTTTGGAGCAGCAGAATTGCGAAAAATTTGTTGCCTTCTCAACCATTTCTTGGCTTCAAACTCCCATATCTCGCGAACAGATTGACCTAACCCAAAAATTCCTATTGCATCTGAAAGTAGAAACCCGCCCGATTACAACGGTATGTGTATTTTTTCCCTAGGCCATTCTGGTTAAGCGTTTGGAGCAGCAGAATTGCGAAAAATTTTTTGCCTTCTCAAGCATTTCTTGGCTTCAAACTCCCATATCTCGCGAACGGATTGTCCTAACGCGAAAATTCCTGTAGCTTCTGGAAGTAGAGACTCGCCCGATTACAACGGTATGTGTATTTTTCCCCTAGGCCATTCTGGTTAAGCGTTTGGAGCAGCAGAATTGCGAAAAATTTTTTGCCTTCTCAACCATTTCTTGGCTTCAAACTCCCATATCTCGCGAACGAATTGACCTAACCCAAAAATTCCTATTGCATCTGAAAGTAGAAACTCGCCCGATTACAACGGTAAATGTATTTTTTCCCTAGGCCATTCTGGTTAAGCGTTTGGAGCAGCAGAAATGCGAAAAATTTGTTGCCTTCTCAACCATTTCTTGGCTTCAAACTCCCATATCTCGCGAACGGATTGACCTAACCCAAAAATTCCTATTGCATCTGAAAGTCGAAACTCGCCCGATTACAACGGTATGTGTATTTTTTCCCTAGGCCATTCTGGTTAAGCGTTTGGAGCAGCAGAAGTGCGAAAGATTTTTTGCCTTCTCAACCATTTCTTGGCTTCAAACTCCCATATCTCGCGAACGGATTGACCTAACCCAAAAATTCCTGTAGCGTCTGAAAGTAGAGACTCGCCCGATTACAACGGTATGTGTATTTTTTCCCTAGGCCATTCTGGTTAAGCGTTTGGAGCAGCAGAATTGCGAAAAATTTTTTGCCTTCTCAACCATTTCTTGGCTTCAAACTCCCATATCTCGCGAACGGATTGACCTAACACAAAAATTCCTATTGCATCTGAAAGTAGAAACCCGCCCGATTAGAACGGTATGTGTTTTTTTTCCCTAGGCCATTCTGGTTAAGCGTTTGGAGCAGCAGAATTGCGAAAAATTTGTTGCCTTCTCAACCATTTCTTGGCTTCAAACTCCCATATCTCGCGAACGGATTGACCTAACCCAAAAATTCCTGTTGCATCTGAAAGTAGAAACTCGCCCGATTACAACGGTATGTGTATTTTTCCCCTAGGCCATTCTGGTTAAGCGCTTGGAGCAGCAGAATTGCGAAAAATTTTTTGCATTCTCAACCATTTCTTGGCTTCAAACTCCCATATCTCGCGAACGGATAGACCTAACCCAAAAATTCCTATTGCATCTGAAAGTATAATAGAAACTCGCCCGATTACAACGGTATGTGTATTTTTTTCCTAGGCCTTTCTGGTTAAGCGTTTGGAGAAGCAGAATTGCGAAAAATTTTTTGCCTTCTCAACCATTTCTTGGCTTCAAACTTCCATATCTCGCGAACGGATTGACCTAACCCAAAAATTCCAATTGCATCTGAAAGTAGAACCTCGCCCGATTACAGCGGTATGTGTATTTTTTCCCTAGGCCATTCTGGTTAAGCGTTTGGAGCAGCAGAATTGCGAAAAATTATTTGCCTTCTCAACCATTTCTCGGCTTCAAACTCCCATACTATATCTCGCGAACGGATTGACCTAACCCAAAAATTCCAATTGCATCTGAAAGTAGAATCTCGCCCGATTATAGAGGTATGTGTATTTTTTCCCTAGGCCATTCTGGTTAAGCGTTTGGTGCAGCAGAATTGCGAAAAATTTTTTGCCTTCTCAACCATTTCTTGGCTTCAAACTCCCATATCTCGCGAACGGATTGTCCTAACCCGAAAATTCCTGTAGCTTCTGGAAGTAGAGACTCGCCCGATTACAACGGTATGTGTATTCTTTCCCTAGGCCATTCTGTTTAAGTGTTTGGAGCAGCAGAATTGCGAAAAATTTTTGCCTTCTCAACCATTTCTTGGTTTCAAACTCCCATATCTCGCGAACGGATTGACCTAACCCAAAAATTCCTGTAGCGTCTGGAAGTAGAGACTCGCCCGATTACAACGGTATGTGTATTTTTTCCCTAGGCCATTCTGGTTAAGCGTTTGGAGCAGCAGAATTGCGAAAAATTTTTTGCCTTCTCAACCATTTCTTGGCTTCAAACTCCCATATCTCGCGAACGGATTGACCTAACCCAAAAATTCCTATTGCATCTGAAAGTAGATACTCGCCCGATTACAACGGTATGTGTATTTTTTCCCTAGGCCATTCTGGTTAAGCGTTTGGAGCAGCAGAATTGCGAAAAATTTGTTGCCTTCTCAACCATTTCTTGGCTTCAAACTCCCATATCTCGCGAACGGATTGACCTAACCCAAAAATTCCTATTGCATCTGAAAGTCGAAACTCGCCCGATTACAACGGTGTGTGTATTTTTTCCCTAGGCCATTCTGGTTAAGCGTTTGGAGCAGCAGAAGTGCGAAATATTTGTTGTCTTCTCAACCATTTCTTAGCTTCAAACTCCCATATCTCGCGAACGGATTGACCTAACCCAAAAATTCCTGTTGCATCTGAAAGTAGAAACTCGCCCGATTACAACGGTATGTGTATTTTTCCCCTAGGCCATTCTGGTTAAGCGTTTGGAGCAGCAGAATTGCGAAAAATTTTTTGCCTTCTCAACCATTTCTTGGCTTCAAACTCCCATATGTCGCGAACGAATTGACCTAACCCAAAAATTCCTATTGCATCTGAAAGTAGAAACTCGCCCGATTACAACGGTAAATGTATTTTTTCCCTAGGCCATTCTGGTTAAGCGTTTGGAGCAGCAGAAATGCGAAAAATTTGTTGCCTTCTCAACCATTTCTTGGCTTCAAACTCCCATATTTCGCGAACGGATTGACCTATCCCAAAAATTCCTATTGCATCTGAAAGTCGAAACTCGCCCGATTACAACGGTATGTGTATTTTTTCCCTAGGCCATTCTGGTTAAGCGTTTGGAGCAGCAGAAGTGCGAAAGATTTTTTGCCATCTCAACCATTTCTTGGCTTCAAACTCCCATATCTCGCGAACGGATTGACCTAACCCAAAAATTCCTGTAGCGTCTGGAAGTAGAGACTCGCCCGATTACAACGGTATGTGTATTTTTTCCCTAGGCCATTCTGGTTAAGCGTTTGGAGCAGCAGAATTGCGAAAAATTTTTTGCCTTCTCAACCATTTCTTGGCTTCAAACTCCCATATCTCGCGAACGGATTGACCTAACCCAAAAATTCCTATTGCATCTGAAAGTAGAAACCCGCCCGATTAGAACGGTATGTGTATTTTCTCCCTAGGCCATTCTGGTTAAGCGTTTGGAGCAGCAGAATTGCGAAAAATTTTTTGCCTTCTCAACCATTTCTTGGCTTCAAACTCCCATATCTCGCGAACGGATTGACCTAACCCAAAAATTCCTGTTGCATCTGAAAGTATAAACTCGCACGATTACAACGGTATGTGTATTTTTTCCCTAGGCCATTCTGGTTAAGCGCTTGGAGCAGCAGAATTGCGAAAAATTTTTTGCATTCTCAACCATTTCTTGGCTTCAAACTCCCATATCTCGCGAACGGATTGACCTAACCCAAAAATTCCTATTGCATCTGAAAGTATAATAGAAACTCGCCCGATTACAACGGTATGTGTATTTTTTCCCTAGGCCTTTCTGGTTAAGCGTTTGGAGAAGCAGAATTGCGAAAAATTTTTTGCCTTCTCAACCATTTCTTGGCTTCAAACTTCCATATCTCGCGAACGGATTGACCTAACCCAAAAATTCCAATTGCATCTGAAAGTAGAACCTCGCCCGATTACAGCGGTATGTGTATTTTTTCCCTAGGCCATTCTGGTTAAGCGTTTGGAGCAGCAGAATTGCGAAAAATTATTTGCCTTCTCAACCATTTCTCGGCTTCAAACTCCCATACTATATCTCGCGAACGGATAGACCTAACCCAAAAATTCCAATTGCATCTGAAAGTAGAATCTCGCCCGATTACAGAGGTATGTGTATTTTTTCCCTAGGCCATTCTGGTTAAGCGTTTGGAGCAGCAGAATTGCGAAAAATTTTTTGCCTTCTCAACCATTTCTTGGCTTCAAACTCCCATATCTCGCGAACGGATTGTCCTAACCCGAAAATTCCTGTAGCTTCTGGAAGTAGAGACTCGCCCGATTACAACGGTATGTGTATTCTTTCCCTAGGCCATTCTGTTTAAGCGTTTGGAGCAGCAGAATTGCGAAAAATTTTTGCCTTCTCAGCCATTTCTTGGCTTCAAACTCCCATATCTCGCGAACGGATTGACCTAACCCAAAAATTCCTGTAGCGTCTGGAAGTAGAGACTCGCCCGATTACAACGGTATGTGTATTTTTTCCCTAGGCCATTCTGGTTAAGCGTTTGGAGCAGCAGAATTGCGAAAAATTTTTTGCCTTCTCAACCATTTCTTGGCTTCAAACTCCCATATCTCGCGAACGGATTGACCTAACCCAAAAATTCCTATTGCATCTGAAAGTATAATAGAAACTCGCCCGATTACAACGGTATGTGTATTTTTTCCCTAGGCCTTTCTGGTTAAGCGTTTGGAGAAGCAGAATTGCGAAAAATTTTTTGCCTTCTCAACCATTTCTTGGCTTCAAACTTCCATATCTCGCGAACGGATTGACCTAACCCAAAAATTCCAATTGCATCTGAAAGTA
This sequence comes from Ptiloglossa arizonensis, assembly GCF_051014685.1. Taxonomy (NCBI): domain Eukaryota; kingdom Metazoa; phylum Arthropoda; class Insecta; order Hymenoptera; family Colletidae; genus Ptiloglossa; species Ptiloglossa arizonensis. Next base: position 111,602 of record NW_027478830.1, on the reverse strand, counting down.
GAACCTCGCCCGATTACAGCGGTATGTGTATTTTTTCCCTAGGCCATTCTGGTTAAGCGTTTGGAGCAGCAGAATTGCGAAAAATTATTTGCCTTCTCAACCATTTCTCGGCTTCAAACTCCCATACTATATCTCGCGAACGGATAGACCTAACCCAAAAATTCCAATTGCATCTGAAAATAGAATCTCGCCCGATTACAGAGGTATGTGTATTTTTTCCCTAGGCCATTCTGGTTAAGCGTTTGGAGCAGCAGAATTGCGAAAAATTTTTTGCCTTCTCAACCATTTCTTGGCTTCAAACTCCCATATCTCGCGAACGGATTGTCCTAACCCGAAAATTCATGTAGCTTCTGGAAGTAGAGACTCGCCCGATTACAACGGTATGTGTATTCTTTCCCTAGGCCATTCTGTTTAAGCGTTTGGAGCAGCAGAATTGCGAAAAATTTTTGCCTTCTCAGCCATTTCTTGGCTTCAAACTCCCATATCTCGCGAACGGATTGACCTAACCCAAAAATTCCTGTAGCGTCTGGAAGTAGAGACTCGCCCGATTACAACGGTATGTGTATTTTTTCCCTAGGCCATTCTGGTTAAACGTTTGGAGCAGCAGAATTGCGAAAAATTTTTTGCCTTCTCAACCATTTCTTGGCTTCAAACTCCCATATCTCGCGAACGGATTGACCTAACCCAAAAATTCCTATTGCATCTGAAAGTATAATAGAAACTCGCCCGATTACAACGGTATGTGTATTTTTTCCCTAGGCCTTTCTGGTTAAGCGTTTGGAGAAGCAGAATTGCGAAAAATTTTTTGCCTTCTCAACCATTTCTTGGCTTCAAACTTCCATATCTCGCGAACGGATTGACCTAACCCAAAAATTCCTGTAGCGTCTGGAAGTAGAGACTCGCCCGATTACAACGGTATGTGTATTTTTTCCCTAGGCCATTCTGGTTAAGCGTTTGGAGCAGCAGAATTGCGAAAAATTTTTTGCCTTCTCAACCATTTCTTGGCTTCAAACTCCCATATCTCGCGAACGGATTGACCTAACCCAAAAATTCCTATTGCATCTGAAAGTAGATACTCGCCCGATTACAATGGTATGTGTATTTTTTCCCTAGGCCATTCTGGTTAAGCGTTTGGAGAAGCAGAATTGCGAAAAATTTTTTGCCTTCTCAACCATTTCTTGGCTTCAAACTTCCATATCTCGCGAACGGATTGACCTAACCCAAAAATTCCAATTGCATCTGAAAGTAGAACCTCGCCCGATTACAGCGGTATGTGTATTTTTTCCCTAGGCCATTCTGGTTAAGCGTTTGGAGCAGCAGAATTGCGAAAAATTATTTGCCTTCTCAACCATTTCTCGGCTTCAAACTCCCATACTATATCTCGCGAACGGATTGACCTAACCCAAAAATTCCAATTGCATCTGAAAGTAGAATCTCGCCCGATTATAGAGGTATGTGTATTTTTTCCCTAGGCCATTCTGGTTAAGCGTTTGGTGCAGCAGAATTGCGAAAAATTTTTTGCCTTCTCAACCATTTCTTGGCTTCAAACTCCCATATCTCGCGAACGGATTGTCCTAACCCGAAAATTCCTGTAGCTTCTGGAAGTAGAGACTCGCCCGATTACAACGGTATGTGTATTCTTTCCCTAGGCCATTCTGTTTAAGTGTTTGGAGCAGCAGAATTGCGAAAAATTTTTGCCTTCTCAACCATTTCTTGGTTTCAAACTCCCATATCTCGCGAACGGATTGACCTAACCCAAAAATTCCTGTAGCGTCTGGAAGTAGAGACTCGCCCGATTACAACGGTATGTGTATTTTTTCCCTAGGCCATTCTGGTTAAGCGTTTGGAGCAGCAGAATTGCGAAAAATTTTTTGCCTTCTCAACCATTTCTTGGCTTCAAACTCCCATATCTCGCGAACGGATTGACCTAACCCAAAAATTCCTATTGCATCTGAAAGTAGATACTCGCCCGATTACAACGGTATGTGTATTTTTTCCCTAGGCCATTCTGGTTAAGCGTTTGGAGCAGCAGAATTGCGAAAAATTTGTTGCCTTCTCACCCATTTCTTGGCTTCAAACTCCCATATCTCGCGAACGGATTGACCTAACCCAAAAATTCCTATTGCATCTGAAAGTCGAAACTCGCCCGATTACAACGGTGTGTGTATTTTTTCCCTAGGCCATTCTGGTTAAGCGTTTGGAGCAGCAGAAGTGCGAAATATTTGTTGTCTTCTCAACCATTTCTTAGCTTCAAACTCCCATATCTCGCGAACGGATTGACCTAACCCAAAAATTCCTGTTGCATCTGAAAGTAGAAACTCGCCCGATTACAACGGTATGTGTATTTTTCCCCTAGGCCATTCTGGTTAAGCGTTTGGAGCAGCAGAATTGCGAAAAATTTTTTGCCTTCTCAACCATTTCTTGGCTTCAAACTCCCATATCTCGCGAACGAATTGACCTAACCCAAAAATTCCTATTGCATCTGAAAGTAGAAACTCGCCCGATTACAACGGTAAATGTATTTTTTCCCTAGGCCATTCTGGTTAAGCGTTTGGAGCAGCAGAAATGCGAAAAATTTGTTGCCTTCTCAACCATTTCTTGGCTTCAAACTCCCATATTTCGCGAACGGATTGACCTATCCCAAAAATTCCTATTGCATCTGAAAGTCGAAACTCGCCCGATTACAACGGTATGTGTATTTTTTCCCTAGGCCATTCTGGTTAAGCGTTTGGAGCAGCAGAAGTGCGAAAGATTTTTTGCCATCTCAACCATTTCTTGGCTTCAAACTCCCATATCTCGCGAACGGATTGACCTAACCCAAAAATTCCTGTAGCGTCTGGAAGTAGAGACTCGCCCGATTACAACGGTATGTGTATTTTTTCCCTAGGCCATTCTGGTTAAGCGTTTGGAGCAGCAGAATTGCGAAAAATTTTTTGCCTTCTCAACCATTTCTTGGCTTCAAACTCCCATATCTCGCGAACGGATTGACCTAACCCAAAAATTCCTATTGCATCTGAAAGTAGAAACCCGCCCGATTAGAACGGTATGTGTATTTTCTCCCTAGGCCATTCTGGTTAAGCGTTTGGAGCAGCAGAATTGCGAAAAATTTTTTGCCTTCTCAACCATTTCTTGGCTTCAAACTCCCATATCTCGCGAACGGATTGACCTAACCCAAAAATTCCTGTTGCATCTGAAAGTAGAAACTCGCACGATTACAACGGTATGTGTATTTTTTCCCTAGGCCATTCTGGTTAAGCGCTTGGAGCAGCAGAATTGCGAAAAATTTTTTGCATTCTCAACCATTTCTTGGCTTCAAACTCCCATATCTCGCGAACGGATTGACCTAACCCAAAAATTCCTATTGCATCTGAAAGTATAATAGAAACTCGCCCGATTACAACGGTATGTGTATTTTTTCCCTAGGCCTTTCTGGTTAAGCGTTTGGAGAAGCAGAATTGCGAAAAATTTTTTGCCTTCTCAACCATTTCTTGGCTTCAAACTTCCATATCTCGCGAACGGATTGACCTAACCCAAAAATTCCAATTGCATCTGAAAGTAGAACCTCGCCCGATTACAGCGGTATGTGTATTTTTTCCCTAGGCCATTCTGGTTAAGCGTTTGGAGCAGCAGAATTGCGAAAAATTATTTGCCTTCTCAACCATTTCTCGGCTTCAAACTCCCATACTATATCTCGCAAACGGATAGACCTAACCCAAAAATTCCAATTGCATCTGAAAGTAGAATCTCGCCCGATTACAGAGGTATGTGTATTTTTTCCCTAGGCCATTCTGGTTAAGCGTTTGGAGCAGCAGAATTGCGAAAAATTTTTTGCCTTCTCAACCATTTCTTGGCTTCAAACTCCCATATCTCGCGAACGGATTGTCCTAACCCGAAAATTCCTGTAGCTTCTGGAAGTAGAGACTCGCCCGATTACAACGGTATGTGTATTCTTTCCCTAGGCCATTCTGTTTAAGCGTTTGGAGCAGCAGAATTGCGAAAAATTTTTGCCTTCTCAGCCATTTCTTGGCTTCAAACTCCCATATCTCGCGAACGGATTGACCTAACCCAAAAATTCCTGTAGCGTCTGGAAGTAGAGACTCGCCCGATTACAACGGTATGTGTATTTTTTCCCTAGGCCATTCTGGTTAAGCGTTTGGAGCAGCAGAATTGCGAAAAATTTTTTGCCTTCTCAACCATTTCTTGGCTTCAAACTCCCATATCTCGCGAACGGATTGACCTAACCCAAAAATTCCTATTGCATCTGAAAGTATAATAGAAACTCGCCCGATTACAACGGTATGTGTATTTTTTCCCTAGGCCTTTCTGGTTAAGCGTTTGGAGAAGCAGAATTGCGAAAAATTTTTTGCCTTCTCAACCATTTCTTGGCTTCAAACTTCCATATCTCGCGAACGGATTGACCTAACCCAAAAATTCCAATTGCATCTGAAAGTAGAACCTCGCCCGATTACAGCGGTATGTGTATTTTTTCCCTAGGCCATTCTGGTTAAGCGTTTGGAGCAGCAGAATTGCGAAAAATTATTTGCCTTCTCAACCATTTCTCGGCTTCAAACTCCCATACTATATCTCGCGAACGGATAGACCTAACCCAAAAATTCCAATTGCATCTGAAAGTAGAATCTCGCCCGATTACAGAGGTATGTGTATTTTTTCCCTAGGCCATTCTGGTTAAGCGTTTGGAGCAGCAGAATTGCGAAAAATTTTTTGCCTTCTCAACCATTTCTTGGCTTCAAACTCCCATATCTCGCGAACGGATTGTCCTAACCCGAAAATTCATGTAGCTTCTGGAAGTAGAGACTCGCCCGATTACAACGGTATGTGTATTCTTTCCCTAGGCCATTCTGTTTAAGCGTTTGGAGCAGCAGAATTGCGAAAAATTTTTGCCTTCTCAGCCATTTCTTGGCTTCAAACTCCCATATCTCGCGAACGGATTGACCTAACCCAAAAATTCCTGTAGCGTCTGGAAGTAGAGACTCGCCCGATTACAACGGTATGTGTATTTTTTCCCTAGGCCATTCTGGTTAAACGTTTGGAGCAGCAGAATTGCGAAAAATTTTTTGCCTTCTCAACCATTTCTTGGCTTCAAACTCCCATATCTCGCGAACGGATTGACCTAACCCAAAAATTCCTATTGCATCTGAAAGTATAATAGAAACTCGCCCGATTACAACGGTATGTGTATTTTTTCCCTAGGCCTTTCTGGTTAAGCGTTTGGAGAAGCAGAATTGCGAAAAATTTTTTGCCTTCTCAACCATTTCTTGGCTTCAAACTTCCATATCTCGCGAACGGATTGACCTAACCCAAAAATTCCTGTAGCGTCTGGAAGTAGAGACTCGCCCGATTACAACGGTATGTGTATTTTTTCCCTAGGCCATTCTGGTTAAGCGTTTGGAGCAGCAGAATTGCGAAAAATTTTTTGCCTTCTCAACCATTTCTTGGCTTCAAACTCCCATATCTCGCGAACGGATTGACCTAACCCAAAAATTCCTATTGCATCTGAAAGTAGATACTCGCCCGATTACAATGGTATGTGTATTTTTTCCCTAGGCCATTCTGGTTAAGCGTTTGGAGCAGCAGAATTGCGAAAAATTTGTTGCCTTCTCAACCATTTCTTGGCTTCAAACTCCCATATCTCGCGAACGGATTGACCTAACCCAAAAATTCCTATTGCATCTGAAAGTCGAAACTCGCCCGATTACAACGGTGTGTGTATTTTTTCCCTAGGCCATTCTGGTTAAGCGTTTGGAGCAGCAGAATTGCGAAAAATTTTTTGCCTTCTCAGCCATTTCTTGGCTTCAAACTCCCATATCTCGCGAACGGATTGACCTAACCCAAAAATTCCTGTAGCGTCTGGAAGTAGAGACTCGCCCGATTACAACGGTATGTGTATTTTTTCCCTAGGCCATTCTGGTTAAGCGTTTGGAGCAGCAGAATTGCGAAAAATTTTTTGCCTTCTCAACCATTTCTTGGCTTCAAACTCCCATATCTCGCGAACGGATTGACCTAACCCAAAAATTCCTATTGCATCTGAAAGTATAATAGAAACTCGCCCGATTACAACGGTATGTGTATTTTTTCCCTAGGCCTTTCTGGTTAAGCGTTTGGAGAAGCAGAATTGCGAAAAATTTTTTGCCTTCTCAACCATTTCTTGGCTTCAAACTTCCATATCTCGCGAACGGATTGACCTAACCCAAAAATTCCTGTAGCGTCTGGAAGTAGAGACTCGCCCGATTACAACGGTATGTGTATTTTTTCCCTAGGCCATTCTGGTTAAGCGTTTGGAGCAGCAGAATTGCGAAAAATTTTTTGCCTTCTCAACCATTTCTTGGCTTCAAACTCCCATATCTCGCGAACGGATTGACCTAACCCAAAAATTCCTATTGCATCTGAAAGTAGATACTCGCCCGATTACAATGGTATGTGTATTTTTTCCCTAGGCCTTTCTGGTTAAGCGTTTGGAGCAGCAGAATTGCGAAAAATTTGTTGCCTTCTCAACCATTTCTTGGCTTCAAACTCCCATATCTCGCGAACGGATTGACCTAACCCAAAAATTCCTATTGCATCTGAAAGTCGAAACTCGCCCGATTACAACGGTGTGTGTATTTTTTCCCTAGGCCATTCTGGTTAAGCGTTTGGAGCAGCAGAATTGCGAAAAATTTTTTGCCTTCTCAACCATTTCTTGGCTTCAAACTCCCATATCTCGCGAACGGATTGACCTAACCCAAAAATTCCTATTGCATCTGAAAGTAGAAACCCGCCCGATTAGAACGGTATGTGTATTTTTTCCCTAGGCCATTCTGGTTAAGCGTTTGGAGCAGCAGAATTGCGAAAAATTTTTTGCCTTCTCAACCATTTCTTGGCTTCAAACTCCCATATCTCGCGAACGGATTGACCTAACCCAAAAATTCCTGTTGCATCTGAAAGTAGAAACTCGCCCGATTACAACGGTATGTGTATTTTTTCCCTAGGCCATTCTGGTTAAGCGCTTGGAGCAGCAGAATTGCGAAAAATTTTTTGCATTCTCAACCATTTCTTGGCTTCAAACTCCCATATCTCGCGAACGGATTGACCTAACCCAAAAATTCCTATTGCATCTGAAAGTATAATAGAAACTCGCCCGATTACAACGGTATGTGTATTTTTTCCCTAGGCCTTTCTGGTTAAGCGTTTGGAGAAGCAGAATTGCGAAAAATTTTTTGCCTTCTCAACCATTTCTTGGCTTCAAACTTCCATATCTCGCGAACGGATTGACCTAACCCAAAAATTCCAATTGCATCTGAAAGTAGAACCTCGCCCGATTACAGCGGTATGTGTATTTTTTCCCTAGGCCATTCTGGTTAAGCGTTTGGAGCAGCAGAATTGCGAAAAATTATTTGCCTTCTCAACCATTTCTCGGCTTCAAACTCCCATACTATATCTCGCGAACGGATAGACCTAACCCAAAAATTCCGATTGCATCTGAAAGTAGAATCTCGCCCGATTACAGAGGTATGTGTATCTTTTCCCTAGGCCATTCTGGTTAAGCGTTTGGAGCAGCAGAATTGCGAAAAATTTTTTGCCTTCTCAACCATTTCTTGGCTTCAAACTCCCATATCTCGCGAACGGATTGTCCTAACCCGAAAATTCCTGTAGCTTCTGGAAGTAGAGACTCGCCCGATTACAACGGTATGTGTATTCTTTCCCTAGGCCATTCTGTTTAAGCGTTTGGAGCAGCAGAATTGCGAAAAATTTTTGCCTTCTCAGCCATTTCTTGGCTTCAAACTCCCATATCTCGCGAACGGATTGACCTAACCCAAAAATTCCTGTAGCGTCTGGAAGTAGAGACTCGCCCGATTACAACGGTATGTGTATTTTTTCCCTAGGCCATTCTGGTTAAGCGTTTGGAGCAGCAGAATTGCGAAAAATTTTTTGCCTACTCAACCATTTCTTGGCTTCAAACTCCCATATCTCGCGAACGGATTGACCTAACCCAAAAATTCCTATTGCATCTGAAAGTAGATACTCGCCCGATTACAACGGTATGTGTATTTTTTCCCTAGGCCATTCTGGTTAAGCGTTTGGAGCAGCAGAATTGCGAAAAATTTGTTGCCTTCTCAACCATCTCTTGGCTTCAAACTCCCATATCTCGCGAACGGATTGACCTAACCCAAAAATTCCTATTGCATCTGAAAGTCGAAACTCGCCCGATTACTACGGTATGTGTATTTCTTCCCTAGGCCATTCTGGTTAAGCGTTTGGAGCAGCAGAAGTGCGAAAGATTTGTTGTCTTCTCAACCATTTCTTAGCTTCAAAATCCCATATCTCGCGAACGGATTGACCTAACCCAAAAATTCCTGTTGCATCTGAAAGTAGAAACTCGCCCGATTACAACGGTATCTGTATTTTTTCCCTAGGCCATTCTGGTTAAGCGTTTGGAGCAGCAGAAATGCGAAAAATTTTTTGCCTTCTCAACCATTTCTTGGCTTCAAACTCCCATATCTCGCGAACGGATTGACCTAACCCAAAAATTCCTGTAGCGTCTGGAAGTAGAGACTCGCCCGATTACAAAGGTATGTGTATTTTTTCCCTAGGCCATTCTGGTTAAGCGTTTGGAGCAGCAGAATTGTGAAAAATTTTTTGCCTTCTCAACCATTTCTTGTCTTCAAACTCCCATATCTCGCGAACGGATTGACCTAACCCAAAAATTCCTATTGCATCTGAAAGTAGAAACTCGCCCGATTACAACGGCATGTGTATTTTTTCCCTAGGCCATTCTGGTTAAGCGTTTGGAGCAGCAGAATTGCGAAAAATTTTTTGCCTTCTCAACCATTTCTTGGCTTCAAACTCCCATATCTCGCGAACGGATTGACCTAACCCAAAAATTCCTATTGCATCTGAAAGTAGAAAGTCGCCCGATTACAACGGTATGTGTATTTTTTCCCTAGGCCATTCTGGTTAAGCGTTTGGAGTAGCAGAATTGCGAAAAATTTTTTGCCTTCTCAACCATTTCTTGGCTTCAAACTCCCATATCTCGCGAACGGGTTGACCTAACCCAAAAATTCCTATTGCATCTGAAATTCGAAACTCGCCCGATTACAACGGTATGTGTATTTCTTCCCTAGGCCATTCTGGTTAAGCGTTTGGAGCATCAGAAGTGCGAAAGATTTTTTGCCTTCTCAACCATTTCTTGGCTTCAAACTCCCATATCTCGCGAACGGATTGACCTAACCCAAAAATTCCAATTGCATCTGAAAGTAGAACCTCGCCCGATTACAGCGGTATGTGTATTTTTTACCTAGGCCATTCTGGTTAAGCGTTTGGAGCAGCAGAATTGCGAAAAATTTTTTGCCTTCTCAACCATATCTTGGCTTCAAACTCCCATATCTCGCGAACGGATTGACCTAACCCAAAAATTCCTATTGCATCTGAAAGTAGAAACTCGCCCGATTACAACGGTATGTGTATTTTTTCCCTAGGCCATTCTGGTTAAGCGTTTGGAGCAGCAGAATTGCGAAAAATTTTTTGCCTTCTCAACCATTTCTTGGCTTCAAACTCCCATATCTCGCGAACGGATTGACCTAACCCAAAAATTCCTATTGCATCCCGAAATTCGAAACTCGCCCGATTACAACGGTATGTGTATTTCTTCCCTAGGCCATTCTGGTTAAGCGTTTGGAGCATCAGAAGTGCGAAAAATTTTTTGCCTTCTCAACCATTTCTTGGCTTCAAACTCCCATATCTCGCGAACGGATTGACCTAACCCAAAAATTCCTATTGCATCTGAAAGTAGAAACTCGCCCGATTACAACGGTATGTGTACTTTTTCCCAAGGCCATTCTGGTTAAGCGTTTGGAGCAGCAGAATTGCGAAAAATTTGTTGCCTTCTCAACCATCTCTTGGCTTCAAACTCCCATATCTCGCGAACGGATTGACCTAACCCAAAAATTCCTATTGCATCTGAAAGTCGAAACTCGCCCGATTACTACGGTATGTGTATTTCTTCCCTAGGCCATTCTGGTTAAGCGTTTGGAGCAGCAGAAGTGCGAAAGATTTGCTGTCTTCTCAACCATTTCTTAGATTCAAAATCCCATATCTCGCGAACGGATTGACCTAACCCAAAAATTCCTGTTGCATCTGAAAGTAGAAACTCGCCCGATTACAACGGTATCTGTATTTTTTCCCTAGGCCATTCTGGTTAAGCGTTTGGAGCAGCAGAAATGCGAAAAATTTTTTGCCTTCTCAACCATTTCTTGGCTTTAAACTCCCATATCTCGCGAACGGATTGACCTAACCCAAAAATTCCTGTAGCGTCTGGAAGTAGAGACTCGCCCGATTACAAAGGTATGTGTATTTTTTCCCTAGGCCATTCTGGTTAAGCGTTTGGAGCAGCAGAATTGTGAAAAATTTTTTGCCTTCTCAACCATTTCTTGGCTTCAAACTCCCATATCTCGCGAACGGATTGACCTAACCCAAAAATTCCTATTGCATCTGAAAGTAGAAACTCGCCCGATTACAACGGTATGTGTATTTTTTCCCTAGGCCATTCTGGTTAAGCGTTTGGAGCAGCAGAATTGCGAAAAATTTTTTGCCTTCTCAACCATTTCTTGGCTTCAAACTCCCATATCTCGCGAACGGATTGACCTAACCCAAAAATTCCTATTGCATCTGAAAGTAGAAACTCGCCCGATTACAACGGTATGTGTATTTTTTCCCTAGGCCATTCTGGTTAAGCGTTTGGAGCAGCAGAATTGCGAAAAATTTTTTGCCTTCTCAACCATTTCTTGGCTTCAAACTCCCATATCTCGCGAACGGATTGACCTAACCCAAAAATTCCTATTGCATCTGAAATTCGAAACTCGCCCGATTACAACGGTATGTGTATTTCTTCCCTAGGCCATTCTGGTTAAGCGTTTGGAGCATCAGAAGTGCGAAAAATTTTTTGCCTTCTCAACCATTTCTTGGCTTCAAACTCCCATATCTCGCGAACGGATTGACCTAACCCAAAAATTCCTATTGCATCTGAAAGTAGAAACTCGCCCGATTACAACGGTATGTGTATTTTTTCCCTAGGCCATTCTGGTTAAGCGTTTGGAGCAGCAGAATTGCGAAAAATTTGTTGCCTTCTCAACCATCTCTTGGCTTCAAACTCCCATATCTCGCGAACGGATTGACCTAACCCAAAAATTCCTGTTGCATCTGAAAGTAGAAACTCGCCCGATTACAACGGTATCTGTATTTTTTCCCTAGGCCATTCTGGTTAAGCGTTTGGAGCAGCAGAAATGCGAAAAATTTTTTGCCTTCTCAACCATTTCTTGGCTTCAAACTCCCATATCTCGCGAACGGATTGACCTAACCCAAAAATTCCTGTAGCGTCTGGAAGTAGAGACTCGCCCGATTACAAAGGTATGTGTATTTTTTCCCTAGGCCATTCTGGTTAAGCGTTTGGAGCAGCAGAATTGTGAAAAATTTTTTGCCTTCTCAACCATTTCTTGGCTTCAAACTCCCATATCTCGCGAACGGATTGACCTAACCCAAAAATTCCTATTGCATCTGAAAGTAGAAACTCGCCCGATTACAACGGTATGTGTATTTTTTCCCTAGGCCATTCTGGTTAAGCGTTTGGAGCAGCAGAATTGCGAAAAATTTTTTGCCTTCTCAACCATTTCTTGGCTTCAAACTCCCATATCTCGCGAACGGATTGACCTAACCCAAAAATTCCTATTGCATCTGAAAGTAGAAACTCGCCCGATTACAACGGTATGTGTATTTTTTCCCTAGGCCATTCTGGTTAAGCGTTTGGAGTAGCAGAATTGCGAAAAATTTTTTGCCTTCTCAACCATTTCTTGGCTTCAAACTCCCATATCTCGCGAACGGATTGACCTAACCCAAAAATTCCTATTGCATCTGAAATTCGAAACTCGCCGGATTACAACGGTATGTGTATTTCTTCCCTAGGCCATTCTGGTTAAGCGTTTGGAGCATCAGAAGTGCGAAAGATTTGTTGTCTTCTCAACCATCTCTTAGCTTCAAACTCCCATATCTCGCGAACGGATTGACCTAACCCAAAAATTCCTGTTGCATCTGAAAGTAGAAACTCGCCCGATTACAACGGTATCTGTATTTTTTCCCTAGGCCATTCTGGTTAAGAGTTTGGAGCAGCAGAAATGCGAAAAATTTGTTGCGTTCTCAACCATTTCTTGGCTTCAAACTCCCATATCTCGCGAACGGATTGACCTAACCCAAAAATTCCTGTAGCGTCTGGAAGTAGAGACTCGCCCGATTACAACGGTATGTGTATTTTTTCCCTAGGCCATTCTGGTTAAGCGTTTGGAGCAGCAGAATTGCGAAAAATTTTTTGCCTTCTCAACCATTTCTTGGCTTCAAACTCCCATATCTCGCGAACGGATTGACCTAACCCAAAAATTCCAATTGCATCTGAAAGTAGAACCTCGCCCGATTACAGCGGTATGTGTATTTTTTACCTAGGCCATTCTGGTTAAGCGTTTGGAGCTGCAGAATTGCGAAAAATTTTTTGCCTTCTCAACCATTTCTTGGCTTCAAACTCCCATATCTCGCGAACGGAATGACCTAACCCAAAAATTCCTATTGCATCTGAAAGTAGAAACTCGCCCGATTACAACGGTATGTGTATTTTTTCCCTAGGCCATTCTGGTTAAGCGTTTGGAGCATCAGAATTGCGAAAAATTTTTTGCCTTCTCAACCATTTCTTGGCTTCAAACTCCCATATCTCGCGAACGGATTGACCTAACCCAAAAATTCCTGTTGCATCTGAAAGTAGAAACTCGCCCGATTACAACGGTATCTGTATTTTTTCCCTAGGCCATTCTGGTTAAGCGTTTGGAGCAGCAGAAATGCGAAAAATTTTTTGCCTTCTCAACCATTTCTTGGCTTCAAACTCCCATATCTCGCGAACGGATTGACCTAACCCAAAAATTCCTGTAGCGTCTGGAAGTAGAGACTCGCCCGATTACAAAGGTATGTGTATTTTTTCCCTAGGCCATTCTGGTTAAGCGTTTGGAGCAGCAGAATTGTGAAAAATTTTTTGCCTTCTCAACCATTTCTTGGCTTCAAACTCCCATATCTCGCGAACGGATTGACCTAACCCAAAAATTCCTATTGCATCTGAAAGTAGAAACTCGCCCGATTACAACGGTATGTGTATTTTTTCCCTAGGCCATTCTGGTTAAGCGTTTGGAGCAGCAGAATTGCGAAAAATTTTTTGCCTTCTCAACCATTTCTTGGCTTCAAACTCCCATATCTCGCGAACGGATTGACCTAACCCAAAAATTCCTATTGCATCTGAAAGTAGAAACTCGCCCGATTACAACGGTATGTGTATTTTTTCCCTAGGCCATTCTGGTTAAGCGTTTGGAGTAGCAGAATTGCGAAAAATTTTTTGCCTTCTCAACCATTTCTTGGCTTCAAACTCCCATATCTCGCGAACGGATTGACCTAACCCAAAAATTCCTATTGCATCTGAAATTCGAAACTCGCCCGATTACAACGGTATGTGTATTTCTTCCCTAGGCCATTCTGGTTAAGCGTTTGGAGCATCAGAAGTGCGAAAGATTTGTTGTCTTCTCAACCATTTCTTAGCTTCAAACTCCCATATCTCGCGAACGGATTGACCTAACCCAAAAATTCCTGTTGCATCTGAAAGTAGAAACTCGCCCGATTACAACGGTATCTGTATTTTTTCCCTAGGCCATTCTGGTTAAGAGTTTGGAGCAGCAGAAATGCGAAAAATTTGTTGCGTTCTCAACCATTTCTTGGCTTCAAACTCCCATATCTCGCGAACGGATTGACCTAACCCAAAAATTCCTGTAGCGTCTGGAAGTAGAGACTCGCCCGATTACAACGGTATGTGTATTTTTTCCCTAGGCCATTCTGGTTAAGCGTTTGGAGCAGCAGAATTGCGAAAAATTTTTTGCCTTCTCAACCATTTCTTGGCTTCAAACTCCCATATCTCGCGAACGGATTGACCTAACCCAAAAATTCCAATTGCATCTGAAAGTAGAACCTCGCCCGATTACAGCGGTATGTGTATTTTTTACCTAGGCCATTCTGGTTAAGCGTTTGGAGCAGCAGAATTGCGAAAAATTTTTTGCCTTCTCAACCATTTCTTGGCTTCAAACTCCCATATCTCGCGAACGGAATGACCTAACCCAAAAATTCCTATTGCATCTGAAAGTAGAAACTCGCCCGATTACAACGGTATGTGTATTTTTTCCCTAGGCCATTCTGGTTAAGCGTTTGGAGCATCAGAATTGCGAAAAATTTTTTGCCTTCTCAACCATTTCTTGGCTTCAAACTCCCATATCTCGCGAACGGATTGACCTAACCCAAAAATTCCTATTGCATCTGAAAGTAGAAACTCGCCCGATTACAACGGTATGTGTATTTATTCCCTAGGCCATTCTGGTTAATCGTTTGGAGCAGCAGAATTGCGAAAAATTTTTTGCCTTCTCAACCATTTCTTGGCTTCAAACTCCCATATCTCGCGAACGGATTGACCTAACCCAAAAATACCAATTGCATCTGAAAGTAGAACCGCGCCCGATTACAGCGGTATGTGTATTTTTTCCCTAGGCCATTCTGGTTAAGCGTTTGGAGCAGCAGAATTGCGAAAAATTTTTTGTCTTCTCAACCATTTCTTGGCTTCAAACTCCCATATCTCGCGAACGGATTGACCTAACCCAAAAATTCCTGTAGCGTCTGGAAGTAGAGACTCGCCCGATTACAACGGTATGTGTATTTTTTCCCTAGGCAATTCTGGTTAAGCGTTTGGAGCAGCAGAATTGCGAAAAATTTTTTGCCTTCTCAACCATTTCTTGGCTTCAAACTCCCATATCTCGCGAACGGATTGACCTAACCCAAAAATTCCTATTGCATCTGAAAGTAGAAACTCGCCCGATTACAACGGTATGTGTATTTTTTCCCTAGGCCATTCTGGTTAAGCGTTTGGAGCAGCAGAATTGCGAAAAATATGTTGGCTTCTCAACCATTCCGTGGCTTCAAACTCCCATATCTCGCGAGCGGATTGACCTAACCCAAAAATTCCTATTGCATCTGAAAGCCGAAACTCGCCCGATTACAACGGTATGTGTATTTATTCCCTAGGCCATTCTGGTTAATCGTTTGGAGCAGCAGAATTGCGAAAAATTTGTTGCCTTCTCAACCATTTCTTGGCTTCAAACTCCCATATCTCGCGAACGGATTGACCTAACCCAAAAATTCCTATTGCATCTGAAAGTCGAAACTCGCCCGATTACAACGGTATGTGTATTTTTTCCTAGGCCATTCTGGTTAAGCGTTTGGAGCAGCAGAAGTGCGAAAGATTTGTTGTCTTCTCAACCATTTCTTAGCTTCAAACTCCCATATCTCGCGAACGGATTGACCTAACCCAAAAATACCAATTGCATCTGAAAGTAGAACCGCGCCCGATTACAGCGGTATGTGTATTTTTTCCCTAGGCCATTCTGGTTAAGCGTTTGGAGCAGCAGAATTGCGAAAAATTTTTTGCCTTCTCAACCATTTCTTGGCTTCAAACTCCCATATCTCGCGAACGGATTGACCTAACCCAAAAATTCCTGTAGCGTCTGGAAGTAGAGACTCGCCCGATTACAACGGTATGTGTATTTTTTCCCTAGGCAATTCTGGTTAAGCGTTTGGAGCAGCAGAATTGCGAAAAATTTTTTGCCTTCTCAACCATTTCTTGGCTTCAAACTCCCATATCTCGCGAACGGATTGACCTAACCCAAAAATTCCTATTGCATCTGAAAGTAGAAACTCGCCCGATTACAACGGTATGTGTATTTATTCCCTAGGCCATTCTGGTTAATCGTTTGGAGCAGCAGAATTGCGAAAAATTTTTTGCCTTCTCAACCATTTCTTGGCTTCAAACTCCCATATCTCGCGAACGGATTGACCTAACCCAAAAATACCAATTGCATCTGAAAGTAGAACCGCGCCCGATTACAGCGGTATGTGTATTTTTTCCCTAGGCCATTCTGGTTAAGCGTTTGGAGCAGCAGAATTGCGAAAAATTTTTTGCTTTCTCAACCATTTCTTGGCTTCAAACTCCCATATCTCGCGAACGGATTGACCTAACCCAAAAATACTAATTGCATCTGAAAGTAGAACCGCGCCCGATTACAGCGGTATGTGTATTTTTTCCCTAGGCCATTCTGGTTAAGCGTTTGGAGCAGCAGAATTGCGAAAAATTTTTTGCCTTCTCAACCATTTCTTGGCTTCAAACTCCCATATCTCGCGAACGGATTGACCTAACCCAAAAATTCCTGTAGCGTCTGGAAGTAGAGACTCGCCCGATTACAACGGTATGTGTATTTTTTCCCTAGGCAATTCTGGTTAAGCGTTTGGAGCAGCAGAATTGCGAAAAATTTTTTGCCTTCTCAACCATTTCTTGGCTTCAAACTCCCATATCTCGCGAACGGATTGACCTAACCCAAAAATTCCTATTGCATCTGAAAGTAGAAACTCGCCCGATTACAACGGTATGTGTATTTTTTCCCTAGGCCATTCTGGTTAAGCGTTTGGAGCAGCAGAATTGCGAAAAATATGTTGGCTTCTCAACCATTCCGTGGCTTCAAACTCCCATATCTCGCGAGCGGATTGACCTAACCCAAAAATTCCTATTGCATCTGAAAGCCGAAACTCGCCCGATTACAACGGTATGTGTATTTTTTCCCTAGGCCATTCTGGTTAAGCGTTTGGAGCAGCAGAAGTGCGAAAGATTTGTTGTCTTCTCAACCATTTCTTAGCTTCAAACTCCCATATCTCGCGAACGGATTGACCTAACCCAAAAATTCCTGTTGCATCTGAAAGTAGAAACTCGCCCGATTACAACGGTATGTGTATTTTTTCCCTAGGTCATTCTGTTTAAGCGTTTGGAGCAGCAGAATTGCGAAAAATTTTTTGCCTTCTCAACCATGTCTTGGCTTCAAACTCCCATATCTCGCGAACGGATTGACCTAACCCACAAATTCCAATTGCATCTGAAAGTAGAACCTCGCCCGATTACAGCGGTATGTGCATTTTTTCCCTAGGCCATTCTGGTTAAGCGTTTGGAGCAGCAGAATTGCGAAAAATTTGTTGCCTTCTCAACCATTTCTTGGCTTCAAACTCCCATATCTCGCGAACGGATTGACCTAACCCAAAAATTCCTATTGCATCTGAAAGTCGAAACTCGCCCGATTACAACGGTATGTGTATTTTTTCCTAGGCCATTCTGGTTAAGCGTTTGGAGCAGCAGAAGTGCGAAAGATTTGTTGTCTTCTCAACCATTTCTTAGCTTCAAACTCCCATATCTCGCGAACGGATTGACCTAACACAAAAATACCAATTGCATCTGAAAGTAGAACCGCGCCCGATTACAGCGTTATGTGTATTTTTTCCCTAGGCCATTCTGGTTAAGCGTTTGGAGCAGCAGAATTGCGAAAAATTTTTTGCCTTCTCAACCATTTCTTGGCTTCAAACTCCCATATCTCGCGAACGGATTGACCTAACCCAAAAATTCCTGTAGCGTCTGGAAGTAGAGACTCGCCCGATTACAACGGTATGTGTATTTTTTCCCTAGGCAATTCTGGTTAAGCGTTTGGAGCAGCAGAATTGCGAAAAATTTTTTGCCTTCTCAACCATTTCTTGGCTTCAAACTCCCATATCTCGCGAACGGATTGACCTAACCCAAAAATTCCTATTGCATCTGAAAGTAGAAACTCGCCCGATTACAACGGTATGTGTATTTTTTCCCTAGGCCATTCTGGTTAAGCGTTTGGAGCAGCAGAATTGCGAAAAATATGTTGGCTTCTCAACCATTCCGTGGCTTCAAACTCCCATATCTCGCGAGCGGATTGACCTAACCCAAAAATTCCTATTGCATCTGAAAGCCGAAACTCGCCCGATTACAACGGTATGTGTATTTATTCCCTAGGCCATTCTGGTTAATCGTTTGGAGCAGCAGAATTGCGAAAAATTTTTTGCCTTCTCAACCATTTCTTGGCTTCAAACTCCCATATCTCGCGAACGGATTGACCTAACCCAAAAATACCAATTGCATCTGAAAGTAGAACCGCGCCCGATTACAGCGGTATGTGTATTTTTTCCCTTGGCCATTCTGGTTAAGCGTTTGGAGCAGCAGAATTGCGAAAAATTTTTTGCCTTCTCAACCATTTCTTGGCTTCAAACTCCCATATCTCGCGAACGGATTGACCTAACCCAAAAATTCCTGTAGCGTCTGGAAGTAGAGACTCGCCCGATTACAACGGTATGTGTATTTTTTCCCTAGGCAATTCTGGTTAAGCGTTTGGAGCAGCAGAATTGCGAAAAATTTTTTGCCTTCTCAACCATTTCTTGGCTTCAAACTCCCATATCTCGCGATCGGATTGACCTCACCCAAAAATTCCTATTGCATCTGAAAGTAGAAACTCGCCCGATTACAACGGTATGTGTATTTTTTCCCTAGGCCATTCTGGTTAAGCGTTTGGAGCAGCAGAATTGCGAAAAATATGTTGGCTTCTCAACCATTCCGTGGCTTCAAACTCCCATATCTCGCGAGCGGATTGACCTAACCCAAAAATTCCTATTGCATCTGAAAGCCGAAACTCGCCCGATTACAACGGTATGTGTATTTTTTCCCTAGGCCATTCTGGTTAAGCGTTTGGAGCAGCAGAAGTGCGAAAGATTTGTTGTCTTCTCAACCATTTCTTAGCTTCAAACTCCCATATCTCGCGAACGGATTGACCTAACCCAAAAATTCCTGTTGCATCTGAAAGTAGAAACTCGCCCGATTACAACGGTATGTGTATTTTTTCCCTAGGTCATTCTGTTTAAGCGTTTGGAGCAGCAGAATTGCGAAAAATTTTTTGCCTTCTCAACCATGTCTTGGCTTCAAACTCCCATATCTCGCGAACGGATTGACCTAACCCACAAATTCCAATTGCATCTGAAAGTAGAACCTCGCCCGATTACAGCGGTATGTGCATTTTTTCCCTAGGCCATTCTGGTTAAGCGTTTGGAGCAGCAGAATTGCGAAAAATTTGTTGCCTTCTCAACCATTTCTTGGCTTCAAACTCCCATATCTCGCGAACGGATTGACCTAACCCAAAAATTCCTATTGCATCTGAAAGTAGAAACTCGCCCGATTACAACGGTATGTGTATTTTTTCCCTAGGCCATTCTGGTTAAGCGTTTGGAGCAGCAGAATTGCGAAAAATATGTTGGCTTCTCAACCATTCCGTGGCTTCAAACTCCCATATCTCGCGAGCGGATTGACCTAACCCAAAAATTCCTATTGCATCTGAAAGCCGAAACTCGCCCGATTACAACGGTATGTGTATTTATTCCCTAGGCCATTCTGGTTAATCGTTTGGAGCAGCAGAATTGCGAAAAATTTTTTGCCTTCTCAACCATTTCTTGGCTTCAAACTCCCATATCTCGCGAACGGATTGACCTAACCCAAAAATACCAATTGCATCTGAAAGTAGAACCGCGCCCGATTACAGCGGTATGTGTATTTTTTCCCTAGGCCATTCTGGTTAAGCGTTTGGAGCAGCAGAATTGCGAAAAATTTTTTGCCTTCTCAACCATTTCTTGGCTTCAAACTCCCATATCTCGCGAACGGATTGACCTAACCCAAAAATTCCTGTAGCGTCTGGAAGTAGAGACTCGCCCGATTACAACGGTATGTGTATTTTTTCCCTAGGCAATTCTGGTTAAGCGTTTGGAGCAGCAGAATTGCGAAAAATTTTTTGCCTTCTCAACCATTTCTTGGCTTCAA
The DNA here is from genome assembly GCF_051014685.1 of Ptiloglossa arizonensis. Taxonomy (NCBI): domain Eukaryota; kingdom Metazoa; phylum Arthropoda; class Insecta; order Hymenoptera; family Colletidae; genus Ptiloglossa; species Ptiloglossa arizonensis. Next base: position 91,789 of record NW_027478830.1, on the reverse strand, counting down.
ACTCCCATATCTCGCGAACGGATTGACCTAACCCAAAAATTCCTATTGCATCTGAAAGTAGAAACTCGCCCGATTACAACGGTATGTGTATTTATTCCCTAGGCCATTCTGGTTAATCGTTTGGAGCAGCAGAATTGCGAAAAATTTTTTGCCTTCTCAACCATTTCTTGGCTTCAAACTCCCATATCTCGCGAACGGATTGACCTAACCCAAAAATACCAATTGCATCTGAAAGTAGAACCGCGCCCGATTACAGCGGTATGTGTATTTTTTCCCTAGGCCATTCTGGTTAAGCGTTTGGAGCAGCAGAATTGCGAAAAATTTTTTGCTTTCTCAACCATTTCTTGGCTTCAAACTCCCATATCTCGCGAACGGATTGACCTAACCCAAAAATACTAATTGCATCTGAAAGTAGAACCGCGCCCGATTACAGCGGTATGTGTATTTTTTCCCTAGGCCATTCTGGTTAAGCGTTTGGAGCAGCAGAATTGCGAAAAATTTTTTGCCTTCTCAACCATTTCTTGGCTTCAAACTCCCATATCTCGCGAACGGATTGACCTAACCCAAAAATTCCTGTAGCGTCTGGAAGTAGAGACTCGCCCGATTACAACGGTATGTGTATTTTTTCCCTAGGCAATTCTGGTTAAGCGTTTGGAGCAGCAGAATTGCGAAAAATTTTTTGCCTTCTCAACCATTTCTTGGCTTCAAACTCCCATATCTCGCGAACGGATTGACCTAACCCAAAAATTCCTATTGCATCTGAAAGTAGAAACTCGCCCGATTACAACGGTATGTGTATTTTTTCCCTAGGCCATTCTGGTTAAGCGTTTGGAGCAGCAGAATTGCGAAAAATATGTTGGCTTCTCAACCATTCCGTGGCTTCAAACTCCCATATCTCGCGAGCGGATTGACCTAACCCAAAAATTCCTATTGCATCTGAAAGCCGAAACTCGCCCGATTACAACGGTATGTGTATTTTTTCCCTAGGCCATTCTGGTTAAGCGTTTGGAGCAGCAGAAGTGCGAAAGATTTGTTGTCTTCTCAACCATTTCTTAGCTTCAAACTCCCATATCTCGCGAACGGATTGACCTAACCCAAAAATTCCTGTTGCATCTGAAAGTAGAAACTCGCCCGATTACAACGGTATGTGTATTTTTTCCCTAGGTCATTCTGTTTAAGCGTTTGGAGCAGCAGAATTGCGAAAAATTTTTTGCCTTCTCAACCATGTCTTGGCTTCAAACTCCCATATCTCGCGAACGGATTGACCTAACCCACAAATTCCAATTGCATCTGAAAGTAGAACCTCGCCCGATTACAGCGGTATGTGCATTTTTTCCCTAGGCCATTCTGGTTAAGCGTTTGGAGCAGCAGAATTGCGAAAAATTTGTTGCCTTCTCAACCATTTCTTGGCTTCAAACTCCCATATCTCGCGAACGGATTGACCTAACCCAAAAATTCCTATTGCATCTGAAAGTCGAAACTCGCCCGATTACAACGGTATGTGTATTTTTTCCTAGGCCATTCTGGTTAAGCGTTTGGAGCAGCAGAAGTGCGAAAGATTTGTTGTCTTCTCAACCATTTCTTAGCTTCAAACTCCCATATCTCGCGAACGGATTGACCTAACACAAAAATACCAATTGCATCTGAAAGTAGAACCGCGCCCGATTACAGCGTTATGTGTATTTTTTCCCTAGGCCATTCTGGTTAAGCGTTTGGAGCAGCAGAATTGCGAAAAATTTTTTGCCTTCTCAACCATTTCTTGGCTTCAAACTCCCATATCTCGCGAACGGATTGACCTAACCCAAAAATTCCTGTAGCGTCTGGAAGTAGAGACTCGCCCGATTACAACGGTATGTGTATTTTTTCCCTAGGCAATTCTGGTTAAGCGTTTGGAGCAGCAGAATTGCGAAAAATTTTTTGCCTTCTCAACCATTTCTTGGCTTCAAACTCCCATATCTCGCGAACGGATTGACCTAACCCAAAAATTCCTATTGCATCTGAAAGTAGAAACTCGCCCGATTACAACGGTATGTGTATTTTTTCCCTAGGCCATTCTGGTTAAGCGTTTGGAGCAGCAGAATTGCGAAAAATATGTTGGCTTCTCAACCATTCCGTGGCTTCAAACTCCCATATCTCGCGAGCGGATTGACCTAACCCAAAAATTCCTATTGCATCTGAAAGCCGAAACTCGCCCGATTACAACGGTATGTGTATTTATTCCCTAGGCCATTCTGGTTAATCGTTTGGAGCAGCAGAATTGCGAAAAATTTTTTGCCTTCTCAACCATTTCTTGGCTTCAAACTCCCATATCTCGCGAACGGATTGACCTAACCCAAAAATACCAATTGCATCTGAAAGTAGAACCGCGCCCGATTACAGCGGTATGTGTATTTTTTCCCTTGGCCATTCTGGTTAAGCGTTTGGAGCAGCAGAATTGCGAAAAATTTTTTGCCTTCTCAACCATTTCTTGGCTTCAAACTCCCATATCTCGCGAACGGATTGACCTAACCCAAAAATTCCTGTAGCGTCTGGAAGTAGAGACTCGCCCGATTACAACGGTATGTGTATTTTTTCCCTAGGCAATTCTGGTTAAGCGTTTGGAGCAGCAGAATTGCGAAAAATTTTTTGCCTTCTCAACCATTTCTTGGCTTCAAACTCCCATATCTCGCGAACGGATTGACCTCACCCAAAAATTCCTATTGCATCTGAAAGTAGAAACTCGCCCGATTACAACGGTATGTGTATTTTTTCCCTAGGCCATTCTGGTTAAGCGTTTGGAGCAGCAGAATTGCGAAAAATATGTTGGCTTCTCAACCATTCCGTGGCTTCAAACTCCCATATCTCGCGAGCGGATTGACCTAACCCAAAAATTCCTATTGCATCTGAAAGCCGAAACTCGCCCGATTACAACGGTATGTGTATTTTTTCCCTAGGCCATTCTGGTTAAGCGTTTGGAGCAGCAGAAGTGCGAAAGATTTGTTGTCTTCTCAACCATTTCTTAGCTTCAAACTCCCATATCTCGCGAACGGATTGACCTAACCCAAAAATTCCTGTTGCATCTGAAAGTAGAAACTCGCCCGATTACAACGGTATGTGTATTTTTTCCCTAGGTCATTCTGTTTAAGCGTTTGGAGCAGCAGAATTGCGAAAAATTTTTTGCCTTCTCAACCATGTCTTGGCTTCAAACTCCCATATCTCGCGAACGGATTGACCTAACCCACAAATTCCAATTGCATCTGAAAGTAGAACCTCGCCCGATTACAGCGGTATGTGCATTTTTTCCCTAGGCCATTCTGGTTAAGCGTTTGGAGCAGCAGAATTGCGAAAAATTTGTTGCCTTCTCAACCATTTCTTGGCTTCAAACTCCCATATCTCGCGAACGGATTGACCTAACCCAAAAATTCCTATTGCATCTGAAAGTAGAAACTCGCCCGATTACAACGGTATGTGTATTTTTTCCCTAGGCCATTCTGGTTAAGCGTTTGGAGCAGCAGAATTGCGAAAAATATGTTGGCTTCTCAACCATTCCGTGGCTTCAAACTCCCATATCTCGCGAGCGGATTGACCTAACCCAAAAATTCCTATTGCATCTGAAAGCCGAAACTCGCCCGATTACAACGGTATGTGTATTTATTCCCTAGGCCATTCTGGTTAATCGTTTGGAGCAGCAGAATTGCGAAAAATTTTTTGCCTTCTCAACCATTTCTTGGCTTCAAACTCCCATATCTCGCGAACGGATTGACCTAACCCAAAAATACCAATTGCATCTGAAAGTAGAACCGCGCCCGATTACAGCGGTATGTGTATTTTTTCCCTAGGCCATTCTGGTTAAGCGTTTGGAGCAGCAGAATTGCGAAAAATTTTTTGCCTTCTCAACCATTTCTTGGCTTCAAACTCCCATATCTCGCGAACGGATTGACCTAACCCAAAAATTCCTGTAGCGTCTGGAAGTAGAGACTCGCCCGATTACAACGGTATGTGTATTTTTTCCCTAGGCAATTCTGGTTAAGCGTTTGGAGCAGCAGAATTGCGAAAAATTTTTTGCCTTCTCAACCATTTCTTGGCTTCAAACTCCCATATCTCGCGAACGGATTGACCTCACCCAAAAATTCCTATTGCATCTGAAAGTAGAAACTCGCCCGATTACAACGGTATGTGTATTTTTTCCCTAGGCCATTCTGGTTAAGCGTTTGGAGCAGCAGAATTGCGAAAAATATGTTGGCTTCTCAACCATTCCGTGGCTTCAAACTCCCATATCTCGCGAGCGGATTGACCTAACCCAAAAATTCCTATTGCATCTGAAAGCCGAAACTCGCCCGATTACAACGGTATGTGTATTTTTTCCCTAGGCCATTCTGGTTAAGCGTTTGGAGCAGCAGAAGTGCGAAAGATTTGTTGTCTTCTCAACCATTTCTTAGCTTCAAACTCCCATATCTCGCGAACGGATTGACCTAACCCAAAAATTCCTGTTGCATCTGAAAGTAGAAACTCGCCCGATTACAACGGTATGTGTATTTTTTCCCTAGGTCATTCTGTTTAAGCGTTTGGAGCAGCAGAATTGCGAAAAATTTTTTGCCTTCTCAACCATGTCTTGGCTTCAAACTCCCATATCTCGCGAACGGATTGACCTAACCCACAAATTCCAATTGCATCTGAAAGTAGAACCTCGCCCGATTACAGCGGTATGTGCATTTTTTCCCTAGGCCATTCTGGTTAAGCGTTTGGAGCAGCAGAATTGCGAAAAATTTGTTGCCTTCTCAACCATTTCTTGGCTTCAAACTCCCATATCTCGCGAACGGATTGACCTAACCCAAAAATTCCTATTGCATCTGAAAGTCGAAACTCGCCCGATTACAACGGTATGTGTATTTTTTCCTAGGCCATTCTGGTTAAGCGTTTGGAGCAGCAGAAGTGCGAAAGATTTGTTGTCTTCTCAACCATTTCTTAGCTTCAAACTCCCATATCTCGCGAACGGATTGACCTAACCCAAAAATTCCTGTTGCATTTGAAAGTAGAAACTCGCCCGATTACAACGGTATCTGTATTTTTTCCCTAGGCCATTCTGTTTAAGCGTTTGGTGCAGCAGAATTGCGAAAAATTTTTTGCCTTCTCAACCATTTCTTGGCTTCAAACTCCCATATCTCGCGAACGGGTTGACCTAACCCAAAAATTCCTATTGCATCTGAAAGTAGAAACTCGCCCGATTACAACGGTATGTGTATTGTTTCCCTAGACCAATCTGGTTAAGCGTTTGGATCAGCAGAAGTGCGAAAAATTTTTTGCCTTCTCAACCATTTCTTGGCTTCAAACTCCCATATCTCGCGAACGGATTGGCCTAACCCAAAAATTCCTATTGCATCTGAAAGTAGAAACTCGCCCGATTACAACGGTATGTGTATTTTTCCCCTAGGCCATTCTGGTTAAGCGTTTGGAGCAGCAGAATTGCGAAAAATTTTTTGCCTCCTCAACCATTTCTTGACTTCAAACTCCCATATCTCGCGAACGTATTGACCTAACCCAAAAATTCCTGTAGCGTCTGGAAGTAGAGACTCCCCCGATTACAACGGTATGTGTATTTTTTCCCTAGGCCATTCTGGTTAAGCGTTTGGAGCAGCAGAATTGCGAAAAATTTTTTGCCTTCTCAACCATTTCTTGGCTTCAAACTCCCATATCTCGCGAACGGATTGACCTAACCCAAAAATTCCTGTAGCGTCTGGAAGTAGAGACTCGCACGATTACAACGGTATGTGTATTTTTTCCCTAGGCCATTCTGGTTAAGCGTTTGGAGCAGCAGAATTGCGAAAAATTTTTTGCCTTCTCAACCATTTCTTGGCTTCAAACTCCCATATCTCGCGAACGGATTGACCTAACCCAAAAATTCCTGTAGCGTCTGGAAGTAGAGACTCGCCCGATTACAAAGGTATGTGTATTTTTTCCCTAGGCCATTCTGGTTAAGCGTTTGGAGCAGCAGAATTGCGAAAAATTGTTTGCCTTCTCAACCATTTCTTGGCTTCAAACTCCCATATCTCGCGAACGGATTGACCTAACCCAAAAATTCCTATTGCATCTGAAAGTAGAAACTCGCCCGATTACAACGGTATGTGTATTTTTTCCCTAGGCCATTCTGGTTAAGCGTTTGGAGCAGCAGAATTGCGAAAAATTTTTTGCCTTCTCAACCATTTCTTGGCTTCAAACTCCCATATCTCGCGAACGGATTGACCTAACCCAAAAATTCCTGTTGCATCTGAAAGTAGAAACTCGCCCGATTACAACGGTATGTGTATTTTTTCCCTAGGCCATTCTGGTTAAGCGTTTGGAGCATCAGAATTGCGAAAAATTTTTTGCCTTCTCAACCATTTCTTGGCTTCAAACTCCCATATCTCGCGAACGGATTGACCTAACCCAAAAATTCCTATTGCATCTGAAAGTAGAAACTCGCCCGATTACAACGGTATGTGTATTTATTCCCTAGGCCATTCTGGTTAAGCGTTTGGAGCAGCAGAATTGCGAAAAATTTTTTGCCTTCTCAACCATTTCTTGGCTTCAAACTCCCATATCTCGCGAACGGATTGACCTAACCCAAAAATACCAATTGCATCTGAAAGTAGAACCTCGCCCGATTACAGCGGTATGTGTATTTTTTCCCTAGGCCATTCTGGTTAAGCGTTTGGAGCAGCAGAATTGCGAAAAATTTTTTCCCTTCTCAACCATTTCTTGGCTTCAAACTCCCATATCTCGCGAACGGATTGACCTAACCCAAAAATTCCTGTAGCGTCTGGAAGTAGAGACTCGCCCGATTACAACGGTATGTGTATTTTTTCCCTAGGCCATTCTGGTTAAGCGTTTGGAGCAGCAGAATTGCGAAAAATTTTTTGCCTTCTCAACCATTTCTTGGCTTCAAACTCCCATATCTCGCGAACGGATTGACCTAACCCAAAAATTCCTATTGCATCTGAAAGTAGAAACTCGCCCGATTACAACGGTATGTGTATTTTTTCCCTAGGCCATTCTGGTTAAGCGTTTGGAGCAGCAGAATTGCGAAAAATATGTTGGCTTCTCAACCATTCCTTGGCTTCAAACTCCCATATCTCGCGAACGGATTGACCTAACCCAAAAATTCCTATTGCATCTGAAAGTCGAAACTCGCCCGATTACAACGGTATGTGTATTTTTTCCCTAGGCCATTCTGGTTAAGCGTTTGGAGCAGCATAAGTGCGAAAGATTTGTTGTCTTCTCAACCATTTCTTAGCTTCAAACTCCCATATCTCGCGAACGGATTGACCTAACCCAAAAATTCCTGTTGCATCTGAAAGTAGAAACTCGCCCGATTACAACGGTATGTGTATTTTTTCCCTAGGTCATTCTGTTTAAGCGTTTGGAGCAGCAGAATTGCGAAAAATTTTTTGCCTTCTCAACCATGTCTTGGCTTCAAACTCCCATATCTCGCGAATGGATTGACCTAACCCACAAATTCCAATTGCATCTGAAAGTAGAACCTCGCCCGATTACAGCGGTATGTGCATTTTTTCCCTAGGCCATTCTGGTTAAGCGTTTGGAGCAGCAGAATTGCGAAAAATTTGTTGCCTTCTCAACCATTTCTTGGCTTCAAACTCCCATATCTCGCGAACGGATTGGCCTAACCCAAAAATTCCTATTGCATCTGAAAGTAGAAACTCGCCCGATTACAACGGTATGTGTATTTTTCCCCTAGGCCATTCTGGTTAAGCGTTTGGAGCAGCAGAATTGCGAAAAATTTTTTGCCTCCTCAACCATTTCTTGACTTCAAACTCCCATATCTCGCGAACGTATTGACCTAACCCAAAAATTCCTGTAGCGTCTGGAAGTAGAGACTCCCCCGATTACAACGGTATGTGTATTTTTTCCCTAGGCCATTCTGGTTAAGCGTTTGGAGCAGCAGAATTGCGAAAAATTTTTTGCCTTCTCAACCATTTCTTGGCTTCAAACTCCCATATCTCGCGAACGGATTGACCTAACCCAAAAATTCCTGTAGCGTCTGGAAGTAGAGACTCGCACGATTACAACGGTATGTGTATTTTTTCCCTAGGCCATTCTGGTTAAGCGTTTGGAGCAGCAGAATTGCGAAAAATTTTTTGCCTTCTCAACCATTTCTTGGCTTCAAACTCCCATATCTCGCGAACGGATTGACCTAACCCAAAAATTCCTGTAGCGTCTGGAAGTAGAGACTCGCCCGATTACAAAGGTATGTGTATTTTTTCCCTAGGCCATTCTGGTTAAGCGTTTGGAGCAGCAGAATTGCGAAAAATTGTTTGCCTTCTCAACCATTTCTTGGCTTCAAACTCCCATATCTCGCGAACGGATTGACCTAACCCAAAAATTCCTATTGCATCTGAAAGTAGAAACTCGCCCGATTACAACGGTATGTGTATTTTTTCCCTAGGCCATTCTGGTTAAGCGTTTGGAGCAGCAGAATTGCGAAAAATTTTTTGCCTTCTCAACCATTTCTTGGCTTCAAACTCCCATATCTCGCGAACGGATTGACCTAACCCAAAAATTCCTGTTGCATCTGAAAGTAGAAACTCGCCCGATTACAACGGTATGTGTATTTTTTCCCTAGGCCATTCTGGTTAAGCGTTTGGAGCATCAGAATTGCGAAAAATTTTTTGCCTTCTCAACCATTTCTTGGCTTCAAACTCCCATATCTCGCGAACGGATTGACCTAACCCAAAAATTCCTATTGCATCTGAAAGTAGAAACTCGCCCGATTACAACGGTATGTGTATTTATTCCCTAGGCCATTCTGGTTAAGCGTTTGGAGCAGCAGAATTGCGAAAAATTTTTTGCCTTCTCAACCATTTCTTGGCTTCAAACTCCCATATCTCGCGAACGGATTGACCTAACCCAAAAATACCAATTGCATCTGAAAGTAGAACCTCGCCCGATTACAGCGGTATGTGTATTTTTTCCCTAGGCCATTCTGGTTAAGCGTTTGGAGCAGCAGAATTGCGAAAAATTTTTTGCCTTCTCAACCATTTCTTGGCTTCAAACTCCCATATCTCGCGAACGGATTGACCTAACCCAAAAATTCCTGTAGCGTCTGGAAGTAGAGACTCGCCCGATTACAACGGTATGTGTATTTTTTCCCTAGGCCATTCTGGTTAAGCGTTTGGAGCAGCAGAATTGCGAAAAATTTTTTGCCTTCTCAACCATTTCTTGGCTTCAAACTCCCATATCTCGCGAACGGATTGACCTAACCCAAAAATTCCTATTGCATCTGAAAGTAGAAACTCGCCCGATTACAACGGTATGTGTATTTTTTCCCTAGGCCATTCTGGTTAAGCGTTTGGAGCAGCAGAATTGCGAAAAATATGTTGGCTTCTCAACCATTCCTTGGCTTCAAACTCCCATATCTCGCGAACGGATTGACCTAACCCAAAAATTCCTATTGCATCTGAAAGTCGAAACTCGCCCGATTACAACGGTATGTGTATTTTTTCCCTAGGCCATTCTGGTTAAGCGTTTGGAGCAGCATAAGTGCGAAAGATTTGTTGTCTTCTCAACCATTTCTTAGCTTCAAACTCCCATATCTCGCGAACGGATTGACCTAACCCAAAAATTCCTGTTGCATCTGAAAGTAGAAACTCGCCCGATTACAACGGTATGTGTATTTTTTCCCTAGGTCATTCTGTTTAAGCGTTTGGAGCAGCAGAATTGCGAAAAATTTTTTGCCTTCTCAACCATGTCTTGGCTTCAAACTCCCATATCTCGCGAATGGATTGACCTAACCCACAAATTCCAATTGCATCTGAAAGTAGAACCTCGCCCGATTACAGCGGTATGTGCATTTTTTCCCTAGGCCATTCTGGTTAAGCGTTTGGAGCAGCAGAATTGCGAAAAATTTGTTGCCTTCTCAACCATTTCTTGGCTTCAAACTCCCATATCTCGCGAACGGATTGACCTAACCCAAAAATTCCTATTGCATCTGAAAGTCGAAACTCGCCCGATTACAACGGTATGTGTATTTTTTCCCTAGGCCATTCTGGTTAAGCGTTTGGAGCAGCAGAAGTGCGAAAGATTTGTTGTCTTCTCAACCATTTCTTAGCTTCAAACTCCCATATCTCGCGAACGGATTGACCTAACCCAAAAATTCCTGTTGCATCTGAAAGTAGAAACTCGCCCGATTACAACGGTATCTGTATTTTTTCCCTAGGCCATTCTGTTTAAGCGTTTGGTGCAGCAGAATTGCGAAAAATTTTTTGCCTTCTCAACCATTTCTTGGCTTCAAACTCCCATATCTCGCGAACGGGTTGACCTAACCCAAAAATTCCTATTGCATCTGAAAGTAGAAACTCGCCCGATTACAGCGGTATGTGTATTTTTTCCCTAGGCCATTCTGTTTAAGCGTTTGGTGCAGCAGAATTGCGAAAAATTTTTTGCCTTCTCAACCATTTCTTGGCTTCAAACTCCCATATCTCGCGAACGGATTGACCTAACCCAAAAATTCCTATTGCATCTGAAAGTAGAAACTCGCCCGATTACAACGGTATGTGTATTTTTTCCCTAGGCCATTCTGGTTAAGCGTTTGGAGCAGCAGAATTGCGAAAAATATGTTGGCTTCTCAACCATTCCGTGGCTTCAAACTCCCATATCTCGCGAGCGGATTGACCTAACCCAAAAATTCCTATTGCATCTGAAAGCCGAAACTCGCCCGATTACAACGGTATGTGTATTTATTCCCTAGGCCATTCTGGTTAATCGTTTGGAGCAGCAGAATTGCGAAAAATTTTTTGCCTTCTCAACCATTTCTTGGCTTCAAACTCCCATATCTCGCGAACGGATTGACCTAACCCAAAAATACCAATTGCATCTGAAAGTAGAACCGCGCCCGATTACAGCGGTATGTGTATTTTTTCCCTCGGCCATTCTGGTTAAGCGTTTGGAGCAGCAGAATTGCGAAAAATTTTTTGCCTTCTCAACCATTTCTTGGCTTCAAACTCCCATATCTCGCGAACGGATTGACCTAACCCAAAAATTCCTGTAGCGTCTGGAAGTAGAGACTCGCCCGATTACAACGGTATGTGTATTTTTTCCCTAGGCAATTCTGGTTAAGCGTTTGGAGCAGCAGAATTGCGAAAAATTTTTTGCCTTCTCAACCATTTCTTGGCTTCAAACTCCCATATCTCGCGAACGGATTGACCTCACCCAAAAATTCCTATTGCATCTGAAAGTAGAAACTCGCCCGATTACAACGGTATGTGTATTTTTTCCCTAGGCCATTCTGGTTAAGCGTTTGGAGCAGCAGAATTGCGAAAAATATGTTGGCTTCTCAACCATTCCGTGGCTTCAAACTCCCATATCTCGCGAGCGGATTGACCTAACCCAAAAATTCCTATTGCATCTGAAAGCCGAAACTCGCCCGATTACAACGGTATGTGTATTTTTTCCCTAGGCCATTCTGGTTAAGCGTTTGGAGCAGCAGAAGTGCGAAAGATTTGTTGTCTTCTCAACCATTTCTTAGCTTCAAACTCCCATATCTCGCGAACGGATTGACCTAACCCAAAAATTCCTGTTGCATCTGAAAGTAGAAACTCGCCCGATTACAACGGTATGTGTATTTTTTCCCTAGGTCATTCTGTTTAAGCGTTTGGAGCAGCAGAATTGCGAAAAATTTTTTGCCTTCTCAACCATGTCTTGGCTTCAAACTCCCATATCTCGCGAACGGATTGACCTAACCCACAAATTCCAATTGCATCTGAAAGTAGAACCTCGCCCGATTACAGCGGTATGTGCATTTTTTCCCTAGGCCATTCTGGTTAAGCGTTTGGAGCAGCAGAATTGCGAAAAATTTGTTGCCTTCTCAACCATTTCTTGGCTTCAAACTCCCATATCTCGCGAACGGATTGACCTAACCCAAAAATTCCTATTGCATCTGAAAGTCGAAACTCGCCCGATTACAACGGTATGTGTATTTTTTCCTAGGCCATTCTGGTTAAGCGTTTGGAGCAGCAGAAGTGCGAAAGATTTGTTGTCTTCTCAACCATTTCTTAGCTTCAAACTCCCATATCTCGCGAACGGATTGACCTAACCCAAAAATTCCTGTTGCATTTGAAAGTAGAAACTCGCCCGATTACAACGGTATCTGTATTTTTTCCCTAGGCCATTCTGTTTAAGCGTTTGGTGCAGCAGAATTGCGAAAAATTTTTTGCCTTCTCAACCATTTCTTGGCTTCAAACTCCCATATCTCGCGAACGGGTTGACCTAACCCAAAAATTCCTATTGCATCTGAAAGTAGAAACTCGCCCGATTACAACGGTATGTGTATTGTTTCCCTAGACCAATCTGGTTAAGCGTTTGGATCAGCAGAAGTGCGAAAAATTTTTTGCCTTCTCAACCATTTCTTGGCTTCAAACTCCCATATCTCGCGAACGGATTGGCCTAACCCAAAAATTCCTATTGCATCTGAAAGTAGAAACTCGCCCGATTACAACGGTATGTGTATTTTTCCCCTAGGCCATTCTGGTTAAGCGTTTGGAGCAGCAGAATTGCGAAAAATTTTTTGCCTCCTCAACCATTTCTTGACTTCAAACTCCCATATCTCGCGAACGTATTGACCTAACCCAAAAATTCCTGTAGCGTCTGGAAGTAGAGACTCCCCCGATTACAACGGTATGTGTATTTTTTCCCTAGGCCATTCTGGTTAAGCGTTTGGAGCAGCAGAATTGCGAAAAATTTTTTGCCTTCTCAACCATTTCTTGGCTTCAAACTCCCATATCTCGCGAACGGATTGACCTAACCCAAAAATTCCTGTAGCGTCTGGAAGTAGAGACTCGCACGATTACAACGGTATGTGTATTTTTTCCCTAGGCCATTCTGGTTAAGCGTTTGGAGCAGCAGAATTGCGAAAAATTTTTTGCCTTCTCAACCATTTCTTGGCTTCAAACTCCCATATCTCGCGAACGGATTGACCTAACCCAAAAATTCCTGTAGCGTCTGGAAGTAGAGACTCGCCCGATTACAAAGGTATGTGTATTTTTTCCCTAGGCCATTCTGGTTAAGCGTTAGGAGCAGCAGAAGTGCGAAAGATTTGTTGTCTTCTCAACCATTTCTTAGCTTCAAACTCCCATATCTCGCGAACGGATTGACCTAACCCAAAAATTCCTGTTGCATCTGAAAGTAGAAACTCGCCCGATTACAACGGTATCTGTATTTTTTCCCTAGGCCATTCTGGTTAAGCGTTTGGAGCAGCAGAAATGCGAAAAATTTTTTGCCTTCTCAACCATTTCTTGGCTTCAAACTCCCATATCTCGCGAACGGATTGACCTAACCCAAAAATTCCTATAGCGTCTGGAAGTAGAGACTCGCCCGATTACAGAGGTATGTGTATTTTTTCCCTAGGCCATTCTGGTTAAGCGTTTGGAGCAGCAGAATTGCGAAAAATTGTTTGCCTTCTCAACCATTTCTTGGCTTCAAACTCCCATATCTCGCGAACGGATTGACCTAACCCAAAAATTCCTATTGCATCTGAAAGTAGAAACTCGCCCGATTACAACGGTATGTGTATTTTTTCCCTAGGCCATTCTGGTTAAGCGTTTGGAGCAGCAGAATTGCGAAAAATTTTTTGCCTTCTCAACCATTTCTTGGCTTCAAACTCCCATATCTCGCGAACGGATTGACCTAACCCAAAAATTCCTGTTGCATCTGAAAGTAGAAACTCGCCCGATTACAACGGTGTGTGTATTTTTTCCCTAGGCCATTCTGGTTAAGCGTTTGGAGCATCAGAATTGCGAAAAATTTTTTGCCTTCTCAACCATTTCTTGGCTTCAAACTCCCATATCTCGCGAACGGATTGACCTAACCCAAAAATTCCTATTGCATCTGAAAGTAGAAACTCGCCCGATTACAACGGTATGTGTATTTTTTCCCTAGGTCATTCTGTTTAAGCGTTTGGAGCAGCAGAATTGCGAAAAATTTTTTGCCTTCTCAACCATGTCTTGGCTTCAAACTCCCATATCTCGCGAACGGATTGACCTAACCCACAAATTCCAATTGCATCTGAAAGTAGAACCTCGCCCGATTACAGCGGTATGTGCATTTTTTCCCTAGGCCATTCTGGTTAAGCGTTTGGAGCAGCAGAATTGCGAAAAATTTGTTGCCTTCTCAACCATTTCTTGGCTTCAAACTCCCATATCTCGCGAACGGATTGACCTAACCCAAAAATTCCTATTGCATCTGAAAGTCGAAACTCGCCCGATTACAACGGTATGTGTATTTTTTCCTAGGCCATTCTGGTTAAGCGTTTGGAGCAGCAGAAGTGCGAAAGATTTGTTGTCTTCTCAACCATTTCTTAGCTTCAAACTCCCATATCTCGCGAACGGATTGACCTAACCCAAAAATTCCTGTTGCATTTGAAAGTAGAAACTCGCCCGATTACAACGGTATCTGTATTTTTTCCCTAGGCCATTCTGTTTAAGCGTTTGGTGCAGCAGAATTGCGAAAAATTTTTTGCCTTCTCAACCATTTCTTGGCTTCAAACTCCCATATCTCGCGAACGGGTTGACCTAACCCAAAAATTCCTATTGCATCTGAAAGTAGAAACTCGCCCGATTACAACGGTATGTGTATTGTTTCCCTAGACCAATCTGGTTAAGCGTTTGGATCAGCAGAAGTGCGAAAAATTTTTTGCCTTCTCAACCATTTCTTGGCTTCAAACTCCCATATCTCGCGAACGGATTGGCCTAACCCAAAAATTCCTATTGCATCTGAAAGTAGAAACTCGCCCGATTACAACGGTATGTGTATTTTTCCCCTAGGCCATTCTGGTTAAGCGTTTGGAGCAGCAGAATTGCGAAAAATTTTTTGCCTCCTCAACCATTTCTTGACTTCAAACTCCCATATCTCGCGAACGTATTGACCTAACCCAAAAATTCCTGTAGCGTCTGGAAGTAGAGACTCCCCCGATTACAACGGTATGTGTATTTTTTCCCTAGGCCATTCTGGTTAAGCGTTTGGAGCAGCAGAATTGCGAAAAATTTTTTGCCTTCTCAACCATTTCTTGGCTTCAAACTCCCATATCTCGCGAACGGATTGACCTAACCCAAAAATTCCTGTAGCGTCTGGAAGTAGAGACTCGCACGATTACAACGGTATGTGTATTTTTTCCCTAGGCCATTCTGGTTAAGCGTTTGGAGCAGCAGAATTGCGAAAAATTTTTTGCCTTCTCAACCATTTCTTGGCTTCAAACTCCCATATCTCGCGAACGGATTGACCTAACCCAAAAATTCCTGTAGCGTCTGGAAGTAGAGACTCGCCCGATTACAAAGGTATGTGTATTTTTTCCCTAGGCCATTCTGGTTAAGCGTTAGGAGCAGCAGAAGTGCGAAAGATTTGTTGTCTTCTCAACCATTTCTTAGCTTCAAACTCCCATATCTCGCGAACGGATTGACCTAACCCAAAAATTCCTGTTGCATCTGAAAGTAGAAACTCGCCCGATTACAACGGTATCTGTATTTTTTCCCTAGGCCATTCTGGTTAAGCGTTTGGAGCAGCAGAAATGCGAAAAATTTTTTGCCTTCTCAACCATTTCTTGGCTTCAAACTCCCATATCTCGCGAACGGATTGACCTAACCCAAAAATTCCTATAGCGTCTGGAAGTAGAGACTCGCCCGATTACAGAGGTATGTGTATTTTTTCCCTAGGCCATTCTGGTTAAGCGTTTGGAGCAGCAGAATTGCGAAAAATTGTTTGCCTTCTCAACCATTTCTTGGCTTCAAACTCCCATATCTCGCGAACGGATTGACCTAACCCAAAAATTCCTATTGCATCTGAAAGTAGAAACTCGCCCGATTACAACGGTATGTGTATTTTTTCCCTAGGCCATTCTGGTTAAGCGTTTGGAGCAGCAGAATTGCGAAAAATTTTTTGCCTTCTCAACCATTTCTTGGCTTCAAACTCCCATATCTCGCGAACGGATTGACCTAACCCAAAAATTCCTGTTGCATCTGAAAGTAGAAACTCGCCCGATTACAACGGTGTGTGTATTTTTTCCCTAGGCCATTCTGGTTAAGCGTTTGGAGCATCAGAATTGCGAAAAATTTTTTGCCTTCTCAACCATTTCTTGGCTTCAAACTCCCATATCTCGCGAACGGATTGACCTAACCCAAAAATTCCTATTGCATCTGAAAGTAGAAACTCGCCCGATTACAACGGTATGTGTATTTATTCCCTAGGCCATTCTGGTTAAGCGTTTGGAGCAGCAGAATTGCGAAAAATTTTTTGCCTTCTCAACCATTTCTTGGCTTCAAACTCCCATATCTCGCGAACGGATTGACCTAACCCAAAAATACCAATTGCATCTGAAAGTAGAACCTCGCCCGATTACAGCGGTATGTGTATTTTTTCCCTAGGCCATTCTGGTTAAGCGTTTGGAGCAGCAGAATTGCGAAAAATTTTTTGCCTTCTCAACCATTTCTTGGCTTCAAACTCCCATATCTCGCGAACGGATTGACCTAACCCAAAAATTCCTGTAGCGTCTGGAAGTAGAGACTCGCCCGATTACAACGGTATGTGTATTTTTTCCCTAGGCCATTCTGGTTAAGCGTTTGGAGCAGCAGAATTGCGAAAAATTTTTTGCCTTCTCAACCATTTCTTGGCTTCAAACTCCCATATCTCGCGAACGGATTGACCTAACCCAAAAATTCCTATTGCATCTGAAAGTAGAAACTCGCCCGATTACAACGGTATGTGTATTTTTTCCCTAGGCCATTCTGGTTAAGCGTTTGGAGCAGCAGAATTGCGAAAAATATGTTGGCTTCTCAACCATTCCTTGGCTTCAAACTCCCATATCTCGCGAACGGATTGACCTAACCCAAAAATTCCTATTGCATCTGAAAGTCGAAACTCGCCCGATTACAACGGTATGTGTATTTTTTCCCTAGGCCATTCTGGTTAAGCGTTTGGAGCAGCATAAGTGCGAAAGATTTGTTGTCTTCTCAACCATTTCTTAGCTTCAAACTCCCATATCTCGCGAACGGATTGACCTAACCCAAAAATTCCTGTTGCATCTGAAAGTAGAAACTCGCCCGATTACAACGGTATGTGTATTTTTTCCCTAGGTCATTCTGTTTAAGCGTTTGGAGCAGCAGAATTGCGAAAAATTTTTTGCCTTCTCAACCATGTCTTGGCTTCAAACTCCCATATCTCGCGAATGGATTGACCTAACCCACAAATTCCAATTGCATCTGAAAGTAGAACCTCGCCCGATTACAGCGGTATGTGCATTTTTTCCCTAGGCCATTCTGGTTAAGCGTTTGGAGCAGCAGAATTGCGAAAAATTTGTTGCCTTCTCAACCATTTCTTGGCTTCAAACTCCCATATCTCGCGAACGGATTGACCTAACCCAAAAATTCCTATTGCATCTGAAAGTCGAAACTCGCCCGATTACAACGGTATGTGTATTTTTTCCCTAGGCCATTCTGGTTAAGCGTTTGGAGCAGCAGAAGTGCGAAAGATTTGTTGTCTTCTCAACCATTTCTTAGCTTCAAACTCCCATATCTCGCGAACGGATTGACCTAACCCAAAAATTCCTGTTGCATCTGAAAGTAGAAACTCGCCCGATTACAACGGTATCTGTATTTTTTCCCTAGGCCATTCTGTTTAAGCGTTTGGTGCAGCAGAATTGCGAAAAATTTTTTGCCTTCTCAACCATTTCTTGGCTTCAAACTCCCATATCTCGCGAACGGGTTGACCTAACCCAAAAATTCCTATTGCATCTGAAAGTAGAAACTCGCCCGATTACAGCGGTATGTGTATTTTTTCCCTAGGCCATTCTGTTTAAGCGTTTGGTGCAGCAGAATTGCGAAAAATTTTTTGCCTTCTCAACCATTTCTTGGCTTCAAACTCCCATATCTCGCGAACGGGTTGACCTAACCCAAAAATTCCTATTGCATCTGAAAGTAGAAACTCGCCCGATTACAACAGTATGTGTATTGTTTCCCTAGACCATTCTGGTTAAGCGTTTGGATCAGCAGAAATGCGAAAAATTTTTTGCCTTCTCAACCATTTCTTGGCTTCAAACTCCCATATCTCGCGAACGGATTGGCCTAACCCAAAAATTCCTATTGCATCTGAAAGTAGAAACTCGCCCGATTACAACGGTATGTGTATTTTTCCCCTAGGCCATTCTGGTTAAGCGTTTGGAGCAGCAGAATTGCGAAAAATTTTTTGCCTCCTCAACCATTTCTTGACTTCAAACTCCCATATCTCGCGAACGTATTGACCTAACCCAAAAATTCCTGTAGCGTCTGGAAGTAGAGACTCCCCCGATTACAACGGTATGTGTATTTTTTCCCTAGGCCATTCTGGTTAAGCGTTTGGAGCAGCAGAATTGCGAAAAATTTTTTGCCTTCTCAACCATTTCTTGGCTTCAAACTCCCATATCTCGCGAACGGATTGACCTAACCCAAAAATTCCTATTGCATCTGAAAGTAGAACCTCGCCCGATTACAGCGGTATGTGTATTTTTTCCCTAGGCCATTCTGGTTAAGCGTTTGGAGCAGCAGAATTGCGAAAAATTTTTTGCCTTCTCAACCATTTCTTGGCTTCAAACTCCCATATCTCGCGAACGGATTGACCTAACCCAAAAATTCCTGTAGCGTCTGGAAGTAGAGACTCGCACGATTACAACGGTATGTGTATTTCTTCCCTAGGCCATTCTGGTTAAGCGTTTGGAGCAGCAGAATTGCGAAAAATTTTTTGCCTTCTCAACCATTTCTTGGCTTCAAACTCCCATATCTCGCGAACGGATTGACCTAACCCAAAAATTCCTGTAGCGTCTGGAAGTAGAGACTCGCACGATTACAACGGTATGTGTACTTTTTACCTAGGCCATTCTGGTTAAGCGTTTGGAGCAGCAGAATTGCGAAAAATATGATGGCTTCTCAACCATTCCTTGGCTTCAAACTCCCATATCTCGCGAACGGATTGACCTAACCCAAAAATTCCTATTGCATCTGAAAGTCGAAACTCGCCCGATTACAACGGTATGTGTATTTTTTCCCTAGGCCATTCTGGTTAAGCGTTTGGAGCAGCAGAAGTGCGAAAGATTTGTTGTCTTCTCAACCATTTCTTAGCTTCAAACTCCCATATCTCGCGAACGGATTGACCTAACCCAAAAATTCCTGTTGCATCTGAAAGTAGAAACTCGCCCGATTACAACGGTATCTGTATTTTTTCCCTAGGTCATTCTGTTTAAGCGTTTGGAGCAGCAGAATTGCGAAAAATTTTTTGCCTTCTCAACCATGTCTTGGCTTCAAACTCCCATATCTCGCGAACGGATTGACCTAACCCACAAATTCCAATTGCATCTGAAAGTAGAACCTCGCCCGATTACATCGGTATGTGCATTTTTTCCCTAGGCCATTCTGGTTAAGCGTTTGGAGCAGCAGAATTGCGAAAAATTTGTTGCCTTCTCAACCATTTCTTGGCTTCAAACTCCCATATCTCGCGAACGGATTGACCTAACCCAAAAATTCCTATTGCATCTGAAAGTCGAAACTCGCCCGATTACAACGGTATGTGTATTTTTTCCCTAGGCCATTCTGGTTAAGCGTTTGGAGCAGCAGAAGTGCGAAAGATTTGTTGTCTTCTCAACCATTTCTTCGCTTCAAACTCCCATATCTCGCGAACGGATTGACCTAACCCAAAAATTCCTGTTGCATCTGAAAGTAGAAACTCGCCCGATTACAACGGTATCTGTATTTTTTCCCTAGGCCATTCTGTTTAAGCGTTTGGTGCAGCAGAATTGCGAAAAATTTTTTGCCTTCTCAACCATTTCTTAGCTTCAAACTCCCATATCTCGCGAACGGGTTGACCTAACCCAAAAATTCCTATTGCATCTGAAAGTAGAAACTCGCCCGATTACAACAGTATGTGTATTGTTTCCCTAGACCATTCTGGTTAAGCGTTTGGATCAGCAGAAATGCGAAAAATTTTTTGCCTTCTCAACCATTTCTTGGCTTCAAACTCCCATATCTCGCGAACGGATTGGCCTAACCCAAAAATTCCTATTGCATCTGAAAGTAGAAACTCGCCCGATTACAACGGTATGTGTATTTTTCCCCTAGGCCATTCTGGTTAAGCGTTTGGAGCAGCAGAATTGCGAAAAATTTTTTGCCTCCTCAACCATTTCTTGACTTCAAACTCCCATATCTCGCGAACGTATTGACCTAACCCAAAAATTCCTGTAGCGTCTGGAAGTAGAGACTCCCCCGATTACAACGGTATGTGTATTTTTTCCCTAGGCCATTCTGGTTAAGCGTTTGGAGCAGCAGAATTGCGAAAAATTTTTTTCCTTCTCAACCATTTCTTGGCTTCAAACTCCCATATCTCGCGAACGGATTGACCTAACCCAAAAATTCCAATTGCATCTGAAAGTAGAACCTCGCCCGATTACATCGGTATGTGCATTTTTTCCCTAGGCCATTCTGGTTAAGCGTTTGGAGCAGCAGAATTGCGAAAAATTTGTTGCCTTCTCAACCATTTCTTGGCTTCAAACTCCCATATCTCGCGAACGGATTGACCTAACCCAAAAATTCCTATTGCATCTGAAAGTCGAAACTCGCCCGATTACAACGGTATGTGTATTTTTTCCCTAGGCCATTCTGGTTAAGCGTTTGGAGCAGCAGAAGTGCGAAAGATTTGTTGTCTTCTCAACCATTTCTTAGCTTCAAACTCCCATATCTCGCGAACGGATTGACCTAACCCAAAAATTCCTG
Organism: Ptiloglossa arizonensis; assembly: GCF_051014685.1. Lineage (NCBI taxonomy): Eukaryota > Metazoa > Arthropoda > Insecta > Hymenoptera > Colletidae > Ptiloglossa > Ptiloglossa arizonensis. Next base: position 71,039 of record NW_027478830.1, on the reverse strand, counting down.
TTGCATCTGAAAGTAGAAACTCGCCCGATTACAACGGTATCTGTATTTTTTCCCTAGGCCATTCTGTTTAAGCGTTTGGTGCAGCAGAATTGCGAAAAATTTTTTGCCTTCTCAACCATTTCTTGGCTTCAAACTCCCATATCTCGCGAACGGGTTGACCTAACCCAAAAATTCCTATTGCATCTGAAAGTAGAAACTCGCCCGATTACAACAGTATGTGTATTGTTTCCCTAGACCATTCTGGTTAAGCGTTTGGATCAGCAGAAATGCGAAAAATTTTTTGCCTTCTCAACCATTTCTTGGCTTCAAACTCCCATATCTCGCGAACGGATTGGCCTAACCCAAAAATTCCAATTGCATCTGAAAGTAGAAACTCGCCCGATTACAACGGTATGTGTATTTTTCCCCTAGGCCATTCTGGTTAAGCGTTTGGAGCAGCAGAATTGCGAAAAATTTTTTGCCTCCTCAACCATTTCTTGACTTCAAACTCCCATATCTCGCGAACGTATTGACCTAACCCAAAAATTCCTGTAGCGTCTGGAAGTAGAGACTCCCCCGATTACAACGGTATGTGTATTTTTTCCCTAGGCCATTCTGGTTAAGCGTTTGGAGCAGCAGAATTGCGAAAAATTTTTTGCCTTCTCAACCATTTCTTGGCTTCAAACTCCCATATCTCGCGAACGGATTGACTTAACCCAAAAATTCCTATTGCATCTGAAAGTAGAACCTCGCCCGATTACAGCGTTATGTGTATTTTTTCCCTAGGCCATTCTGGTTAAGCGTTTGGAGCAGCAGAATTGCGAAAAATTTTTTGCCTTCTCAACCATTTCTTGGCTTCAAACTCCCATATCTCGCGAACGGATTGACCTAACCCAAAAATTCCTGTATCGTCTGGAAGTAGAGACTCGCACGATTACAACGGTATGTGTATTTTTTCCCTAGGCCATTCTGGTTAAGCGTTTGGAGCAGCAGAATTGCGAAAAATTTTTTGCCTTCTCAACCATTTCTTGGCTTCAAACTCCCATATCTCGCGAACGGATTGGCCTAACCCAAAAATTCCTATTGCATCTGAAAGTAGAAACTCGCCCGATTACAACGGTATGTGTATTTTTCCCCTAGGCCATTCTGGTTAAGCGTTTGGAGCAGCAGAATTGCGAAAAATTTTTTGCCTCCTCAACCATTTCTTGACTTCAAACTCCCATATCTCGCGAACGTATTGACCTAACCCAAAAATTCCTGTAGCGTCTGGAAGTAGAGACTCCCCCGATTACAACGGTATGTGTATTTTTTCCCTAGGCCATTCTGGTTAAGCGTTTGGAGCAGCAGAATTGCGAAAAATTTTTTGCCTTCTCAACCATTTCTTGGCTTCAAACTCCCATATCTCGCGAACGGATTGACCTAACCCAAAAATTCCTATTGCATCTGAAAGTAGAACCTCGCCCGATTACAGCGTTATGTGTATTTTTTCCCTAGGCCATTCTGGTTAAGCGTTTGGAGCAGCAGAATTGCGAAAAATTTTTTGCCTTCTCAACCATTTCTTGGCTTCAAACTCCCATATCTCGCGAACGGATTGACCTAACCCAAAAATTCCTGTAGCGTCTGGAAGTAGAGACTCGCACGATTACAACGGTATGTGTATTTTTTCCCTAGGCCATTCTGGTTAAGCGTTTGGAGCAGCAGAATTGCGAAAAATTTTTTGCCTTCTCAACCATTTCTTGGCTTCAAACTCCCATATCTCGCGAACGGATTGACCTAACCCAAAAATTCCTGTAGCGTCTGGAAGTAGAGACTCGCACGATTACAACGGTATGTGTATTTTTTCCCTAGGCCATTCTGGGTAAGCGTTTGGAGCAGCAGAATTGCGAAAAATTTTTTGCCTTCTCAACCATTTCTTGGCTTCAAACTCCCATATCTCGCGAACGGATTGACCTAACCCAAAAATTCCTATTGCATCTGAAAGTAGAACCTCGCCCGATTACAACGGTATGTGTATTTTTTCCCTAGGCCATTCTGGTTAAGCGTTTGGAGCAGCAGAATTGCGAAAAATTTTTTGCGTTCTCAACCATTTCTTGGCTTCAAACTCCCATATCTCGCGAACGGATTGACCTAACCCAAAAATTCCTATTGCATCTGAAAGTAGAAACTCGCCCGATTACAACGGTATGTGTATTTTTTCCCTAGGCCATTCTGGTTAAGCGTTTGGAGCAGCAGAATTGCGAAAAATATGTTGGCTTCTCAACCATTCCTTGGCTTCAAACTCCCATATCTCGCGAACGGATTGACCTAACCCAAAAATTCCTATTGCATCTGAAAGTCGAAACTCGCCCGATTACAACGGTATCTGTATTTTTTCCCTAGGTCATTCTGTTTAAGCGTTTGGAGCAGCAGAATTGCGAAAAATTTTTTGCCTTCTCAACCATGTCTTGGCTTCAAACTCCCATATCTCGCGAACGGATTGACCTAACCCACAAATTCCAATTGCATCTGAAAGTAGAACCTCGCCCGATTACAGCGGTATGTGCATTTTTTCCCTAGGCCATTCTGGTTAAGCGTTTGGAGCAGCAGAATTGCGAAAAATTTGTTGCCTTCTCAACCATTTCTTGGCTTCAAACTCCCATATCTCGCGAACGGATTGACCTAACCGAAAAATTCCTATTGCATCTGAAAGTCGAAACTCGCCCGATTACAACGGTATGTGTATTTTTTCCCTAGGCCATTCTGGTTAAGCGTTTGGAGCAGCAGAAGTGCGAAAGATTTGTTGTCTTCTCAACCATTTCTTAGCTTCAAACTCCCATATCTCGCGAACGGATTGACCTAACCCAAAAATTCCTGTTGCATCTGAAAGTAGAAACTCGCCCGATTACAACGGTATCTGTATTTTTTCCCTAGGCCATTCTGTTTAAGCGTTTGGTGCAGCAGAATTGCGAAAAATTTTTTGCCTTCTCAACCATTTCTTGGCTTCAAACTCCCATATCTCGCGAACGGGTTGACCTAACCCAAAAATTCCTATTGCATCTGAAAGTAGAAACTCGCCCGATTACAACGGTATGTGTATTGTTTCCCTAGACCATTCTGGTTAAGCGTTTGGATCAGCAGAAATGCGAAAAATTTTTTGCCTTCACAACCATTTCTTGGCTTCAAACTCCCATATCTCGCGAACGGATTGGCCTAACCCAAAAATTCCTATTGCATCTGAAAGTAGAAACTCGCCCGATTACAACGGTATGTGTATTTTTCCCCTAGGCCATTCTGGTTAAGCGTTTGGAGCAGCAGAATTGCGAAAAATTTTTTGCCTCCTCAACCATTTCTTGACTTCAAACTCCCATATCTCGCGAACGTATTGACCTAACCCAAAAATTCCTGTAGCGTCTGGAAGTAGAGACTCCCCCGATTACAACGGTATGTGTATTTTTTCCCTAGGCCATTCTGGTTAAGCGTTTGGAGCAGCAGAATTGCGAAAAATTTTTTGGCTTCTCAACCATTTCTTGGCTTCAAACTCCCATATCTCGCGAACGGATTGACCTAACCCAAAAATTCCTATTGCATCTGAAAGTAGAACCTCGCCCGATTACAGCGGTATGTGTATTTTTTCCCTAGGCCATTCTGGTTAAGCGTTTGGAGCAGCAGAATTGCGAAAAATTTTTTGCCTTCTCAACCATTTCTTGGCTTCAAACTCCCATATCTCGCGAACGGATTGACCTAACCCAAAAATTCCTGTAGGGTCTGGAAGTAGAGACTCGCACGATTACAACGGTATGTGTATTTTTTCCCTAGGCCATTCTGGTTAAGCGTTTGGAGCAGCAGAATTGCGAAAAATTTTTTGCCTTCTCAACCATTTCTTGGCTTCAAACTCCCATATCTCGCGAACGGATTGACCTAACCCAAAAATTCCTATTGCATCTGAAAGTAGAAACTCGCCCGATTACAACGGTATGTGTATTTATTCCCTAGGCCATTCTGGTTAAGCGTTTGGAGCAGCAGAATTGCGAAAAATTTTTTGCCTTCTCAACCATTTCTTGGCTTCAAACTCCCATATCTCGCGAACGGGTTGACCTAACCCAAAAATTCCTATTGCATCTGAAATTAGAAACTCGCCCGATTACAACAGTATGTGTATTGTTTCCCTAGACCATTCTGGTTAAGCGTTTGGATCAGCAGAAATGCGAAAAATTTTTTGCCTTCTCAACCATTTCTTGGCTTCAAACTCCCATATCTCGCGAACGGATTGGCCTAACCCAAAAATTCCTATTGCATCTGAAAGTAGAAACTCGCCCGATTACAACGGTATGTGTATTTTTCCCCTAGGCCATTCTGGTTAAGCGTTTGGAGCAGCAGAATTGCGAAAAATTTTTTGCCTCCTCAACCATTTCTTGACTTCAAACTCCCATATCTCGCGAACGTATTGACCTAACCCAAAAATTCCTGTAGCGTCTGGAAGTAGAGACTCCCCCGATTACAACGGTATGTGTATTTTTTCCCTAGGCCATTCTGGTTAAGCGTTTGGAGCAGCAGAATTGCGAAAAATTTTTTGCCTTCTCAACCATTTCTTGGCTTCAAACTCCCATATCTCGCGAACGGATTGACCTAACCCAAAAATTCCTCTTGCATCTGAAAGTCGAAACTCGCCCGATTACAACGGTATGTGTATTTTTTCCCTAGGCCATTCTGGTTAAGCGTTTGGAGCAGCAGAAGTGCGAAAGATTTGTTGTCTTCTCAACCATTTCTTAGCTTCAAACTCCCATATCTCGCGAACGGATTGACCTAACCCAAAAATTCCTGTTGCATCTGAAAGTAGAAACTCGCCCGATTACAACGGTATCTGTATTTTTTCCCTAGGTCATTCTGTTTAAGCGTTTGGAGCAGCAGAATTGCGAAAAATTTTTTGCCTTCTCAACCATGTCTTGGCTTCAAACTCCCATATCTCGCGAACGGATTGACCTAACCCACAAATTCCAATTGCATCTGAAAGTAGAACCTCGCCCGATTACAGCGGTATGTGCATTTTTTCCCTAGGCCATTCTGGTTAAGCGTTTGGAGCAGCAGAATTGCGAAAAATTTGTTGCCTTCTCAACCATTTCTTGGCTTCAAACTCCCATATCTCGCGAACGGATTGACCTAACCCAAAAATTCCTATTGCATCTGAAAGTCGAAACTCGCCCGATTACAATGGTATGTGTATTTTTTCCCTAGGCCATTCTGGTTAAGCGTTTGGAGCAGCAGAATTGCGAAAGATTTGTTGTCTTCTCAACCATTTCTTAGCTTCAAACTCCCATATCTCGCGAACGGATTGACCTAACCCAAAAATTCCTATTGCATCTGAAAGTAGAACCTCGCCCGATTACAGCGGTATGTGTATTTTTTCCCTAGGCCATTCTGGTTAAGCGTTTGGAGCAGCAGAATTGCGAAAAATTTTTTGCCTTCTCAACCATTTCTTGGCTTCAAACTCCCATATCTCGCGAACGGATTGACCTAACCCAAAAATTCCTATTGCATCTGAAAGTAGAAACTCGCCCGATTACAACGGTATGTGTATTTTTTCCCTAGGCCATTCTGGTTAAGCGTTTGGAGCAGCAGAATTGCGAAAAATTTTTTGCCTTATCAACCATTTCTTGGCTTCAAACTCCCATATCTCGCGAACGGATTGACCTAACCAAAAAATTCCTATTGCATCTGAAAGTAGAAACTCGCCCGATTACAACGGTATGTGTATTTTTTCCCTAGGCCATTCTGGTTAAGCGTTTGGAGCAGCAGAATTGCGAAAAATATGTTGCCTCCTCAACCATTTCTTGGCTTCAAACTCCCATATCTCGCGAACGGATTGACCTAACCCAAAAATTCCTATTGCATCTGATAGTAGAAACTCGCCCGATTACAACGGTATGTGTATTTTTTCCCTAGGCCATTCTGGTTAAGCGTTTGGAGCAGCAGAATTGCGAAAAATTTTTTGCCTTCTCAACCATTTCTTGGCTTCAAACTCCCATATCTCGCGAACAGATTGACCTAACCCAAAAATTCCTATTGCATCTGAAAGTAGAAACTCGCCCGATTATAACGGTATCTGTATTTTTTCCCTAGGCCATTCTGGTTAAGCGTTTGGAGCAGCAGAAGTGCGAAAAATTTTTTGCCTTCTCAACCATTTCTTGGCTTCAAACTCCCATATCTCGCGAACGGATTGACCTAACCCAAAAATTCCTGTTGCATCTGAAAGTAGAAACTCGCCCGATTACAACGGTATGTGTATTTTTTCCCTAGGCCATTCTGGTTAAGCGTTTGGAGCAGCAGAATTGCGAAAAATTTTTTGCCTTCTCAACCATTTCTTTGCTTCAAACTCCCATATCTCGCGAACGGATTGACCTAACCCAAAAATTCCTATTGCATCTGAAAGTCGAAACTCGCCCGATTACAACGGTATGTGTATTTTTTCCCTAGGCCATTCTGGTTAAGCGTTTGGAGCAGCAGAAGTGCGAAAGATTTGTTGTCTTCTCAACCATTTCTTAGCTTCAAACTCCCATATCTCGCGAACGGATTGACCTAACCCAAAAATTCCTGTTGCATCTGAAAGTAGAAACTCGCCCGATTACAACGGTATCTGTATTTTTTCCCTAGGCCATTCTGGTTAAGCGTTTGGAGCAGCAGAATTGCGAAAAATTTTTTGCCTTCTCAACCATTTCTTGGCTTCAAACTCCCATATCTCGCGAACGGATTGACCTAACCCACAAATTCCAATTGCATCTGAAAGTAGAACCTCGCCCGATTACAGCGGTATCTGTATTTTTTCCCTAGGCCATTCTGGTTAAGCGTTTGGAGCAGCAGAATTGCGAAAAATGTTTTGCCTTCTCAACCATTTCTTGGCTTCAAACTCCCATATCTCGCGAACGGATTGACCTAACCCAAAAATTCCTATTGCATCTGAAAGTAGAAACTCGCCCGATTACAACGGTATGTGTATTTTTTCCCTAGGCCATTCTGGTTAAGCGTTTGGAGCAGCAGAATTGCGAAAAATATGTTGCCTTCTCAACCATTTCTTGGCTTCAAACTCCCATATCTCGCGAACGGATTGACCTAACCCAAAAATTCCTGTTGCGTCTGAAAGTAGAAACTCGCCCGATTACAACGGTATGTGTATTTTTTCCCTAGGCCATTCTGGTTAAGCGTTTGGAGCAGCAGAATTGCGAAAAATTTTTTGCATTCTCAACCATTTCTTGGCTTCAAACTCCCATATCTCGCGAACGGATTGACCTAACCCAAAAATTCCTGTAGGGTCTGGAAGTAGAGACTCGCACGATTACAACGGTATGTGTATTTTTTCCCTAGGCCATTCTGGTTAAGCGTTTGGAGCAGCAGAATTGCGAAAAATTTTTTGCCTTCTCAACCATTTCTTGGCTTCAAACTCCCATATCTCGCGAACGGATTGACCTAACCCAAAAATTCCTATTGCATCTGAAAGTAGAAACTCGCCCGATTACAACGGTATGTGTATTTATTCCCTAGGCCATTCTGGTTAAGCGTTTGGAGCAGCAGAATTGCGAAAAATTTTTTGCCTTCTCAACCATTTCTTGGCTTCAAACTCCCATATCTCGCGAACGGGTTGACCTAACCCAAAAATTCCTATTGCATCTGAAATTAGAAACTCGCCCGATTACAACAGTATGTGTATTGTTTCCCTAGACCATTCTGGTTAAGCGTTTGGATCAGCAGAAATGCGAAAAATTTTTTGCCTTCTCAACCATTTCTTGGCTTCAAACTCCCATATCTCGCGAACGGATTGGCCTAACCCAAAAATTCCTATTGCATCTGAAAGTAGAAACTCGCCCGATTACAACGGTATGTGTATTTTTCCCCTAGGCCATTCTGGTTAAGCGTTTGGAGCAGCAGAATTGCGAAAAATTTTTTGCCTCCTCAACCATTTCTTGACTTCAAACTCCCATATCTCGCGAACGTATTGACCTAACCCAAAAATTCCTGTAGCGTCTGGAAGTAGAGACTCCCCCGATTACAACGGTATGTGTATTTTTTCCCTAGGCCATTCTGGTTAAGCGTTTGGAGCAGCAGAATTGCGAAAAATTTTTTGCCTTCTCAACCATTTCTTGGCTTCAAACTCCCATATCTCGCGAACGGATTGACCTAACCCAAAAATTCCTCTTGCATCTGAAAGTCGAAACTCGCCCGATTACAACGGTATGTGTATTTTTTCCCTAGGCCATTCTGGTTAAGCGTTTGGAGCAGCAGAAGTGCGAAAGATTTGTTGTCTTCTCAACCATTTCTTAGCTTCAAACTCCCATATCTCGCGAACGGATTGACCTAACCCAAAAATTCCTGTTGCATCTGAAAGTAGAAACTCGCCCGATTACAACGGTATCTGTATTTTTTCCCTAGGTCATTCTGTTTAAGCGTTTGGAGCAGCAGAATTGCGAAAAATTTTTTGCCTTCTCAACCATGTCTTGGCTTCAAACTCCCATATCTCGCGAACGGATTGACCTAACCCACAAATTCCAATTGCATCTGAAAGTAGAACCTCGCCCGATTACAGCGGTATGTGCATTTTTTCCCTAGGCCATTCTGGTTAAGCGTTTGGAGCAGCAGAATTGCGAAAAATTTGTTGCCTTCTCAACCATTTCTTGGCTTCAAACTCCCATATCTCGCGAACGGATTGACCTAACCCAAAAATTCCTATTGCATCTGAAAGTCGAAACTCGCCCGATTACAATGGTATGTGTATTTTTTCCCTAGGCCATTCTGGTTAAGCGTTTGGAGCAGCAGAATTGCGAAAGATTTGTTGTCTTCTCAACCATTTCTTAGCTTCAAACTCCCATATCTCGCGAACGGATTGACCTAACCCAAAAATTCCTATTGCATCTGAAAGTAGAACCTCGCCCGATTACAGCGGTATGTGTATTTTTTCCCTAGGCCATTCTGGTTAAGCGTTTGGAGCAGCAGAATTGCGAAAAATTTTTTGCCTTCTCAACCATTTCTTGGCTTCAAACTCCCATATCTCGCGAACGGATTGACCTAACCCAAAAATTCCTATTGCATCTGAAAGTAGAAACTCGCCCGATTACAACGGTATGTGTATTTTTTCCCTAGGCCATTCTGGTTAAGCGTTTGGAGCAGCAGAATTGCGAAAAATTTTTTGCCTTATCAACCATTTCTTGGCTTCAAACTCCCATATCTCGCGAACGGATTGACCTAACCAAAAAATTCCTATTGCATCTGAAAGTAGAAACTCGCCCGATTACAACGGTATGTGTATTTTTTCCCTAGGCCATTCTGGTTAAGCGTTTGGAGCAGCAGAATTGCGAAAAATATGTTGCCTCCTCAACCATTTCTTGGCTTCAAACTCCCATATCTCGCGAACGGATTGACCTAACCCAAAAATTCCTATTGCATCTGATAGTAGAAACTCGCCCGATTACAACGGTATGTGTATTTTTTCCCTAGGCCATTCTGGTTAAGCGTTTGGAGCAGCAGAATTGCGAAAAATTTTTTGCCTTCTCAACCATTTCTTGGCTTCAAACTCCCATATCTCGCGAACAGATTGACCTAACCCAAAAATTCCTATTGCATCTGAAAGTAGAAACTCGCCCGATTATAACGGTATCTGTATTTTTTCCCTAGGCCATTCTGGTTAAGCGTTTGGAGCAGCAGAAGTGCGAAAAATTTTTTGCCTTCTCAACCATTTCTTGGCTTCAAACTCCCATATCTCGCGAACGGATTGACCTAACCCAAAAATTCCTGTTGCATCTGAAAGTAGAAACTCGCCCGATTACAACGGTATGTGTATTTTTTCCCTAGGCCATTCTGGTTAAGCGTTTGGAGCAGCAGAATTGCGAAAAATTTTTTGCCTTCTCAACCATTTCTTTGCTTCAAACTCCCATATCTCGCGAACGGATTGACCTAACCCAAAAATTCCTATTGCATCTGAAAGTCGAAACTCGCCCGATTACAACGGTATGTGTATTTTTTCCCTAGGCCATTCTGGTTAAGCGTTTGGAGCAGCAGAAGTGCGAAAGATTTGTTGTCTTCTCAACCATTTCTTAGCTTCAAACTCCCATATCTCGCGAACGGATTGACCTAACCCAAAAATTCCTGTTGCATCTGAAAGTAGAAACTCGCCCGATTACAACGGTATCTGTATTTTTTCCCTAGGCCATTCTGGTTAAGCGTTTGGAGCAGCAGAATTGCGAAAAATTTTTTGCCTTGTCAACCATTTCTTGGCTTCAAACTCCCATATCTCGCGAACGGATTGACCTAACCCACAAATTCCAATTGCATCTGAAAGTAGAACCTCGCCCGATTACAGCGGTATCTGTATTTTTTCCCTAGGCCATTCTGGTTAAGCGTTTGGAGCAGCAGAATTGCGAAAAATGTTTTGCCTTCTCAACCATTTCTTGGCTTCAAACTCCCATATCTCGCGAACGGATTGACCTAACCCAAAAATTCCTATTGCATCTGAAAGTAGAAACTCGCCCGATTACAACGGTATGTGTATTTTTTCCCTAGGCCATTCTGGTTAAGCGTTTGGAGCAGCAGAATTGCGAAAAATATGTTGCCTTCTCAACCATTTCTTGGCTTCAAACTCCCATATCTCGCGAACGGATTGACCTAACCCAAAAATTCCTGTTGCGTCTGAAAGTAGAAACTCGCCCGATTACAACGGTATGTGTATTTTTTCCCTAGGCCATTCTGGTTAAGCGTTTGGAGCAGCAGAATTGCGAAAAATTTTTTGCATTCTCAACCATTTCTTGGCTTCAAACTCCCATATCTCGCGAACGGATTGACCTAACCCAAAAATTCCTATTGCATCTGAAAGTAGAAACTCGCCCGATTACAACGGTATGTGTATTTTTTCCCTAGGCCATTCTGGTTAAGCGTTTGGAGCAGCAGTATTGAGAAAAATTTGTTGCCTCCTCAACCATTTCTTGGCTTTAAACTCCCATATCTCGCGAACGGAGTGACCTAACCCAAAAATTCCTATTGCATCTGAAAGTCGAAACTCGCCCGATTACAACGGTATGTGTATTTTTTCCCTAGGCCATTCTGGTTAAGCGTTTGGAGCAGCAGAATTGCGAAAAATTTTTTGCCTTCTCAACCATTTCTTTGCTTCAAACTCCCATATCTCGCGAACGGATTGACCTAACCCAAAAATTCCTATTGCATCTGAAAGTCGAAACTCGCCCGATTACAACGGTATGTGTATTTTTTCCCTAGGCCATTCTGGTTAAGCGTTTGGAGCAGCAGAAGTGCGAAAGATTTGTTGTCTTCTCAACCATTTCTTAGCTTCAAACTCCCATATCTCGCGAACGGATTGACCTAACCCAAAAATTCCTGTTGCATCTGAAAGTAGAAACTCGCCCGATTACAACGGTATCTGTATTTTTTCCCTAGGCCATTCTGGTTAAGCGTTTGGAGCAGCAGAATTGCGAAAAATTTTTTGCCTTCTCAACCATTTCTTGGCTTCAAACTCCCATATCTCGCGAACGGATTGACCTAACCCACAAATTCCAATTGCATCTGAAAGTAGAACCTCGCCCGATTACAGCGGTATCTGTATTTTTTCCCTAGGCCATTCTGGTTAAGCGTTTGGAGCAGCAGAATTGCGAAAAATTTTTTGCCTTCTCAACCATTTCTTGGCTTCAAACTCCCATATCTCGCGAACGGATTGACCTAACCCAAAAATTCCTGTTGCATCTGAAAGTAGAAACTCGCCCGATTACAACGGTATGTGTATTTTTTCCCTAGGCCATTCTGGTTAAGCGTTTGGAGCAGCAGAATTGCGAAAAATTTTTTGCATTCTCAACCATTTCTTGGCTTCAAACTCCCATATCTCGCGAAAGGATTGACCTAACCCAAAAATTCCTATTGCATCTGAAAGTAGAAACTCGCCCGATTACAACGGTATGTGTATTTTTTCCCTAGGCCATTCTGGTTAAGCGTTTGGAGCAGCAGTATTGAGAAAAATTTGTTGCCTCCTCAACCATTTCTTGGCTTTAAACTCCCATATCTCGCGAACGGAGTGACCTAACCCAAAAATTCCTATTGCATCTGAAAGTCGAAACTCGCCCGATTACAACGGTATGTGTATTTTTTCCCTAGGCCATTCTGGTTAAGCGTTTGGAGCAGCAGAATTGCGAAAAAATTTTTGCCTTCTCAACCATTTCTTTGCTTCAAACTCCCATATCTCGCGAACGGATTGACCTAACCCAAAAATTCCTATTGCATCTGAAAGTCGAAACTCGCCCGATTACAACGGTATGTGTATTTTTTCCCTAGGCCATTCTGGTTAAGCGTTTGGAGCAGCAGAAGTGCGAAAGATTTGCTGTCTTCTCAACCATTTCTTAGCTTCAAACTCCCATATCTCGCGAACGGATTGACCTAACCCAAAAATTCCTGTTGCATCTGAAAGTAGAAACTCGCCCGATTACAACGGTATCTGTATTTTTTCCCTAGGCCATTCTGGTTAAGCGTTTGGAGCAGCAGAATTGCGAAAAATTTTTTGCCTTCTCAACCATTTCTTGGCTTCAAACTCCCATATCTCGCGAACGGATTGACCTAACCCACAAATTCCAATTGCATCTGAAAGTAGAACCTCGCCCGATTACAGCGGTATCTGTATTTTTTCCCTAGGCCATTCTGGTTAAGCGTTTGGAGCAGCAGAATTGCGAAAAATTTTTTGCCTTCTCAACCATTTCTTGGCTTCAAACTCCCATATCTCGCGAACGGATTGACCTAACCCAAAAATTCCTGTTGCATCTGAAAGTAGAAACTCGCCCGATTACAACGGTATGTGTATTTTTTCCCTAGGCCATTCTGGTTAAGCGTTTGGAGCAGCAGAATTGCGAAAAATTTTTTGCATTCTCAACCATTTCTTGGCTTCAAACTCCCATATCTCGCGAACGGATTGACCTAACCCAAAAATTCCTATTGCATCTGAAAGTAGAAACTCGCCCGATTACAACGGTATGTGTATTTTTTCCCTAGGCCATTCTGGTTAAGCGTTTGGAGCAGCAGAATTGCGAAAAATTTTTTGCCTTCTCAACCATTTCTTGGCTTCAAACTCCCATATCTCGCGAACGGATTGACCTAACCCAAAAATTCCAATTGCATCTGAAAGTAGAACCTCGCCCGATTACAGCGGTATGTGTATTTTTTCCCTAGGCCATTCTGGTTAAGCGTTTGGAGCAGCCGAATTGCGAAAAATTTTTTGCCTTCTCAACCATTTCTTGGCTTCAAACTCCCATATCTCGCGAACGGATTGACCTAACCCAAAAATTCCTATTGCATCTGAAAGTAGAAACTCGCCCGATTACAACGTTATGTGTATTTTTTCCCTAGGCCATTCTGGTTAAGCGTTTGGAGCAGCAGAATTGCGAAAAATTTTTTGCCTTCTCAACCATTTCTTGGCTTCAAACTCCCATATCTCGCGAACGGATTGACCTAACCCAAAAATTCCTGTAGCGTCTGGAAGTAGAGACTCGCCCGATTACAACGGTATGTGTATTTTTTCCCTAGGCCATTCTGGTTAAGCGTTTGGAGCAGCAGAATTGCGAAAAATTTTTTGCCTTCTCAACCATTTCTTGGCTTCAAACTCCCATATCTCGCGAACGGATTGACCTAACCCAAAAATTCCTATTGCATCTGAAAGTAGAAACTCGCCCGGTTACAACGGTATGTGTATTTCTTCCCTAGGCCATTCTGGTTAAGCGTTTGGAGCATCAGAAGTGCGAAAGATTTGTTGTCTTCTCAACCATTTCTTAGCTTCAAACTCCCATATCTCGCGAACGGATTGACCTAACCCAAAAATTCCTGTTGCATCTGAAAGTAGAAACTCGCCCGATTACAACGGTATCTGTATTTTTTCCCTAGGCCATTCTGGTTAAGAGTTTGGAGCAGCAGAAATGCGAAAAATTTGTTGCGTTCTCAACCATTTCTTGGCTTCAAACTCCCATATCTCGCGAACGGATTGACCTAACCCAAAAATTCCTGTAGCGTCTGGAAGTAGAGACTCGCACGATTACAACGGTATGTGTATTTTTTCCCTAGGCCATTCTGGTTAAGCGTTTGGAGCAGCAGAATTGCGAAAAATTTTTTGGCTTCTCAACCATTTCTTGGCTTCAAACTCCCATATCTCGCGAACGGATTGACCTAACCCAAAAATTCCTATTGCATCTGAAAGTAGAAACTCGCCCGATTACAACGGTATGTGTATTTTTTCCCTAGGCCATTCTGGTTAAGCGTTTGGAGCAGCAGAATTGCGAAAAATTTTTTGCCTTCTCAACCATTTCTTGGCTTCAAACTCCCATATCTCGCGAACGGATTGACCTAACCCAAAAATTCCTGTAGCCTCTGGAAGTAGAGACCCGCCCGATTAAAACGGTATGTGTATTTTTTCCCTAGGCCATTCTGGTTAAGCGTTTGGAGCAGCAGAATTGCGAAAAATTTTTTGCCTTCTCAACCATTTCTTGGCTTCAAACTCCCATATCTCGCGAACGGATTGACCTAACCCAAAAATTCCTATTGCATCTGAAAGTAGAAACTCGCCCGATTACAACGGTATGTGTATTTTTTCCCTAGGCCATTCTGGTTAAGCGTTTGGAGCAGCAGAATTGCGAAAAATTTTTTGCCTTCTCAACCATTTCTTGGCTTCAAACTCCCATATCTCGCGAACGGATTGACCTAACCCAAAAATTCCAATTGCATCTGAAAGTAGAACCTCGCCCGATTACAGCGGTATGTGTATTTTTTACCTAGGCCATTCTGGTTAAGCGTTTGGATCAGCAGAATTGCGAAAAATTTTTTGCCTTCTCAACCATTTCTTGGCTTCAAACTCCCATATCTCGCGAACGGAATGACCTAACCCAAAAATTCCTATTGCATCTGAAAGTAGAAACACGCCCGATTACAACGGTATGTGTATTTTTTCCCTAGGCCATTCTGGTTAAGCGTTTGGAGCATCAGAATTGCGAAAAATTTTTTGCCTTCTCAACCATTTCTTGGCTTCAAACTCCCATATCTCGAGAACGGATTGACCTAACCCAAAAATTCCTATTGCATCTGAAAGTAGAAACTCGCCCGATTACAACGGTATGTGTATTTATTCCCTAGGCCATTCTGGTTAAGCGTTTGGAGCAGCAGAATTGCGAAAAATTTTTTGCCTTCTCAACCATTTCTTGGCTTCAAACTCCCATATCTCGCGAACGGATTGACCTAACCCAAAAATACCAATTGCATCTGAAAGTAGAACCTCGCCCGATTACAGCGGTATGTGTATTTTTTCCCTAGGCCATTCTGGTTAAGCGTTTGGAGCAGCAGAATTGCGAAAAATTTTTTGCCTTCTCAACCATTTCTTGGCTTCAAACTCCCATATCTCGCGAACGGATTGACCTAACCCAAAAATTCCTGTAGCGTCTGGAAGTAGAGACTCGCCCGATTACAACGGTATGTGTATTTTTTCCCTAGGCCATTCTGGTTAAGCGTTTGGAGCAGCAGAATTGCGAAAAATTTGTTGCCTTCTCAACCATTTCTTGGCTTCAAACTCCCATATCTCGCGAACAGATTGACCTAACCCAAAAATTCCTATTGCATCTGAAAGTAGAAACTCGCCCGATTACAACGGTATGTGTATTTTTTCCCTAGGCCATTCTGGTTAAGCGTTTGGAGCAGCAGAATTGCGAAAAATTTTTTGCCTTCTCAACCATTTCTTGGCTTCAAACTCCCATATCTCGCGAACGGATTGACCTAACCCAAAAATTCCTATTGCATCAGAAATTCGAAACTCGCCCGATTACAACGGTATGTGTATTTCTTCCCTAGGCCATTCTGGTTAAGCGTTTGGAGCATCAGAAGTGCGAAAGATTTGTTGTCTTCTCAACCATTTCTTAGCTTCAAACTCCCATATCTCGCGAACGGATTGACCTAACCCAAAAATTCCTGTTGCATCTGAAAGTAGAAACTCGCCCGATTACAACGGTATCTGTATTTATTCCCTAGGCCATTCTGGTTAAGAGTTTGGAGCAGCAGAAATGCGAAAAATTTTTTGCGTTCTCAACCATTTCTTGGCTTCAAACTCCCATATCTCGCGAACGGATTGACCTAACCCAAAAATTCCTGTAGCGTCTGGAAGTAGAGACTCGCACGATTACAACGGTATGTGTATTTTTTCCCTAGGCCATTCTGGTTAAGCGTTTGGAGCAGCAGAATTGCGAAAAATTTTTTGCCTTCTCAACCATTTCTTGGCTTCAAACTCCCATATCTCGCGAACGGATTGACCTAACCCAAAAATTCCTGTAGCCTCTGGAAGTAGAGACTCGCCCGATTAAAACGGTATGTGTATTTTTTCCCTAGGCCATTCTGGTTAAGCGTTTGGAGCAGCAGAATTGCGAAAAATATTTTGCCTTCTCAACCATTTCTTGGCTTCAAACTCCCATATCTCGCGAACGGATTGACCTAACCCAAAAATTCCTATTGCATCTGAAAGTAGAAACTCGCCCGATTACAGCGGTATGTGTATTTTTTACCTAGGCCATTCTGGTTAAGCGTTTGGAGCAGCAGAATTGCGAAAAATTTTTTGCCTTCTCAACCATTTCTTGGCTTCAAACTCCCATATCTCGCGAACGGAATGACCTAACCCAAAAATTCCTATTGCATCTGAAAGTAGAAACACGCCCGATTACAACGGTATGTGTATTTTTTCCCTAGGCCATTCTGGTTAAGCGTTTGGAGCATCAGAATTGCGAAAAATTTTTTGCCTTCTCAACCATTTCTTGGCTTCAAACTCCCATATCTCGCGAACGGATTGACCTAACCCAAAAATTCCTATTGCATCTGAAAGTAGAAACTCGCCCGATTACAACGGTATGTGTATTTATTCCCTAGGCCATTCTGGTTAAGCGTTTGGAGCAGCAGAATTGCGAAAAATTTTTTGCCTTCTCAACCATTTCTTGGCTTCAAACTCCCATATCTCGCGAACGGATTGACCTAACCCAAAAATACCAATTGCATCTGAAAGTAGAACCTCGCCCGATTACAGCGGTATGTGTATTTTTTCCCTAGGCCATTCTGGTTAAGCGTTTGGAGCAGCAGAATTGCGAAAAATTTTTTGCCTTCTCAACCATTTCTTGGCTTCAAACTCCCATATCTCGCGAACGGATTGACCTAACCCAAAAATTCCTGTAGCGTCTGGAAGTAGAGACTCGCCCGATTACAACGGTATGTGTATTTTTTCCCTAGGCCATTCTGGTTAAGCGTTTGGAGCAGCAGAATTGCGAAAAATTTTTTGCCTTCTCAACCATTTCTTGGCTTCAAACTCCCATATCTCGCGAACGGATTGACCTAACCCAAAAATTCCTATTGCATCTGAAAGTAGAAACTCGCCCGATTACAACGGTATGTGTATTTTTTCCCTAGACCATTCTGGTTAAGCGTTTGGAGCAGCAGAATTGCGAAAAATATGTTGGCTTCTCAACCATTCCGTGGCTTCAAACTCCCATATCTCGCGAACGGATTGACCTAACCCAAAAATTCCTATTGCATCTGAAAGTCGAAACTCGCCCGATTACAACGGTATGTGTATTTTCTCCCTAGGTCATTCTGTTTAAGCGTTTGGAGCAGCAGAATTGCGAAAAATTTTTTGCCTTCTCAACCATGTCTTGGCTTCAAACTCCCATATCTCGCGAACGGATTGACCTAACCCACAAATTCCAATTGCATCTGAAAGTAGAACCTCGCCCGATTACAGCGGTATGTGCATTTTTTCCCTAGGCCATTCTGGTTAAGCGTTTGGAGCAGCAGAATTGCGAAAAATTTTTTGCCTTCTCAACCATTTCTTGGCTTCAAACTCCCATATCTCGCGAACGGAATGACCTAACCCAAAAATTCCTATTGCATCTGAAAGTAGAAACACGCCCGATTACAACGGTATGTGTATTTTTTCCCTAGGCCATTCTGGTTAAGCGTTTGGAGCATCAGAATTGCGAAAAATTTTTTGCCTTCTCAACCATTTCTTGGCTTCAAACTCCCATATCTCGCGAACGGATTGACCTAACCCAAAAATTCCTATTGCATCTGAAAGTAGAAACTCGCCCGATTACAACGGTATGTGTATTTATTCCCTAGGCCATTCTGGTTAAGCGTTTGGAGCAGCAGAATTGCGAAAAATTTTTTGCATTCTCAACCATTTCTTGGCTTCAAACTCCCATATCTCGCGAACGGATTGACCTAACCCAAAAATTCCTATTGCATCTGAAAGTAGAAACTCGCCCGATTACAACGGTATGTGTATTTTTTCCCTAGGCCATTCTGGTTAAGCGTTTGGAGCAGCAGTATTGAGAAAAATTTGTTGCCTCCTCAACCATTTCTTGGCTTTAAACTCCCATATCTCGCGAACGGAGTGACCTAACCCAAAAATTCCTATTGCATCTGAAAGTCGAAACTCGCCCGATTACAACGGTATGTGTATTTTTTCCCTAGGCCATTCTGGTTAAGCGTTTGGAGCAGCAGAATTGCGAAAAATTTTTTGCCTTCTCAACCATTTCTTTGCTTCAAACTCCCATATCTCGCGAACGGATTGACCTAACCCAAAAATTCCTATTGCATCTGAAAGTCGAAACTCGCCCGATTACAACGGTATGTGTATTTTTTCCCTAGGCCATTCTGGTTAAGCGTTTGGAGCAGCAGAAGTGCGAAAGATTTGTTGTCTTCTCAACCATTTCTTAGCTTCAAACTCCCATATCTCGCGAACGGATTGACCTAACCCAAAAATTCCTGTTGCATCTGAAAGTAGAAACTCGCCCGATTACAACGGTATCTGTATTTTTTCCCTAGGCCATTCTGGTTAAGCGTTTGGAGCAGCAGAATTGCGAAAAATTTTTTGCCTTCTCAACCATTTCTTGGCTTCAAACTCCCATATCTCGCGAACGGATTGACCTAACCCACAAATTCCAATTGCATCTGAAAGTAGAACCTCGCCCGATTACAGCGGTATCTGTATTTTTTCCCTAGGCCATTCTGGTTAAGCGTTTGGAGCAGCAGAATTGCGAAAAATTTTTTGCCTTCTCAACCATTTCTTGGCTTCAAACTCCCATATCTCGCGAACGGATTGACCTAACCCAAAAATTCCTGTTGCATCTGAAAGTAGAAACTCGCCCGATTACAACGGTATGTGTATTTTTTCCCTAGGCCATTCTGGTTAAGCGTTTGGAGCAGCAGAATTGCGAAAAATTTTTTGCATTCTCAACCATTTCTTGGCTTCAAACTCCCATATCTCGCGAAAGGATTGACCTAACCCAAAAATTCCTATTGCATCTGAAAGTAGAAACTCGCCCGATTACAACGGTATGTGTATTTTTTCCCTAGGCCATTCTGGTTAAGCGTTTGGAGCAGCAGTATTGAGAAAAATTTGTTGCCTCCTCAACCATTTCTTGGCTTTAAACTCCCATATCTCGCGAACGGAGTGACCTAACCCAAAAATTCCTATTGCATCTGAAAGTCGAAACTCGCCCGATTACAACGGTATGTGTATTTTTTCCCTAGGCCATTCTGGTTAAGCGTTTGGAGCAGCAGAATTGCGAAAAATTTTTTGCCTTCTCAACCATTTCTTTGCTTCAAACTCCCATATCTCGCGAACGGATTGACCTAACCCAAAAATTCCTATTGCATCTGAAAGTCGAAACTCGCCCGATTACAACGGTATGTGTATTTTTTCCCTAGGCCATTCTGGTTAAGCGTTTGGAGCAGCAGAAGTGCGAAAGATTTGCTGTCTTCTCAACCATTTCTTAGCTTCAAACTCCCATATCTCGCGAACGGATTGACCTAACCCAAAAATTCCTGTTGCATCTGAAAGTAGAAACTCGCCCGATTACAACGGTATCTGTATTTTTTCCCTAGGCCATTCTGGTTAAGCGTTTGGAGCAGCAGAATTGCGAAAAATTTTTTGCCTTCTCAACCATTTCTTGGCTTCAAACTCCCATATCTCGCGAACGGATTGACCTAACCCACAAATTCCAATTGCATCTGAAAGTAGAACCTCGCCCGATTACAGCGGTATCTGTATTTTTTCCCTAGGCCATTCTGGTTAAGCGTTTGGAGCAGCAGAATTGCGAAAAATTTTTTGCCTTCTCAACCATTTCTTGGCTTCAAACTCCCATATCTCGCGAACGGATTGACCTAACCCAAAAATTCCTGTTGCATCTGAAAGTAGAAACTCGCCCGATTACAACGGTATGTGTATTTTTTCCCTAGGCCATTCTGGTTAAGCGTTTGGAGCAGCAGAATTGCGAAAAATTTTTTGCATTCTCAACCATTTCTTGGCTTCAAACTCCCATATCTCGCGAACGGATTGACCTAACCCAAAAATTCCTATTGCATCTGAAAGTAGAAACTCGCCCGATTACAACGGTATGTGTATTTTTTCCCTAGGCCATTCTGGTTAAGCGTTTGGAGCAGCAGAATTGCGAAAAATTTTTTGCCTTCTCAACCATTTCTTGGCTTCAAACTCCCATATCTCGCGAACGGATTGACCTAACCCAAAAATTCCAATTGCATCTGAAAGTAGAACCTCGCCCGATTACAGCGGTATGTGTATTTTTTCCCTAGGCCATTCTGGTTAAGCGTTTGGAGCAGCCGAATTGCGAAAAATTTTTTGCCTTCTCAACCATTTCTTGGCTTCAAACTCCCATATCTCGCGAACGGATTGACCTAACCCAAAAATTCCTATTGCATCTGAAAGTAGAAACTCGCCCGATTACAACGTTATGTGTATTTTTTCCCTAGGCCATTCTGGTTAAGCGTTTGGAGCAGCAGAATTGCGAAAAATTTTTTGCCTTCTCAACCATTTCTTGGCTTCAAACTCCCATATCTCGCGAACGGATTGACCTAACCCAAAAATTCCTGTAGCGTCTGGAAGTAGAGACTCGCCCGATTACAACGGTATGTGTATTTTTTCCCTAGGCCATTCTGGTTAAGCGTTTGGAGCAGCAGAATTGCGAAAAATTTTTTGCCTTCTCAACCATTTCTTGGCTTCAAACTCCCATATCTCGCGAACGGATTGACCTAACCCAAAAATTCCTATTGCATCTGAAAGTAGAAACTCGCCCGATTACAACGGTATGTGTATTTTTTCCCTAGGCCATTCTGGTTAAGCGTTTGGAGCAGCAGAATTGCGAAAAATTTTTTGCCTTCTCAACCATTTCTTGGCTTCAAACTCCCATATCTCGCGAACGGATTGACCTAACCCAAAAATTCCTGTAGCCTCTGGAAGTAGAGACCCGCCCGATTAAAACGGTATGTGTATTTTTTCCCTAGGCCATTCTGGTTAAGCGTTTGGAGCAGCAGAATTGCGAAAAATTTTTTGCCTTCTCAACCATTTCTTGGCTTCAAACTCCCATATCTCGCGAACGGATTGACCTAACCCAAAAATTCCTATTGCATCTGAAAGTAGAAACTCGCCCGATTACAACGGTATGTGTATTTTTTCCCTAGGCCATTCTGGTTAAGCGTTTGGAGCAGCAGAATTGCGAAAAATTTTTTGCCTTCTCAACCATTTCTTGGCTTCAAACTCCCATATCTCGCGAACGGATTGACCTAACCCAAAAATTCCAATTGCATCTGAAAGTAGAACCTCGCCCGATTACAGCGGTATGTGTATTTTTTACCTAGGCCATTCTGGTTAAGCGTTTGGATCAGCAGAATTGCGAAAAATTTTTTGCCTTCTCAACCATTTCTTGGCTTCAAACTCCCATATCTCGCGAACGGAATGACCTAACCCAAAAATTCCTATTGCATCTGAAAGTAGAAACACGCCCGATTACAACGGTATGTGTATTTTTTCCCTAGGCCATTCTGGTTAAGCGTTTGGAGCATCAGAATTGCGAAAAATTTTTTGCCTTCTCAACCATTTCTTGGCTTCAAACTCCCATATCTCGAGAACGGATTGACCTAACCCAAAAATTCCTATTGCATCTGAAAGTAGAAACTCGCCCGATTACAACGGTATGTGTATTTATTCCCTAGGCCATTCTGGTTAAGCGTTTGGAGCAGCAGAATTGCGAAAAATTTTTTGCCTTCTCAACCATTTCTTGGCTTCAAACTCCCATATCTCGCGAACGGATTGACCTAACCCAAAAATTCCTGTAGCGTCTGGAAGTAGAGACTCGCCCGATTACAACGGTATGTGTATTTTTTCCCTAGGCCATTCTGGTTAAGCGTTTGGAGCAGCAGAATTGCGAAAAATTTTTTGCCTTCTCAACCATTTCTTGGCTTCAAACTCCCATATCTCGCGAACGGATTGACCTAACCCAAAAATTCCTGTAGCGTCTGGAAGTAGAGACTCGCCCGATTACAACGGTATGTGTATTTTTTCCCTAGGCCATTCTGGTTAAGCGTTTGGAGCAGCAGAATTGCGAAAAATTTGTTGCCTTCTCAACCATTTCTTGGCTTCAAACTCCCATATCTCGCGAACAGATTGACCTAACCCAAAAATTCCTATTGCATCTGAAAGTAGAAACTCGCCCGATTACAACGGTATGTGTATTTTTTCCCTAGGCCATTCTGGTTAAGCGTTTGGAGCAGCAGAATTGCGAAAAATTTTTTGCCTTCTCAACCATTTCTTGGCTTCAAACTCCCATATCTCGCGAACGGATTGACCTAACCCAAAAATTCCTATTGCATCAGAAATTCGAAACTCGCCCGATTACAACGGTATGTGTATTTCTTCCCTAGGCCATTCTGGTTAAGCGTTTGGAGCATCAGAAGTGCGAAAGATTTGTTGTCTTCTCAACCATTTCTTAGCTTCAAACTCCCATATCTCGCGAACGGATTGACCTAACCCAAAAATTCCTGTTGCATCTGAAAGTAGAAACTCGCCCGATTACAACGGTATCTGTATTTATTCCCTAGGCCATTCTGGTTAAGAGTTTGGAGCAGCAGAAATGCGAAAAATTTTTTGCGTTCTCAACCATTTCTTGGCTTCAAACTCCCATATCTCGCGAACGGATTGACCTAACCCAAAAATTCCTGTAGCGTCTGGAAGTAGAGACTCGCACGATTACAACGGTATGTGTATTTTTTCCCTAGGCCATTCTGGTTAAGCGTTTGGAGCAGCAGAATTGCGAAAAATTTTTTGCCTTCTCAACCATTTCTTGGCTTCAAACTCCCATATCTCGCGAACGGATTGACCTAACCCAAAAATTCCTGTAGCCTCTGGAAGTAGAGACTCGCCCGATTAAAACGGTATGTGTATTTTTTCCCTAGGCCATTCTGGTTAAGCGTTTGGAGCAGCAGAATTGCGAAAAATATTTTGCCTTCTCAACCATTTCTTGGCTTCAAACTCCCATATCTCGCGAACGGATTGACCTAACCCAAAAATTCCTATTGCATCTGAAAGTAGAAACTCGCCCGATTACAGCGGTATGTGTATTTTTTACCTAGGCCATTCTGGTTAAGCGTTTGGAGCAGCAGAATTGCGAAAAATTTTTTGCCTTCTCAACCATTTCTTGGCTTCAAACTCCCATATCTCGCGAACGGAATGACCTAACCCAAAAATTCCTATTGCATCTGAAAGTAGAAACACGCCCGATTACAACGGTATGTGTATTTTTTCCCTAGGCCATTCTGGTTAAGCGTTTGGAGCATCAGAATTGCGAAAAATTTTTTGCCTTCTCAACCATTTCTTGGCTTCAAACTCCCATATCTCGCGAACGGATTGACCTAACCCAAAAATTCCTATTGCATCTGAAAGTAGAAACTCGCCCGATTACAACGGTATGTGTATTTATTCCCTAGGCCATTCTGGTTAAGCGTTTGGAGCAGCAGAATTGCGAAAAATTTTTTGCCTTCTCAACCATTTCTTGGCTTCAAACTCCCATATCTCGCGAACGGATTGACCTAACCCAAAAATACCAATTGCATCTGAAAGTAGAACCTCGCCCGATTACAGCGGTATGTGTATTTTTTCCCTAGGCCATTCTGGTTAAGCGTTTGGAGCAGCAGAATTGCGAAAAATTTTTTGCCTTCTCAACCATTTCTTGGCTTCAAACTCCCATATCTCGCGAACGGATTGACCTAACCCAAAAATTCCTGTAGCGTCTGGAAGTAGAGACTCGCCCGATTACAACGGTATGTGTATTTTTTCCCTAGGCCATTCTGGTTAAGCGTTTGGAGCAGCAGAATTGCGAAAAATTTTTTGCCTTCTCAACCATTTCTTGGCTTCAAACTCCCATATCTCGCGAACGGATTGACCTAACCCAAAAATTCCTATTGCATCTGAAAGTAGAAACTCGCCCGATTACAACGGTATGTGTATTTTTTCCCTAGACCATTCTGGTTAAGCGTTTGGAGCAGCAGAATTGCGAAAAATATGTTGGCTTCTCAACCATTCCGTGGCTTCAAACTCCCATATCTCGCGAACGGATTGACCTAACCCAAAAATTCCTATTGCATCTGAAAGTCGAAACTCGCCCGATTACAACGGTATGTGTATTTTCTCCCTAGGTCATTCTGTTTAAGCGTTTGGAGCAGCAGAATTGCGAAAAATTTTTTGCCTTCTCAACCATGTCTTGGCTTCAAACTCCCATATCTCGCGAACGGATTGACCTAACCCACAAATTCCAATTGCATCTGAAAGTAGAACCTCGCCCGATTACAGCGGTATGTGCATTTTTTCCCTAGGCCATTCTGGTTAAGCGTTTGGAGCAGCAGAATTGCGAAAAATTTTTTGCCTTCTCAACCATTTCTTGGCTTCAAACTCCCATATCTCGCGAACGGAATGACCTAACCCAAAAATTCCTATTGCATCTGAAAGTAGAAACACGCCCGATTACAACGGTATGTGTATTTTTTCCCTAGGCCATTCTGGTTAAGCGTTTGGAGCATCAGAATTGCGAAAAATTTTTTGCCTTCTCAACCATTTCTTGGCTTCAAACTCCCATATCTCGCGAACGGATTGACCTAACCCAAAAATTCCTATTGCATCTGAAAGTAGAAACTCGCCCGATTACAACGGTATGTGTATTTATTCCCTAGGCCATTCTGGTTAAGCGTTTGGAGCAGCAGAATTGCGAAAAATTTTTTGCCTTCTCAACCATTTCTTGGCTTCAAACTCCCATATCTCGCGAACGGATTGACCTAACCCAAAAATACCAATTGCATCTGAAAGTAGAACCTCGCCCGATTACAGCGGTATGTGTATTTTTTCCCTAGGCCATTCTGGTTAAGCGTTTGGAGCAGCAGAATTGCGAAAAATTTTTTGCCTTCTCAACCATTTCTTGGCTTCAAACTCCCATATCTCGCGAACGGATTGACCTAACCCAAAAATTCCTGTAGCGTCTGGAAGTAGAGACTCGCCCGATTACAACGGTATGTGTATTTTTTCCCTAGGCCATTCTGGTTAAGCGTTTGGAGCAGCAGAATTGCGAAAAATTTTTTGCCTTCTCAACCATTTCTTGGCTTCAAACTCCCATATCTCGCGAACGGATTGACCTAACCCAAAAATTCCTATTGCATCTGAAAGTAGAAACTCGCCCGATTACAACGGTATGTGTATTTTTTCCCTAGACCATTCTGGTTAAGCGTTTGGAGCAGCAGAATTGCGAAAAATATGTTGGCTTCTCAACCATTCCGTGGCTTCAAACTCCCATATCTCGCGAACGGATTGACCTAACCCAAAAATTCCTATTGCATCTGAAAGTCGAAACTCGCCCGATTACAACGGTATGTGTATTTTCTCCCTAGGTCATTCTGTTTAAGCGTTTGGAGCAGCAGAATTGCGAAAAATTTTTTGCCTTCTCAACCATGTCTTGGCTTCAAACTCCCATATCTCGCGAACGGATTGACCTAACCCACAAATTCCAATTGCATCTGAAAGTAGAACCTCGCCCGATTACAGCGGTATGTGCATTTTTTCCCTAGGCCATTCTGGTTAAGCGTTTGGAGCAGCAGAATTGCGAAAAATTTTTTGCCTTCTCAACCATTTCTTGGCTTCAAACTCCCATATCTCGCGAACGGATTGACCTAACCCAAAAATTCCTATTGCATCTGAAAGTCGAAACTCGCCCGATTACAACGGTATGTGTATTTTTTCCCTAGGCCATTCTGGTTAAGCGTTTGGAGCAGCAGAATTGCGAAAAATTTTTTGCCTTCTCAACCATTTCTTGGCTTCAAACTCCCATATCTCGCGAACGGATTGACCTAACCCAAAAATTCCTGTAGCGTCTGGAAGTAGAGACTCGCCCGATTACAACGGTATGTGTATTTTTTCCCTAGGCCATTCTGGTTAAGCGTTTGGAGCATCAGAATTGCGAAAAATTTTTTGCCTTCTCAACCATTTCTTGGCTTCAAACTCCCATATCTCGCGAACGGATTGACCTAACCCAAAAATTCCTATTGCATCTGAAAGTAGAAACTCGCCCGATTACAACGGTATGTGTATTTATTCCCTAGGCCATTCTGGTTAAGCGTTTGGAGCAGCAGAATTGCGAAAAATTTTTTGCCTCTCAACCATTTCTTGGCTTCAAACTCCCATATCTCGCGAACGGATTGACCTAACCCAAAAATACCAATTGCATCTGAAAGTAGAACCTCGCCCGATTACAGCGGTATGTGTATTTTTTCCCTAGGCCATTCTGGTTAAGCGTTTGGAGCAGCAGAATTGCGAAAAATTTTTTGCCTTCTCAACCATTCCGTGGCTTCAAACTCCCATATCTCGCGAACGGATTGACCTAACCCAAAAATTCCTATTGCATCTGAAAGTCGAAACTCGCCCGATTACAACGGTATGTGTATTTTCTCCCTAGGTCATTCTGTTTAAGCGTTTGGAGCAGCAGAATTGCGAAAAATTTTTTGGCTTCTCAACCATGTCTTGGCTTCAAACTCCCATATCTCGCGAACGGATTGACCTAACCCAAAAATTCCTGTAGCGTCTGGAAGTAGAGACTCGCCCGATTACAACGGTATGTGTATTTTTTCCCTAGGCCATTCTGTTTAAGCGTTTGGTGCAGCAGAATTGCGAAAAATTTTTTGCGTTCTCAACCATTTCTTGGCTTCAAACTCCCATATCTCGCGAACGGGTTGACCTAACCCAAAAATTCCTATTGCATCTGAAAGTAGAAACTCGCCCGATTACAGCGGTATGTGTATTGTTTCCCTAGACCAATCTGGTTAAGCGTTTGGATCAGCAGAAGTGCGAAAAATTTTTTGCCTTCTCAACCATTTCTTGGCTTCAAACTCCCATATCTCGCGAACGGATTGGCCTAACCCAAAAATTCCTATTGCATCTGAAAGTAGAAACTCGCCCGATTACAACGGTATGTGTATTTTTCCCCTAGGCCATTCTGGTTAAGCGTTTGGAGCAGCAGAATTGCGAAAAATTTTTTGCCTCCTCAACCATTTCTTGACTTCAAACTCCCATATCTCGCGAACGTATTGACCTAACCCAAAAATTCCTGTAGCGTCTGGAAGTAGAGACTCCCCCGATTACAACGGTATGTGTATTTTTTCCCTAGGCCATTCTGGTTAAGCGTTTGGAGCAGCAGAATTGCGAAAAATTTTTTGCCTTCTCAACCATTTCTTGGCTTCAAACTCCCATATCTCGCGAACGGATTGACCTAACCGAAAAATTCCTATTGCATCTGAAAGTAGAACCTCGCCCGATTACAGCGGTATGTGTATTTTTTCCCTAGGCCATTCTGGTTAAGCGTTTGGAGCAGCAGAATTGCGAAAAATTTTTTGCCTTCTCAACCATTTCTTGGCTTCAAACTCCCATATCTCGCGAACGGATTGACCTAACCCAAAAATTCCTGTAGCGTCTGGAAGTAGAGACTCGCACGATTACAACGGTATGTGTATTTTTTCCCTAGGCCATTCTGGTTAAGCGTTTGGAGCAGCAGAATTGCGAAAAATTTTTTGCCTTCTCAACCATTTCTTGGCTTCAAACTCCCATATCTCGCGAACGGATTGACCTAACCCAAAAATTCCTATTGCATCTGAAAGTAGAAACTCGCCCGATTACAACGGTATGTGTATTTATTCCCCAGGCCATTCTGGTTAAGCGTTTGGAGCAGCAGAATTGCGAAAAATTTTTTGCCTTCTCAACCATTTCTTGGCTTCAAACTCCCATATCTCGCGAACGGATTGACCTAACCCAAAAATACCAATTGCATCTGAAAGTAGAACCTCGCCCGATTACAGCGGTATGTGTATTTTTTCCCTAGGCCATTCTGGTTAAGCGTTTGGAGCAGCAGAATTGCGAAAAATTTTTTGCCTTCTCAACCATTTCTTGGCTTCAAACTCCCATATCTCGCGAACGGATTGACCTAACCCAAAAATTCCTGTAGCGTCTGGAAGTAGAGACTCGCCCGATTACAAAGGTATGTGTATTTTTTCCCTAGGCCATTCTGGTTAAGCGTTTGGAGCAGCAGAAGTGCGAAAGATTTGTTGTCTTCTCAACCATTTCTTAGCTTCAAACTCCCATATCTCGCGAACGGATTGACCTAACCCAAAAATTCCTGTTGCATCTGAAAGTAGAAACTCGCCCGATTACAACGGTATCTGTATTTTTTCCCTAGGCCATTCTGGTTAAGCGTTTGGAGCAGCAGAAATGCGAAAAATTTTTTGCCTTCTCAACCATTTCTTGGCTTCAAACTCCCATATCTCGCGAACGGATTGACCTAACCCAAAAATTCCTGTAGCGTCTGGAAGTAGAGACTCGCCCGATTACAAAGGTATGTGTATTTTTTCCCTAGGCCATTCTGGTTAAGCGTTTGGAGCAGCAGAATTGTGAAAAATTTTTTGCCTTCTCAACCATTTCTTGGCTTCAAACTCCCATATCTCGCGAACGGATTGACCTAACCCAAAAATTCCTATTGCATCTGAAAGTCGAAACTCGCCCGATTACAACGGTATGTGTATTTTCTCCCTAGGTCATTCTGTTTAAGCGTTTGGAGCAGCAGAATTGCGAAAAATTTTTTGGCTTCTCAACCATGTCTTGGCTTCAAACTCCCATATCTCGCGAACGGATTGACCTAACCCAAAAATTCCTGTAGCGTCTGGAAGTAGAGACTCGCCCGATTACAACGGTATGTGTATTTTTTCCCTAGGCCATTCTGTTTAAGCGTTTGGTGCAGCAGAATTGCGAAAAATTTTTTGCGTTCTCAACCATTTCTTGGCTTCAAACTCCCATATCTCGCGAACGGGTTGACCTAACCCAAAAATTCCTATTGCATCTGAAAGTAGAAACTCGCCCGATTACAGCGGTATGTGTATTGTTTCCCTAGACCAATCTGGTTAAGCGTTTGGATCAGCAGAAGTGCGAAAAATTTTTTGCCTTCTCAACCATTTCTTGGCTTCAAACTCCCATATCTCGCGAACGGATTGGCCTAACCCAAAAATTCCTATTGCATCTGAAAGTAGAAACTCGCCCGATTACAACGGTATGTGTATTTTTCCCCTAGGCCATTCTGGTTAAGCGTTTGGAGCAGCAGAATTGCGAAAAATTTTTTGCCTCCTCAACCATTTCTTGACTTCAAACTCCCATATCTCGCGAACGTATTGACCTAACCCAAAAATTCCTGTAGCGTCTGGAAGTAGAGACTCCCCCGATTACAACGGTATGTGTATTTTTTCCCTAGGCCATTCTGGTTAAGCGTTTGGAGCAGCAGAATTGCGAAAAATTTTTTGCCTTCTCAACCATTTCTTGGCTTCAAACTCCCATATCTCGCGAACGGATTGACCTAACCCAAAAATTCCTATTGCATCTGAAAGTAGAACCTCGCCCGATTACAGCGGTATGTGTATTTTTTCCCTAGGCCATTCTGGTTAAGCGTTTGGAGCAGCAGAATTGCGAAAAATTTTTTGCCTTCTCAACCATTTCTTGGCTTCAAACTCCCATATCTCGCGAACGGATTGACCTAACCCAAAAATTCCTGTAGCGTCTGGAAGTAGAGACTCGCACGATTACAACGGTATGTGTATTTTTTCCCTAGGCCATTCTGGTTAAGCGTTTGGAGCAGCAGAATTGCGAAAAATTTTTTGCCTTCTCAACCATTTCTTGGCTTCAAACTCCCATATCTCGCGAACGGATTGACCTAACCCAAAAATTCCTATTGCATCTGAAAGTAGAAACTCGCCCGATTACAACGGTATGTGTATTTATTCCCCAGGCCATTCTGGTTAAGCGTTTGGAGCAGCAGAATTGCGAAAAATTTTTTGCCTTCTCAACCATTTCTTGGCTTCAAACTCCCATATCTCGCGAACGGATTGACCTAACCCAAAAATACCAATTGCATCTGAAAGTAGAACCTCGCCCGATTACAGCGGTATGTGTATTTTTTCCCTAGGCCATTCTGGTTAAGCGTTTGGAGCAGCAGAATTGCGAAAAATTTTTTGCCTTCTCAACCATTTCTTGGCTTCAAACTCCCATATCTCGCGAACGGATTGACCTAACCCAAAAATTCCTGTAGCGTCTGGAAGTAGAGACTCGCCCGATTACAAAGGTATGTGTATTTTTTCCCTAGGCCATTCTGGTTAAGCGTTTGGAGCAGCAGAAGTGCGAAAGATTTGTTGTCTTCTCAACCATTTCTTAGCTTCAAACTCCCATATCTCGCGAACGGATTGACCTAACCCAAAAATTCCTGTTGCATCTGAAAGTAGAAACTCGCCCGATTACAACGGTATCTGTATTTTTTCCCTAGGCCATTCTGGTTAAGCGTTTGGAGCAGCAGAAATGCGAAAAATTTTTTGCCTTCTCAACCATTTCTTGGCTTCAAACTCCCATATCTCGCGAACGGATTGACCTAACCCAAAAATTCCTGTAGCGTCTGGAAGTAGAGACTCGCCCGATTACAAAGGTATGTGTATTTTTTCCCTAGGCCATTCTGGTTAAGCGTTTGGAGCAGCAGAATTGTGAAAAATTTTTTGCCTTCTCAACCATTTCTTGGCTTCAAACTCCCATATCTCGCGAACGGATTGACCTAACCCAAAAATTCCTATTGCATCTGAAAGTAGAAACTCGCCCGATTACAACGGTATGTGTATTTTTTCCCTAGGCCATTCTGGTTAAGCGTTTGGAGCAGCAGAATTGCGAAAAATTTTTTGCCTTCTCAACCATTTCTTGGCTTCAAACTCCCATATCTCGCGAACGGATTGACCTAACCCAAAAATTCCTATTGCATCTGAAAGTAGAAACTCGCCCGATTACAACGGTATGTGTATTTTTTCCCTAGGCCATTCTGGTTAAGCGTTTGGAGCATCAGAAGTGCGAAAAATTTGTTGTCTTCTCAATCATTTCTTAGCTTCAAACTCCCATATCTCGCGAACGGATTGACCTAACCCAAAAATTCCTGTTGCATCTGAAAGTAGAAACTCGCCCGATTACAACGGTATCTGTATTTTTTCCCTAGGCCATTCTGGTTAAGAGTTTGGAGCAGCAGAAATGCGAAAAATTTTTTGCGTTCTCAACCATTTCTTGGCTTCAAACTCCCATATCTCGCGAACGGATTGACCTAACCCAAAAATTCCTGTAGCGTCTGGAAGTAGAGACTCGCACGATTACAACGGTATGTGTATTTTTTCCCTAGGCCATTCTGGTTAAGCGTTTGGAGCAGCAGAATTGCGAAAAATTTGTTGCCTTCTCAACCATTTCTTGGCTTCAAACTCCCATATCTCGCGAACGGATTGACCTAACCCAAAAATTCCTATTGCATCTGAAAGTAGAAACTCGCCCGATTACAACGGTATGTGTATTTTTTCCCTAGGCCATTCTGGTTAAGCGTTTGGAGCAGCAGAAATGCGAAAAATTTTTTGCCTTCTCAACCATTTCTTGGCTTCAAACTCCCATATCTCGCGAACGGATTGACCTAACCCAAAAATTCCAATTGCATCTGAAAGTAGAACCTCGCCCGATTACAGCGGTATGTGTATTTTGTTCCCTAGGCCATTCTGGTTAAGCGTTTGGAGCAGCAGAATTGCGAAAAATTTTTTGCCTTCTCAACCATTTCTTGGCTTCAAACTCCCATATCTCGCGAACGGAATGACCTAACCCAAAAATTCCTATTGCATCTGAAAGTAGAAACTCGCCCGATTACAACGGTATGTGTATTTTTTCCCTAGGCCATTCTGGTTAAGCGTTTGGAGCATCAGAATTGCGAAAAATTTTTTGCCTTCTCAACCATTTCTTGGCTTCAAACTCCCATATCTCGCGAACGGATTGACCTAACCCAAAAATTCCTATTGCATCTGAAAGTAGAAACTCGCCCGATTACAACGGTATGTGTATTTATTCCCTAGGCCATTCTGGTTAAGCGTTTGGAGCAGCAGAATTGCGAAAAATTTTTTGCCTTCTCAACCATTTCTTGGCTTCAAACTCCCATATCTCGCGAACGGATTGACCTAACCCAAAAATTCCTGTAGCGTCTGGAAGTAGAGACTCGCACGATTACAACGGTATGTGTATTTTTTCCCTAGGCCATTCTGGTTAAGCGTTTGGAGCAGCAGAATTGCGAAAAATTTTTTGCCTTCTCAACCATTTCTTGGCTTCAAACTCCCATATCTCGCGAACGGATTGACCTAACCCAAAAATTCCTATTGCATCTGAAAGTAGAAACTCGCCCGATTACAACGGTATGTGTATTTATTCCCCAGGCCATTCTGGTTAAGCGTTTGGAGCAGCAGAATTGCGAAAAATTTTTTGCCTTCTCAACCATTTCTTGGCTTCAAACTCCCATATCTCGCGAACGGATTGACCTAACCCAAAAATACCAATTGCATCTGAAAGTAGAACCTCGCCCGATTACAGCGGTATGTGTATTTTTTCCCTAGGCCATTCTGGTTAAGCGTTTGGAGCAGCAGAATTGCGAAAAATTTTTTGCCTTCTCAACCATTTCTTGGCTTCAAACTCCCATATCTCGCGAACGGATTGACCTAACCCAAAAATTCCTGTAGCGTCTGGAAGTAGAGACTCGCCCGATTACAAAGGTATGTGTATTTTTTCCCTAGGCCATTCTGGTTAAGCGTTTGGAGCAGCAGAAGTGCGAAAGATTTGTTGTCTTCTCAACCATTTCTTAGCTTCAAACTCCCATATCTCGCGAACGGATTGACCTAACCCAAAAATTCCTGTTGCATCTGAAAGTAGAAACTCGCCCGATTACAACGGTATCTGTATTTTTTCCCTAGGCCATTCTGGTTAAGCGTTTGGAGCAGCAGAAATGCGAAAAATTTTTTGCCTTCTCAACCATTTCTTGGCTTCAAACTCCCATATCTCGCGAACGGATTGACCTAACCCAAAAATTCCTGTAGCGTCTGGAAGTAGAGACTCGCCCGATTACAAAGGTATGTGTATTTTTTCCCTAGGCCATTCTGGTTAAGCGTTTGGAGCAGCAGAATTGTGAAAAATTTTTTGCCTTCTCAACCATTTCTTGGCTTCAAACTCCCATATCTCGCGAACGGATTGACCTAACCCAAAAATTCCTATTGCATCTGAAAGTAGAAACTCGCCCGATTACAACGGTATGTGTATTTTTTCCCTAGGCCATTCTGGTTAAGCGTTTGGAGCAGCAGAATTGCGAAAAATTTTTTGCCTTCTCAACCATTTCTTGGCTTCAAACTCCCATATCTCGCGAACGGATTGACCTAACCCAAAAATTCCTATTGCATCTGAAAGTAGAAACTCGCCCGATTACAACGGTATGTGTATTTTTTCCCTAGGCCATTCTGGTTAAGCGTTTGGAGCAGCAGAATTGCGAAAAATTGTTTGCCTTCTCAACCATTTCTTGGCTTCAAACTCCCATATCTCGCGAACGGATTGACCTAACCCAAAAATTCCTATTGCATCTGAAATTCGAAACTCGCCCGATTACAACGGTATGTGTATTTCTTCCCTAGGCCATTCTGGTTAAGCGTTTGGAGCATCAGAAGTGCGAAAAATTTGTTGTCTTCTCAATCATTTCTTAGCTTCAAACTCCCATATCTCGCGAACGGATTGACCTAACCCAAAAATTCCTGTTGCATCTGAAAGTAGAAACTCGCCCGATTACAACGGTATCTGTATTTTTTCCCTAGGCCATTCTGGTTAAGAGTTTGGAGCAGCAGAAATGCGAAAAATTTTTTGCGTTCTCAACCATTTCTTGGCTTCAAACTCCCATATCTCGCGAACGGATTGACCTAACCCAAAAATTCCTGTAGCGTCTGGAAGTAGAGACTCGCACGATTACAACGGTAT
Source organism: Ptiloglossa arizonensis (assembly GCF_051014685.1). Lineage (NCBI taxonomy): Eukaryota > Metazoa > Arthropoda > Insecta > Hymenoptera > Colletidae > Ptiloglossa > Ptiloglossa arizonensis. The sequence continues at coordinate 36,838 of NW_027478830.1, read as the reverse complement.
GTGTATTTTTTCCCTAGGCCATTCTGGTTAAGCGTTTGGAGCAGCAGAATTGCGAAAAATTTGTTGCCTTCTCAACCATTTCTTGGCTTCAAACTCCCATATCTCGCGAACGGATTGACCTAACCCAAAAATTCCTATTGCATCTGAAAGTAGAAACTCGCCCGATTACAACGGTATGTGTATTTTTTCCCTAGGCCATTCTGGTTAAGCGTTTGGAGCAGCAGAAATGCGAAAAATTTTTTGCCTTCTCAACCATTTCTTGGCTTCAAACTCCCATATCTCGCGAACGGATTGACCTAACCCAAAAATTCCAATTGCATCTGAAAGTAGAACCTCGCCCGATTACAGCGGTATGTGTATTTTGTTCCCTAGGCCATTCTGGTTAAGCGTTTGGAGCAGCAGAATTGCGAAAAATTTTTTGCCTTCTCAACCATTTCTTGGCTTCAAACTCCCATATCTCGCGAACGGAATGACCTAACCCAAAAATTCCTATTGCATCTGAAAGTAGAAACTCGCCCGATTACAACGGTATGTGTATTTTTTCCCTAGGCCATTCTGGTTAAGCGTTTGGAGCATCAGAATTGCGAAAAATTTTTTGCCTTCTCAACCATTTCTTGGCTTCAAACTCCCATATCTCGCGAACGGATTGACCTAACCCAAAAATTCCTATTGCATCTGAAAGTAGAAACTCGCCCGATTACAACGGTATGTGTATTTATTCCCTAGGCCATTCTGGTTAAGCGTTTGGAGCAGCAGAATTGCGAAAAATTTTTTGCCTTCTCAACCATTTCTTGGCTTCAAACTCCCATATCTCGCGAACGGATTGACCTAACCCAAAAATACCAATTGCATCTGAAAGTAGAACCTCGCCCGATTACAGCGGTATGTGTATTTTTTCCCTAGGCCATTCTGGTTAAGCGTTTGGAGCAGCAGAATTGCGAAAAATTTTTTGCCTTCTCAACCATTTCTTGGCTTCAAACTCCCATATCTCGCGAACGGATTGACCTAACCCAAAAATTCCTATTGCATCTGAAAGTAGAAACTCGCCCGATTACAACGGTATGTGTATTTATTCCCCAGGCCATTCTGGTTAAGCGTTTGGAGCAGCAGAATTGCGAAAAATTTTTTGCCTTCTCAACCATTTCTTGGCTTCAAACTCCCATATCTCGCGAACGGATTGACCTAACCCAAAAATACCAATTGCATCTGAAAGTAGAACCTCGCCCGATTACAGCGGTATGTGTATTTTTTCCCTAGGCCATTCTGGTTAAGCGTTTGGAGCAGCAGAATTGCGAAAAATTTTTTGCCTTCTCAACCATTTCTTGGCTTCAAACTCCCATATCTCGCGAACGGATTGACCTAACCCAAAAATTCCTGTAGCGTCTGGAAGTAGAGACTCGCCCGATTACAAAGGTATGTGTATTTTTTCCCTAGGCCATTCTGGTTAAGCGTTTGGAGCAGCAGAAGTGCGAAAGATTTGTTGTCTTCTCAACCATTTCTTAGCTTCAAACTCCCATATCTCGCGAACGGATTGACCTAACCCAAAAATTCCTGTTGCATCTGAAAGTAGAAACTCGCCCGATTACAACGGTATCTGTATTTTTTCCCTAGGCCATTCTGGTTAAGCGTTTGGAGCAGCAGAAATGCGAAAAATTTTTTGCCTTCTCAACCATTTCTTGGCTTCAAACTCCCATATCTCGCGAACGGATTGACCTAACCCAAAAATTCCTGTAGCGTCTGGAAGTAGAGACTCGCCCGATTACAAAGGTATGTGTATTTTTTCCCTAGGCCATTCTGGTTAAGCGTTTGGAGCAGCAGAATTGTGAAAAATTTTTTGCCTTCTCAACCATTTCTTGGCTTCAAACTCCCATATCTCGCGAACGGATTGACCTAACCCAAAAATTCCTATTGCATCTGAAAGTAGAAACTCGCCCGATTACAACGGTATGTGTATTTTTTCCCTAGGCCATTCTGGTTAAGCGTTTGGAGCAGCAGAATTGCGAAAAATTTTTTGCCTTCTCAACCATTTCTTGGCTTCAAACTCCCATATCTCGCGAACGGATTGACCTAACCCAAAAATTCCTATTGCATCTGAAAGTAGAAACTCGCCCGATTACAACGGTATGTGTATTTTTTCCCTAGGCCATTCTGGTTAAGCGTTTGGAGCAGCAGAATTGCGAAAAATTGTTTGCCTTCTCAACCATTTCTTGGCTTCAAACTCCCATATCTCGCGAACGGATTGACCTAACCCAAAAATTCCTATTGCATCTGAAATTCGAAACTCGCCCGATTACAACGGTATGTGTATTTCTTCCCTAGGCCATTCTGGTTAAGCGTTTGGAGCATCAGAAGTGCGAAAAATTTGTTGTCTTCTCAATCATTTCTTAGCTTCAAACTCCCATATCTCGCGAACGGATTGACCTAACCCAAAAATTCCTGTTGCATCTGAAAGTAGAAACTCGCCCGATTACAACGGTATCTGTATTTTTTCCCTAGGCCATTCTGGTTAAGAGTTTGGAGCAGCAGAAATGCGAAAAATTTTTTGCGTTCTCAACCATTTCTTGGCTTCAAACTCCCATATCTCGCGAACGGATTGACCTAACCCAAAAATTCCTGTAGCGTCTGGAAGTAGAGACTCGCACGATTACAACGGTATGTGTATTTTTTCCCTAGGCCATTCTGGTTAAGCGTTTGGAGCAGCAGAATTGCGAAAAATTTGTTGCCTTCTCAACCATTTCTTGGCTTCAAACTCCCATATCTCGCGAACGGATTGACCTAACCCAAAAATTCCTATTGCATCTGAAAGTAGAAACTCGCCCGATTACAACGGTATGTGTATTTTTTCCCTAGGCCATTCTGGTTAAGCGTTTGGAGCAGCAGAAATGCGAAAAATTTTTTGCCTTCTCAACCATTTCTTGGCTTCAAACTCCCATATCTCGCGAACGGATTGACCTAACCCAAAAATTCCAATTGCATCTGAAAGTAGAACCTCGCCCGATTACAGCGGTATGTGTATTTTGTTCCCTAGGCCATTCTGGTTAAGCGTTTGGAGCAGCAGAATTGCGAAAAATTTTTTGCCTTCTCAACCATTTCTTGGCTTCAAACTCCCATATCTCGCGAACGGAATGACCTAACCCAAAAATTCCTATTGCATCTGAAAGTAGAAACTCGCCCGATTACAACGGTATGTGTATTTTTTCCCTAGGCCATTCTGGTTAAGCGTTTGGAGCATCAGAATTGCGAAAAATTTTTTGCCTTCTCAACCATTTCTTGGCTTCAAACTCCCATATCTCGCGAACGGATTGACCTAACCCAAAAATTCCTATTGCATCTGAAAGTAGAAACTCGCCCGATTACAACGGTATGTGTATTTATTCCCTAGGCCATTCTGGTTAAGCGTTTGGAGCAGCAGAATTGCGAAAAATTTTTTGCCTTCTCAACCATTTCTTGGCTTCAAACTCCCATATCTCGCGAACGGATTGACCTAACCCAAAAATACCAATTGCATCTGAAAGTAGAACCTCGCCCGATTACAGCGGTATGTGTATTTTTTCCCTAGGCCATTCTGGTTAAGCGTTTGGAGCAGCAGAATTGCGAAAAATTTTTTGCCTTCTCAACCATTTCTTGGCTTCAAACTCCCATATCTCGCGAACGGATTGACCTAACCCAAAAATTCCTGTAGCGTCTGGAAGTAGAGACTCGCCCGATTACAACGGTATGTGTATTTTTTCCCTAGGCCATTCTGGTTAAGCGTTTGGAGCAGCAGAATTGCGAAAAATTTTTTGCCTTCTCAACCATTTCTTGGCTTCAAACTCCCATATCTCGCGAACGGATTGACCTAACCCAAAAATTCCTATTGCATCTGAAAGTAGAAACTCGCCCGATTACAACGGTATGTGTATTTTTTCCCTAGACCATTCTGGTTAAGCGTTTGGAGCAGCAGAATTGCGAAAAATATGTTGGCTTCTCAACCATTCCGTGGCTTCAAACTCCCATATCTCGCGAACGGATTGACCTAACCCAAAAATTCCTATTGCATCTGAAAGTCGAAACTCGCCCGATTACAACGGTATGTGTATTTTCTCCCTAGGTCATTCTGTTTAAGCGTTTGGAGCAGCAGAATTGCGAAAAATTTTTTGCCTTCTCAACCATGTCTTGGCTTCAAACTCCCATATCTCGCGAACGGATTGACCTAACCCACAAATTCCAATTGCATCTGAAAGTAGAACCTCGCCCGATTACAGCGGTATGTGCATTTTTTCCCTAGGCCATTCTGGTTAAGCGTTTGGAGCAGCAGAATTGCGAAAAATTTGTTGCCTTCTCAACCATTTCTTGGCTTCAAACTCCCATATCTCGCGAACGGATTGACCTAACCCAAAAATTCCTATTGCATCTGAAAGTCGAAACTCGCCCGATTACAACGGTATGTGTATTTTTTCCCTAGGCCATTCTGGTTAAGCGTTTGGAGCAGCAGAAGTGCGAAAGATTTGTTGTCTTCTCAACCATTTCTTAGCTTCAAACTCCCATATCTCGCGAACGGATTGACCTAACCCAAAAATTCCTGTTGCATCTGAAAGTAGAAACTCGCCCGATTACAACGGTATCTGTATTTTTTCCCTAGGCCATTCTGTTTAAGCGTTTGGTGCAGCAGAATTGCGAAAAATTTTTTGCGTTCTCAACCATTTCTTGGCTTCAAACTCCCATATCTCGCGAACGGGTTGACCTAACCCAAAAATTCCTATTGCATCTGAAAGTAGAAACTCGCCCGATTACAACGGTATGTGTATTGTTTCCCTAGACCAATCTGGTTAAGCGTTTGGATCAGCAGAAGTGCGAAAAATTTTTTGCCTTCTCAACCATTTCTTGGCTTCAAACTCCCATATCTCGCGAACGGATTGGCCTAACCCAAAAATTCCTATTGCATCTGAAAGTAGAAACTCGCCCGATTACAACGGTATGTGTATTTTTCCCCTAGACCATTCTGGTTAAGCGTTTGGAGCAGCAGAATTGCGAAAAATTTTTTGCCTTCTCAACCATTTCTTGGCTTCAAACTCCCATATCTCGCGAACGGATTGACCTAACCCAAAAATTCCTGTAGCGTCTGGAAGTAGAGACTCGCCCGATTACAAAGGTATGTGTATTTTTTCCCTAGGCCATTCTGGTTAAGCGTTTGGAGCAGCAGAAGTGCGAAAGATTTGTTGTCTTCTCAACCATTTCTTAGCTTCAAACTCCCATATCTCGCGAACGGATTGACCTAACCCAAAAATTCCTGTTGCATCTGAAAGTAGAAACTCGCCCGATTACAACGGTATCTGTATTTTTTCCCTAGGCCATTCTGTTTAAGCGTTTGGTGCAGCAGAATTGCGAAAAATTTTTTGCGTTCTCAACCATTTCTTGGCTTCAAACTCCCATATCTCGCGAACGGGTTGACCTAACCCAAAAATTCCTATTGCATCTGAAAGTAGAAACTCGCCCGATTACAACGGTATGTGTATTGTTTCCCTAGACCAATCTGGTTAAGCGTTTGGATCAGCAGAAGTGCGAAAAATTTTTTGCCTTCTCAACCATTTCTTGGCTTCAAACTCCCATATCTCGCGAACGGATTGGCCTAACCCAAAAATTCCTATTGCATCTGAAAGTAGAAACTCGCCCAATTACAACGGTATGTGTATTTTTCCCCTAGACCATTCTGGTTAAGCGTTTGGAGCAGCAGAATTGCGAAAAATTTTTTGCCTTCTCAACCATTTCTTGGCTTCAAACTCCCATATCTCGCGAACGGATTGACCTAACCCAAAAATTCCTGTAGCGTCTGGAAGTAGAGACTCGCCCGATTACAAAGGTATGTGTATTTTTTCCCTAGGCCATTCTGGTTAAGCGTTTGGAGCAGCAGAAGTGCGAAAGATTTGTTGTCTTCTCAACCATTTCTTAGCTTCAAACTCCCATATCTCGCGAACGGATTGACCTAACCCAAAAATTCCTGTTGCATCTGAAAGTAGAAACTCGCCCGATTACAACGGTATCTGTATTTTTTCCCTAGGCCATTCTGGTTAAGCGTTTGGAGCAGCAGAAATGCGAAAAATTTTTTGCCTTCTCAACCATTTCTTGGCTTCAAACTCCCATATCTCGCGAACGGATTGACCTAACCCAAAAATTCCTGTAGCGTCTGGAAGTAGAGACTCGCCCGATTACAAAGGTATGTGTATTTTTTCCCTAGGCCATTCTGGTTAAGCGTTTGGAGCAGCAGAATTGTGAAAAATTTTTTGCCTTCTCAACCATTTCTTGGCTTCAAACTCCCATATCTCGCGAACGGATTGACCTAACCCAAAAATTCCTATTGCATCTGAAAGTAGAAACTCGCCCGATTACAACGGTATGTGTATTTTTTCCCTAGGCCATTCTGGTTAAGCGTTTGGAGCAGCAGAATTGCGAAAAATTTTTTGCCTTCTCAACCATTTCTTGGCTTCAAACTCCCATATCTCGCGAACGGATTGACCTAACCCAAAAATTCCTATTGCATCTGAAAGTAGAAACTCGCCCGATTACAACGGTATGTGTATTTTTTCCCTAGGCCATTCTGGTTAAGCGTTTGGAGCAGCAGAATTGCGAAAAATTTTTTGCCTTCTCAACCATTTCTTGGCTTCAAACTCCCATATCTCGCGAACGGATTGACCTAACCCAAAAATTCCTATTGCATCTGAAATTCGAAACTCGCCCGATTACAACGGTATGTGTATTTCTTCCCTAGGCCATTCTGGTTAAGCGTTTGGAGCATCAGAAGTGCGAAAAATTTGTTGTCTTCTCAATCATTTCTTAGCTTCAAACTCCCATATCTCGCGAACGGATTGACCTAACCCAAAAATTCCTGTTGCATCTGAAAGTAGAAACTCTCCCGATTACAACGGTATCTGTATTTTTTCCCTAGGCCATTCTGGTTAAGAGTTTGGAGCAGCAGAAATGCGAAAAATTTTTTGCGTTCTCAACCATTTCTTGGCTTCAAACTCCCATATCTCGCGAACGGATTGACCTAACCCAAAAATTCCTGTAGCGTCTGGAAGTAGAGACTCGCACGATTACAACGGTATGTGTATTTTTTCCCTAGGCCATTCTGGTTAAGCGTTTGGAGCAGCAGAATTGCGAAAAATTTGTTGCCTTCTCAACCATTTCTTGGCTTCAAACTCCCATATCTCGCGAACGGATTGACCTAACCCAAAAATTCCTATTGCATCTGAAAGTAGAAACTCGCCCGATTACAACGGTATGTGTATTTTTTCCCTAGGCCATTCTGGTTAAGCGTTTGGAGCAGCAGAAATGCGAAAAATTTTTTGCCTTCTCAACCATTTCTTGGCTTCAAACTCCCATATCTCGCGAACGGATTGACCTAACCCAAAAATTCCTGTTGCATCTGAAAGTAGAATCTCGCCCGATTACAACGGTATCCGTATTTTTTCCCTGGGCCATTCTGGTTAAGCGTTTGGAGCAGCAGAAATGCGAAAAATTTTTTGCCTTCTCAACCATTTCTTGGCTTCAAACTCCCATATCTCGCGAACGGATTGACCTAACCCAAAAATTCCTGTAGCGTCTGGAAGTAGAGACTCGCCCGATTAAAACGGTATGTGTATTTTTTCCCTAGGCCATTCTGGTTAAGCGTTTGGAGCAGCAGAATTGCGAAAAATTTTTTGCCTTCTCAACCATTTCTTGGCTTGGCATCTGAAAGTAGAAACTCGCCCGATTACAACGGTATGTGTATTTTTTCCCTAGGCCATTCTGGTTAAGCGTTTGGAGCAGCAGAATTGCGACAAATATGTTGGCTTCTCAAACATTCCTTGGCTTCAAACTCCCATATCTCGCGAACGGATTGACCTAGCCCAAAAATTCCAATTGCATCTGAAAGTAGAACCTCGCCCGATTACAGCGGTATGTGTACTTTCTTCCCTAGGCCATTCTGGTTAAGCGTTTGGAGCATCAGAATTGCGAAAAATTTTTTGCCTTCTCAACCATTTCTTGGCTTCAAACTCCCATATCTCGCGAACGGATTGACCTAACCCAAAAATTCCTATTGCATCTGAAAGTAGAAACTCGCCCGATTACAACGGTATGTGTATTTATTCCCTAGGCCATTCTGGTTAAGCGTTTGGAGCAGCAGAATTGCGAAAAATTTTTTGCCTTCTCAACCATTTCTTGGCTTCAAACTCCTATATCTCGCGAACGGATTGACCTAACCCAAAAATTCCTATTGCATCTGAAAGTAGAAACTCGCCCGATTACAGCGGTATGTGTATTTTTTCCCTAGGCCATTCTGGTTAAGCGTTTGGAGCAGCAGAATTGCGAAAAATATGTTGGCTTCTCAAACATTCCTTGGCTTCAAACTCCCATATCTCGCGAACGGATTGACCTAACCCAAAAATTCCTATTGCATCTGAAAGTCGAAACTCGCCCGATTACAACGGTATGTGTATTTTTTCCCTAGCCCATTCTGGTTAAGCGTTTGGAGCAGCAGAAGTGCGAAAGATTTGTTGTCTTCTCAACCATTTCTTAGCTTCAAACTCCCATATCTCGCGAACGGATTGACCTAACCCAAAAATTCCTGTTGCATCTGAAAGTAGAAACTCGCCCGATTACAACGGTATGTGTATTTTTTCCCTAGGTCATTCTGTTTAAGCGTTTGGAGCAGCAGAATTGCGAAAAATTTTTTGCCTTCTCAACCATGTCTTGGCTTCAAACTCCCATATCTCGCGAACGGATTGGCCTAACCCACAAATTCCAATTGCATCTGAAAGTAGAACCTCGCCCGATTACAGCGGTATCTGCATTTTTTCCCTAGGCCATTCTGGTTAAGCGTTTGGAGCAGCAGAATTGCGAAAAATTTGTTGCCTTCTCAACCATTTCTTGGCTTCAAACTCCCATATCTCGCGAACGGATTGACCTAACCTAAAAATTCCTATTGCATCTGAAAGTCGAAACTCGCCCGATTACAACGGTATGTGTATTTTTTCCCTAGGCCATTCTGGTTAAGCGTTTGGAGCACCAGAAGTGCGAAAGATTTGTTGTCTTCTCAACCATTTCTTAGCTTCAAACTCCCATATCTCGCGAACGGATTGACCTAACCCAAAAATTCCTGTTGCATCTGAAAGTAGAAACTCGCCCGATTACAACGGTATCTGTATTTTTTCCCTAGGCCATTCTGTTTAAGCGTTTGGTGCAGCAGAATTGCGAAAAATTTTTTGCCTTCTCAACCATTTCTTGGCTTCAAACTCCCATATCTCGCGAACGGGTTGACCTAACCTAAAAATTCCTATTGCATCTGAAAGTAGAAACTCGCCCGATTACAACGGTATGTGTATTTTTTCCCTAGGCCATTCTGGTTAAGCGTTTGAAGCAGCAGAATTGCGAAAAATTTGTTGCCTTCTCAACCATTTCTTGGCTTCAAACTCCCATATCTCGCGAACGGATTGACCTAACCCAAAAATTCCTATTGCATCTGAAAGTAGAACCTCGCCCGATTACAGCGGTATGTGTATTTTTTCCCTAGGCCATTCTGGTTAAGCGTTTGGAGCAGCAGAATTGCGAAAAATTTTTTGCCTTCTCAACCATTTCTTGGCTTCAAACTCCCATATCTCGCGAACGGATTGACCTAACCCAAAAATTCCTGTAGCGTCTGGAAGTAGAGACTCGCACGATTACAACGGTATGTGTATTTATTCCCTAGGCCATTCTGGTTAAGCGTTTGGAGCAGCAGAATTGCGAAAAATTTTTTGCCTTCTCAACCATTTCTTGGCTTCAAACTCCCATATCTCGCGAACGGATTGACCTAACCCAAAAATACCAATTGCATCTGAAAGTAGAACCTCGCCCGATTACAGCGGTATGTGTATTTTTTCCCTAGGCCATTCTGGTTAAGCGTTTGGAGCAGCAGAATTGCGAAAAATTTTTTGCCTTCTCAACCATTTCTTGGCTTCAAACTCCCATATCTCGCGAACGGATTGACCTAACCCAAAAATTCCTGTAGCGTCTGGAAGTAGAGACTCGCCCGATTACAACGGTATGTGTATTTTTTCCCTAGGCCATTCTGGTTAAGCGTTTGGAGCAGCAGAATTGCGAAAAATTTTTTGCTTTCTCAACCATTTCTTGGCTTCAAACTCCCATATCTCGCGAACGGATTGACCTAACCCAAAAATTCCTATTGCATCTGAAAGTAGAAACTCGCCCGATTACAACGGTATGTGTATTTTTTCCCTAGGCCATTCTGGTTAAGCGTTTGGAGCAGCAGAATTGCGAAAAATATGTTGGCTTCTCAACCATTCCTTGGCTTCAAACTCCCATATCTCGCGAACGGATTGACCTAACCCAAAAATTCCTATTGCATCTGAAAGTCGAAACTCGCCCGATTACAACGGTATGTGTATTTTTTCCCTAGGCCATTCTGGTTAAGCGTTTGGAGCAGCAGAAGTGCGAAAGATTTGTTGTCTTCTCAACCATTTCTTAGCTTCAAACTCCCATATCTCGCGAAAGGATTGACCTAACCCAAAAATTCCTGTTGCATCTGAAAGTAGAAACTCGCCCGATTACAACGGTATCTGTATTTTTTTCCCTAGGCCATTCTGTTTAAGCGTTTGGTGCAGCAGAATTGCGAAAAATTTTTTGCCTTCTCAACCATTTCTTGGCTTCAAACTCCCATATCTCGCGAACGGGTTGACCTAACCCAAAAATTCCTATTGCATCTGAAAGTAGAAACTCGCCCGATTACAACGGTATGTGTATTGTTTCCCTAGACCATTCTGGTTAAGCGTTTGGATCAGCAGAAGTGCGAAAAATTTTTTGCCTTCTCAACCATTTCTTGGCTTCAAACTCCCATATCTCGCGAACGGATTGGCCTAACCCAAAAATTCCTATTGCATCTGAAAGTAGAAACTCGCCCGATTACAACGGTATGTGTATTTTTCCCCTAGGCCATTCTGGTTAAGCGTTTGGAGCAGCAGAATTGCGAAAAATTTTTTGCCTCCTCAACCATTTCTTGACTTCAAACTCCCATATCTCGCGAACGTATTGACCTAACCCAAAAATTCCTGTAGCGTCTGGAAGTAGAGACTCGCACGATTACAACGGTATGTGTATTTTTTCCCTAGGCCATTCTGGTTAAGCGTTTGGAGCAGCAGAATTGCGAAAAATTTTTTGCCTTCTCAACCATTTCTTGGCTTCAAACTCCAATATCTCGCGAACGGATTGACCTAACCCAAAAATTCCTATTGCATCTGAAAGTAGAAACTCGCCCGATTACAACGGTATGTGTATTTATTCCCTAGGCCATTCTGGTTAAGCGTTTGGAGCAGCAGAATTGCGAAAAATTTTTTGCCTTCTCAACCATTTCTTGGCTTCAAACTCCCATATCTCGCGAACGGATTGACCTAACCCAAAAATACCAATTGCATCTGAAAGTAGAACCTCGCCCGATTACAGCGGTATGTGTATTTTTTCCCTAGGCCATTCTGGTTAAGCGTTTGGAGCAGCAGAATTGCGAAAAATTTGTTGCCTTCTCAACCATTTCTTGGCTTCAAACTCCCATATCTCGCGAACGGATTGACCTAACCCAAAAATTCCTGTAGCGTCTGGAAGTAGAGACTCGCCCGATTACAACGGTATGTGTATTTTTTCCCTAGGCCATTCTGGTTAAGCGTTTGGAGCAGCAGAATTGCGAAAAATTTTTTGCTTTCTCAACCATTTCTTGGCTTCAAACTCCCATATCTCGCGAACGGATTGACCTAACCCAAAAATTCCTATTGCATCTGAAAGTAGAAACTCGCCCGATTACAACGGTATGTGTATTTTTTCCCTAGGCCATTCTGGTTAAGCGTTTGGAGCAGCAGAATTGCGAAAAATATGTTGGCTTCTCAACCATTCCTTGGCTTCAAACTCCCATATCTCGCGAACGGATTGACCTAACCCAAAAATTCCTATTGCATCTGAAAGTCGAAACTCGCCCGATTACAACGGTATGTGTATTTTTTCCCTAGGCCATTCTGGTTAAGCGTTTGGAGCAGCAGAAGTGCGAAAGATTTGTTGTCTTCTCAACCATTTCTTAGCTTCAAACTCCCATATCTCGCGAACGGATTGACCTAACCCAAAAATTCCTGTTGCATCTGAAAGTAGAAACTCGCCCGATTACAACGGTATCTGTATTTTTTCCCTAGGTCATTGTGTTTAAGCGTTTGGAGCAGCAGAATTGCGAAAAATTTTTTGCCTTCTCAATCATGTCTTGGCTTCAAACTCCCATATCTCGCGAACGGATTGACCTAACCCACAAATTCTAATTGCATCTGAAAGTAGAACCTCGCCCGATTACAGCGGTATGTGCATTTTTTCCCTAGGCCATTCTGGTTAAGCGTTTGGAGCAGCAGAATTGCGAAAATTTGTTGCCTTCTCAACCATTTCTTGGCTTCAAACTCCCATATCTCGCGAACGGATTGACCTAACCCAAAAATTCCTATTGCATCTGAAAGTCGAAACTCGCCCGATTACAACGGTATGTGTATTTTTTCCCTAGGCCATTCTGGTTAAGCGTTTGGAGCAGCAGAATTGCGAAAGATTTGTTGTCTTCTCAACCATTTCTTAGCTTCAAACTCCCATATCTCGCGAACGGATTGACCTAACCCAAAAATTCCTGTTGCCTCTGAAAGTAGAAACTCGCCCGATTACAACGGTATGTGTATTTTTTCCCTAGGCCATTCTGGTTAAGCGTTTGGAGCAGCAGAAGTGCGAAAGATTTGTTGTCTTCTCAACCATTTCTTAGCTTCAAACTCCCATATCTCGCGAACGGATTGACCTAACCCAAAAATTCCTGTTGCATCTGAAAGTAGAAACTCGCCCGATTACAACGGTATGTGTATTTTTTCCCTAGGTCATTCTGTTTAAGCGTTTGGAGCAGCAGAATTGCGAAAAATTTTTTGCCTTCTCAACCATGTCTTGGCTTCAAACTCCCATATCTCGCGAACGGATTGACCTAACCCACAAATTCCAATTGCATCTGAAAGTAGAACCTCGCCCGATTACAGCGGTATCTGCATTTTTTCCCTAGGCCATTCTGGTTAAGCGTTTGGAGCAGCAGAATTGCGAAAAATTTGTTGCCTTCTCAACCATTTCTTGGCTTCAAACTCCCATATCTCGCGAACGGATTGACCTAACCTAAAAATTCCTATTGCATCTGAAAGTCGAAAATCGCCCGATTACAACGGTATGTGTATTTTTTCCCTAGGCCATTCTGGTTAAGCGTTTGGAGCACCAGAAGTGCGAAAGATTTGTTGTCTTCTCAACCATTTCTTAGCTTCAAACTCCCATATCTCGCGAACGGATTGACCTAACCCAAAAATTCCTGTTGCATCTGAAAGTAGAAACTCGCCCGATTACAACGGTATCTGTATTTTTTCCCTAGGCCATTCTGTTTAAGCGTTTGAAGCAGCAGAATTGCGAAAAATTTGTTGCCTTCTCAACCATTTCTTGGCTTCAAACTCCCATATCTCGCGAACGGATTGACCTAACCCAAAAATTCCTATTGCATCTGAAAGTAGAACCTCGCCCGATTACAGCGGTATGTGTATTTTTTCCCTAGGCCATTCTGGTTAAGCGTTTGGAGCAGCAGAATTGCGAAAAATTTTTTGCCTTCTCAACCATTTCTTGGCTTCAAACTCCCATATATCGCGAACGGATTGACCTAACCCAAAAATTCCTGTAGCGTCTGGAAGTAGAGACTCGCACGATTACAACGGTATGTGTATTTTTTCCCTAGGCCATTCTGGTTAAGCGTTTGGAGCAGCAGAATTGCGAAAAATTTTTTGCCTTCTCAACCATTTCTTGGCTTCAAACTCCAATATCTCGCGAACGGATTGACCTAACCCAAAAATTCCTATTGCATCTGAAAGTAGAAACTCGCCCGATTACAACGGTATGTGTATTTATTCCCTAGGCCATTCTGGTTAAGCGTTTGGAGCAGCAGAATTGCGAAAAATTTTTTGCCTTCTCAACCATTTCTTGGCTTCAAACTCCCATATCTCGCGAACGGATTGACCTAACCCAAAAATACCAATTGCATCTGAAAGTAGAACCTCGCCCGATTACAGCGGTATGTGTATTTTTTCCCTAGGCCATTCTGGTTAAGCGTTTGGAGCAGCAGAATTGCGAAAAATTTTTTGCCTTCTCAACCATTTCTTGGCTTCAAACTCCCATATCTCGCGAACGGATTGACCTAACCCAAAAATTCCTGTAGCGTCTGGAAGTAGAGACTCGCCCGATTACAACGGTATGTGTATTTTTTCCCTAGGCCATTCTGGTTAAGCGTTTGGAGCAGCAGAATTGCGAAAAATTTTTTGCTTTCTCAACCATTTCTTGGCTTCAAACTCCCATATCTCGCGAACGGATTGACCTAACCCAAAAATTCCTATTGCATCTGAAAGTAGAAACTCGCCCGATTACAACGGTATGTGTATTTTTTCCCTAGGCCATTCTGGTTAAGCGTTTGGAGCAGCAGAATTGCGAAAAATATGTTGGCTTCTCAACCATTCCTTGGCTTCAAACTCCCATATCTCGCGAACGGATTGACCTAACCCAAAAATTCCTATTGCATCTGAAAGTCGAAACTCGCCCGATTACAACGGTATGTGTATTTTTTCCCTAGGCCATTCTGGTTAAGCGTTTGGAGCAGCAGAAGTGCGAAAGATTTGTTGTCTTCTCAACCATTTCTTAGCTTCAAACTCCCATATCTCGCGAAAGGATTGACCTAACCCAAAAATTCCTGTTGCATCTGAAAGTAGAAACTCGCCCGATTACAACGGTATCTGTATTTTTTTCCCTAGGCCATTCTGTTTAAGCGTTTGGTGCAGCAGAATTGCGAAAAATTTTTTGCCTTCTCAACCATTTCTTGGCTTCAAACTCCCATATCTCGCGAACGGGTTGACCTAACCCAAAAATTCCTATTGCATCTGAAAGTAGAAACTCGCCCGATTACAACGGTATGTGTATTGTTTCCCTAGACCATTCTGGTTAAGCGTTTGGATCAGCAGAAGTGCGAAAAATTTTTTGCCTTCTCAACCATTTCTTGGCTTCAAACTCCCATATCTCGCGAACGGATTGGCCTAACCCAAAAATTCCTATTGCATCTGAAAGTAGAAACTCGCCCGATTACAACGGTATGTGTATTTTTCCCCTAGGCCATTCTGGTTAAGCGTTTGGAGCAGCAGAATTGCGAAAAATTTTTTGCCTCCTCAACCATTTCTTGACTTCAAACTCCCATATCTCGCGAACGTATTGACCTAACCCAAAAATTCCTGTAGCGTCTGGAAGTAGAGACTCGCACGATTACAACGGTATGTGTATTTTTTCCCTAGGCCATTCTGGTTAAGCGTTTGGAGCAGCAGAATTGCGAAAAATTTTTTGCCTTCTCAACCATTTCTTGGCTTCAAACTCCAATATCTCGCGAACGGATTGACCTAACCCAAAAATTCCTATTGCATCTGAAAGTAGAAACTCGCCCGATTACAACGGTATGTGTATTTATTCCCTAGGCCATTCTGGTTAAGCGTTTGGAGCAGCAGAATTGCGAAAAATTTTTTGCCTTCTCAACCATTTCTTGGCTTCAAACTCCCATATCTCGCGAACGGATTGACCTAACCCAAAAATACCAATTGCATCTGAAAGTAGAACCTCGCCCGATTACAGCGGTATGTGTATTTTTTCCCTAGGCCATTCTGGTTAAGCGTTTGGAGCAGCAGAATTGCGAAAAATTTGTTGCCTTCTCAACCATTTCTTGGCTTCAAACTCCCATATCTCGCGAACGGATTGACCTAACCCAAAAATTCCTGTAGCGTCTGGAAGTAGAGACTCGCCCGATTACAACGGTATGTGTATTTTTTCCCTAGGCCATTCTGGTTAAGCGTTTGGAGCAGCAGAATTGCGAAAAATTTTTTGCTTTCTCAACCATTTCTTGGCTTCAAACTCCCATATCTCGCGAACGGATTGACCTAACCCAAAAATTCCTATTGCATCTGAAAGTAGAAACTCGCCCGATTACAACGGTATGTGTATTTTTTCCCTAGGCCATTCTGGTTAAGCGTTTGGAGCAGCAGAATTGCGAAAAATATGTTGGCTTCTCAACCATTCCTTGGCTTCAAACTCCCATATCTCGCGAACGGATTGACCTAACCCAAAAATTCCTATTGCATCTGAAAGTCGAAACTCGCCCGATTACAACGGTATGTGTATTTTTTCCCTAGGCCATTCTGGTTAAGCGTTTGGAGCAGCAGAAGTGCGAAAGATTTGTTGTCTTCTCAACCATTTCTAAGCTTCAAACTCCCATATCTCGCGAACGGATTGACCTAACCCAAAAATTCCTGTTGCATCTGAAAGTAGAAACTCGCCCGATTACAACGGTATCTGTATTTTTTCCCTAGGTCATTGTGTTTAAGCGTTTGGAGCAGCAGAATTGCGAAAAATTTTTTGCCTTCTCAATCATGTCTTGGCTTCAAACTACCATATCTCGCGAACGGATTGACCTAACCCACAAATTCTAATTGCATCTGAAAGTAGAACCTCGCCCGATTACAGCGGTATGTGCATTTTTTCCCTAGGCCATTCTGGTTAAGCGTTTGGAGCAGCAGAATTGCGAAAATTTGTTGCCTTCTCAACCATTTCTTGGCTTCAAACTCCCATATCTCGCGAACGGATTGACCTAACCCAAAAATTCCTATTGCATCTGAAAGTCGAAACTCGCCCGATTACAACGGTATGTGTATTTTTTCCCTAGGCCATTCTGGTTAAGCGTTTGGAGCAGCAGAATTGCGAAAGATTTGTTGTCTTCTCAACCATTTCTTAGCTTCAAACTCCCATATCTCGCCAACGGATTGACCTAACCCAAAAATTCCTGTTGCCTCTGAAAGTAGAAACTCGCCCGATTACAACGGTATGTGTATTTTTTCCCTAGGCCATTCTGGTTAAGCGTTTGGAGCAGCAGAAGTGCGAAAATTTGTTGCCTTCTCAACCATTTCTTGGCTTCAAACTCCCATATCTCGCGAACGGATTGACCTAACCCAAAAATTCCTATTGCATCTGAAAGTCGAAACTCGCCCGATTACAACGGTATGTGTATTTTTTCTCTAGGCCATTCTGGTTAAGCGTTTGGAGCAGCAGAATTGCGAAAGATTTGTTGTCTTCTCAACCATTTCTTAGCTTCAAACTCCCATATCTCGCGAACGGATTGACCTAACCCAAAAATTCCTGTTGTCTCTGAAAGTAGAAACTCGCCCGATTACAACGGTATCTGTATTTTTTTCCCTAGGCCATTCTGTTTAAGCGTTTGGTGCAGCAGAATTGCGAAAAATTTTTTGCCTTCTCAACCATTTCTTGGCTTCAAACTCCCATATCTCGCGAACGGGTTGACCTAACCCAAAAATTCCTATTGCATCTGAAAGTAGAAACTCGCCCGATTACAACGGTATGTGTATTGTTTCCCTAGACCATTCTGGTTAAGCGTTTGGATCAGCAGAAATGCGAAAAATTTTTTGCCTTCTCAACCATTTCTTGGCTTCAAACTCCCATATCTCGCGAACGGATTGGCCTAACCCAAAAATTCCTATTGCATCTGAAAGCAGAAACTCGCCCGATTACAACGGTATGTGTATTTTTCCCCTAGGCCATTCTGGTTAAGCGTTTGGAGCAGCAGAATTGCGAAAAATTTTTTGCCTCCTCAACCATTTCTTGACTTCAAACTCCCATATCTCGCGAACGTATTGACCTAACCCAAAAATTCCTGTAGCGTCTGGAAGTAGAGACTCCCCCGATTACAACGGTATGTGTATTTTTTCCCTAGGCCATTCTGGTTAAGCGTTTGGAGCAGCAGAATTGCGAAATATTTTTTGCCTTCTCAACCATTTCTTGGCTTCAAACTCCCATATCTCGCGAACGGATTGACCTAACACAAAAATTCCTATTGCATCTGAAAGTAGAACCTCGCCCGATTACAGCGGTATGTGTATTTTTTCCCTAGGCCATTCTGGTTAAGCGTTTGGAGCAGCAGAATTGCGAAAAATTTTTTGCCTTCTCAACCATTTCTTGGCTTCAAACTCCCATATCTCGCGAACGGATTGACCTAACCCAAAAATTCCTGTAGCGTCTGGAAGTAGAGACTCGCCCGATTGCAACGGTATGTGTATTTTTTCCCTAGGCCATTCTGGTTAAGCGTTTGAAGCAGCAGAATTGCGAAAAATTTTTTGCCTTCTCAACCATTTCTTGGCTTCAAACTCCCATATCTCGCGAACGGATTGACCTAACCCAAAAATTCCTATTGCATCTGAAAGTAGAACCTCGCCCGATTACAGCGGTATGTGTATTTTTTCCCTAGGCCATTCTGGTTAAGCGTTTGGAGCAGCAGAATTGCGAAAAATTTTTTGCCTTCTCAACCATTTCTTGGCTTCAAACTCCCATATCTCGCGAACGGATTGACCTAACCCAAAAATTCCTGTAGCGTCTGGAAGTAGAGACTCGCACGATTACAACGGTATGTGTATTTTTTCCCTAGGCCATTCTGGTTAAGCGTTTGGAGCAGCAGAATTGCGAAAAATTTTTTGCCTTCTCAACCATTTCTTGGCTTCAAACTCCAATATCTCGCGAACGGATTGACCTAACCCAAAAATTCCTATTGCATCTGAAAGTAGAAACTCGCCCGATTACAACGGTATGTGTATTTATTCCCTAGGCCATTCTGGTTAAGCGTTTGGAGCAGCAGAATTGCGAAAAATTTTTTGCCTTCTCAACCATTTCTTGGCTTCAAACTCCCATATCTCGCGAACGGATTGACCTAACCCAAAAATACCAATTGCATCTGAAAGTAGAACCTCGCCCGATTACAGCGGTATGTGTATTTTTTCCCTAGGCCATTCTGGTTAAGCGTTTGGAGCAGCAGAATTGCGAAAAATTTTTTGCCTTCTCAACCATTTCTTGGCTTCAAACTCCCATATCTCGCGAACGGATTGACCTAACCCAAAAATTCCTGTAGCGCCTGGAAGTAGAGACTCGCCCGATTACAACGGTATGTGTATTTTTTCCCTAGGCCATTCTGGTTAAGCGTTTGGAGCAGCAGAATTGCGAAAAATTTTTTGCTTTCTCAACCATTTCTTGGCTTCAAACTCCCATATCTCGCGAACGGATTGACCTAACCCAAAAATTCCTATTGCATCTGAAAGTAGAAACTCGCCCGATTACAACGGTATGTGTATTTTTTCCCTAGGCCATTCTGGTTAAGCGTTTGGAGCAGCAGAATTGCGAAAAATATGTTGGCTTCTCAACCATTCCTTGGCTTCAAACTCCCATATCTCGCGAACGGATTGACCTAACCCAAAAATTCCTATTGCATCTGAAAGTCGAAACTCGCCCGATTACAACGGTATGTGTATTTTTTCCCTAGGCCATTCTGGTTAAGCGTTTGGAGCAGCAGAAGTGCGAAAGATTTGTTGTCTTCTCAACCATTTCTTAGCTTCAAACTCCCATATCTCGCGAACGGATTGACCTAACCCAAAAATTCCTGTTGCATCTGAAAGTAGAAACTCGCCCGATTACAACGGTATCTGTATTTTTTTCCCTAGGCCATTCTGTTTAAGCGTTTGGTGCAGCAGAATTGCGAAAAATTTTTTGCCTTCTCAACCATTTCTTGGCTTCAAACTCCCATATCTCGCGAACGGGTTGACCTAACCCAAAAATTCCTATTGCATCTGAAAGTAGAAACTCGCCCGATTACAACGGTATGTGTATTGTTTCCCTAGACCATTCTGGTTAAGCGTTTGGATCAGCAGAAATGCGAAAAATTTTTTGCCTTCTCAACCATTTCTTGGCTTCAAACTCCCATATCTCGCGAACGGATTGGCCTAACCCAAAAATTCCTATTGCATCTGAAAGTAGAAACTCGCCCGATTACAACGGTATGTGTATTTTTCCCCTAGGCCATTCTGGTTAAGCGTTTGGAGCAGCAGAATTGCGAAAAATTTTTTGCCTCCTCAACCATTTCTTGACTTCAAACTCCCATATCTCGCGAACGTATTGACCTAACCCAAAAATTCCTGTAGCGTCTGGAAGTAGAGACTCGCACGATTACAACGGTATGTGTATTTTTTCCCTAGGCCATTCTGGTTAAGCGTTTGGAGCAGCAGAATTGCGAAAAATTTTTTGCCTTCTCAACCATTTCTTGGCTTCAAACTCCAATATCTCGCGAACGGATTGACCTAACCCAAAAATTCCTATTGCATCTGAAAGTAGAAACTCGCCCGATTACAACGGTATGTGTATTTATTCCCTAGGCCATTCTGGTTAAGCGTTTGGAGCAGCAGAATTGCGAAAAATTTTTTGCCTTCTCAACCATTTCTTGGCTTCAAACTCCCATATCTCGCGAACGGATTGACCTAACCCAAAAATTCCTGTAGCGTCTGGAAGTAGAGACTCGCCCGATTACAACGGTATGTGTATTTTTTCCCTAGGCCATTCTGGTTAAATGTTTGGAGCAGCAGAATTGCGAAAAATTTTTTGCTTTCTCAACCATTTCTTGGCTTCAAACTCCCATATCTCGCGAACGGATTGACCTAACCCAAAAATTCCTATTGCATCTGAAAGTAGAAACTCGCCCGATTACAACGGTATGTGTATTTTTTCCCTAGGCCATTCTGGTTAAGCGTTTGGAGCAGCAGAATTGCGAAAAATATGTTGGCTTCTCAACCATTCCTTGGCTTCAAACTCCCATATCTCGCGAACGGATTGACCTAACCCAAAAATTCCTCTTGCATCTGAAAGTCGAAACTCGCCCGATTACAACGGTATGTGTATTTCTTCCCTAGGCCATTCTGGTTAAGCGTTTGGAGCAGCAGAATTGCGAAAGATTTGTTGTCTTCTCAACCATTTCTTAGCTTCAAACTCCCATATCTCGCGAACGGATTGACCTAACCCAAAAATTCCTGTTGCATCTGAAAGTAGAAACTCGCCCGATTACAACGGTATCTGTATTTTTTCCCTAGGTCATTCTGTTTAAGCGTTTGGAGCAGCAGAATTGCGAAAAATTTTTTGCCTTCTCAACCATGTCTTGGCTTCAAACTCCCATATCTCGCGAACGGATTGACCTAACCCACAAATTCCAATTGCATCTGAAAGTAGAACCTCGCCCGATTACAGCGGTATGTGCATTTTTTCCCTAGGCCATTCTGGTTAAGCGTTTGGAGCAGCAGAATTGCGAAAAATTTGTTGCCTTCTCAACCATTTCTTGGCTTCAAACTTCCATATCTCGCGAACGGATTGACCTAACCCAAAAATTCCTATTGCATCCGAAAGTCGAAACTGGCCCGATTACAACGGTATGTGTATTTTTTCCCTAGGCCATTCTGGTTAAGCGTTTGGAGCAGCAGAATTGCGAAAAATTTTTTGCTTTCTCAACCATTTCTTGGCTTCAAACTCCCATATCTCGCGAACGGATTGACCTAACCCAAAAATTCCTATTGCATCTGAAAGTAGAAACTCGCCCGATTACAACGGTATGTGTATTTTTTCCCTAGGCCATTCTGGTTAAGCGTTTGGAGCAGCAGAATTGCGAAAAATATGTTGGCTTCTCAACCATTCCTTGGCTTCAAACTCCCATATCTCGCGAACGGATTGACCTAACCCAAAAATTCCTATTGCATCTGAAAGTCGAAACTCGCCCGATTACAACGGTATGTGTATTTTTTCCCTAGGCCATTCTGGTTAAGCGTTTGGAGCAGCAGAAGTGCGAAAGATTTGTTGTCTTCTCAACCATTTCTAAGCTTCAAACTCCCATATCTCGCGAACGGATTGACCTAACCCAAAAATTCCTCTTGCATCTGAAAGTCGAAACTCGCCCGATTACAACGGTATGTGTATTTTTTCCCTAGGCCATTCTGGTTAAGCGTTTGGAGCAGCAGAAGTGCGAAAGATTTGTTGTCTTCTCAACCATTTCTTAGCTTCAAACTCCCATATCTCGCGAACGGATTGACCTAACCCAAAAATTCCTGTTGCATCTGAAAGTAGAAACTCGCCCGATTACAACGGTATCTGTATTTTTAGCCTAGGTCATTCTGTTTAAGCGTTTGGAGCAGCAGAATTGCGAAAAATTTTTTGCCTTCTCAACCATGTCTTGGCTTCAAACTCCCATATCTCGCGAACGGATTGACCTAACCCACAAATTCCAATTGCATCTGAAAGTAGAACCTCGCTCGATTACAGCGGTATGTGCATTTTTTCTCTAGGCCATTCTGGTTAAGCGTTTGGAGCAGCAGAATTGCGAAAAATTTGTTGCCTTCTCAACCATTTCTTGGCTTCAAACTCCCATATCTCGCGAACGGATTGACCTAACCCAAAAATTCCTATTGCATCTGAAAGTCGAAACTCGCCCGATTACAACGGTATGTGTATTTTTTCCCTAGGCCATTCTGGTTAAGCGTTTGGAGCAGCAGAAGTGCGAAAGATTTGTTGTCTTCTCAACCATTTCTTAGCTTCAAACTCCCATATCTCGCGAACGGATTGACCTAACCCAAAAATTCCTGTTGCATCTGAAAGTAGAAACTCGCCCGATTACAAGGGTATCTGTATTTTTTCCCTAGGCCATTCTGTTTAAGCGTTTGGTGCAGCAGAATTGCGAAAAATTTTTTGCCTTCTCAACCATGTCTTGGCTTCAAACTCCCATATCTCGCGAACGGATTGACCTAACCCACAAATTCCAATTGCATCTGAAAGTAGAACCTCGCTCGATTACAGCGGTATGTGCATTTTTTCTCTAGGCCATTCTGGTTAAGCGTTTGGAGCAGCAGAATTGCGAAAAATTTGTTGCCTTCTCAACCATTTCTTGGCTTCAAACTCCCATATCTCGCGAACGGATTGACCTAACCCAAAAATTCCTATTGCATCTGAAAGTCGAAACTCGCCCGATTACAACGGTATGTGTATTTTTTCCCTAGGCCATTCTGGTTAAGCGTTTGGAGCAGCAGAAGTGCGAAAGATTTGTTGTCTTCTCAACCATTTCTTAGCTTCAAACTCCCATATCTCGCGAACGGATTGACCTAACCCAAAAATTCCTGTTGCATCTGAAAGTAGAAACTCGCCCGATTACAAGGGTATCTGTATTTTTTCCCTAGGCCATTCTGTTTAAGCGTTTGGTGCAGCAGAATTGCGAAAAATTTTTTGCCTTCTCAACCATTTCTTGGCTTCAAACTCCCATATCTCGCGAACGGGTTGACCTAACCCAAAAATTCCTATTGCATCTGAAAGTAGAAACTCGCCCGATTACAACGGTATGTGTATTGTTTCCCTAGACCATTCTGGTTAAGCGTTTGGATCAGCAGAAATGCGAAAAATTTTTTGCCTTCTCAACCATTTCTTGGCTTCAAACTCCCATATCTCGCGAACGTATTGACCTAACCCAAAAATTCCTGTAGCGTCTGGAAGTAGAGACTCCCCCGATTACAACGGTATGTGTATTTTTTCCCTAGGCCATTCTGGTTAAGCGTTTGGAGCAGCAGAATTGCGAAAAATTTTTTGCCTTCTCAACCATTTCTTGGCTTCAAACTTCCATATCTCGCGAACGGATTGACCTAACCCAAAAATTCCTATTGCATCCGAAAGTCGAAACTGGCCCGATTACAACGGTATGTGTATTTTTTCCCTAGGCCATTCTGGTTAAGCGTTTGGAGCAGCAGAAGTGCGAAAGATTTGTTGTCTTCTCAACCATTTCTTAGCTTCAAACTCCCATATCTCGCGAACGGATTGACCTAACCCAAAAATTCCTGTAGCGTCTGGAAGTAGAGACTCGCCCGATTACAACGGTATGTGTATTTTTTCCCTAGGCCATTCTGGTTAAGCGTTTGGAGCAGCAGAATTGCGAAAAATATGTTGGCTTCTCAACCATTCCTTGGCTTCAAACTCCCATATCTCGCGAACGGATTGACCTAACCCAAAAATTCCTCTTGCATCTGAAAGTAGAAACTCGCCCGATTACAACGGTATCTGTATTTTTAGCCTAGGTCATTCTGTTTAAGCGTTTGGAGCAGCAGAATTGCGAAAAATTTTTTGCCTTCTCAACCATGTCTTGGCTTCAAACTCCCATATCTCGCGAACGGATTGACCTAACCCACAAATTCCAATTGCATCTGAAAGTAGAACCTCGCTCGATTACAGCGGTATGTGCATTTTTTCTCTAGGCCATTCTGGTTAAGCGTTTGGAGCAGCAGAATTGCGAAAAATTTGTTGCCTTCTCAACCATTTCTTGGCTTCAAACTCCCATATCTCGCGAACGGATTGACCTAACCCAAAAATTCCTATTGCATCTGAAAGTCGAAACTCGCCCGATTACAACGGTATGTGTATTTTTTCCCTAGGCCATTCTGGTTAAGCGTTTGGAGCAGCAGAAGTGCGAAAGATTTGTTGTCTTCTCAACCATTTCTTAGCTTCAAACTCCCATATCTCGCGAACGGATTGACCTAACCCAAAAATTCCTGTTGCATCTGAAAGTAGAAACTCGCCCGATTACAAGGGTATCTGTATTTTTTCCCTAGGCCATTCTGTTTAAGCGTTTGGTGCAGCAGAATTGCGAAAAATTTTTTGCCTTCTCAACCATTTCTTGGCTTCAAACTCCCATATCTCGCGAACGGGTTGACCTAACCCAAAAATTCCTATTGCATCTGAAAGTAGAAACTCGCCCGATTACAACGGTATGTGTATTGTTTCCCTAGACCATTCTGGTTAAGCGTTTGGATCAGCAGAAATGCGAAAAATTTTTTGCCTTCTCAACCATTTCTTGGCTTCAAACTCCCATATCTCGCGAACGGATTGGCCTAACCCAAAAATTCCTATTGCATCTGAAAGTAGAAACTCGCCCGATTACAACGGTATGTGTATATTTCCCCTAGGCCGTTCTGGTTAAGCGTTTGGAGCAGCAGAATTGCGAAAAATTTTTTGCCTCCTCAACCATTTCTTGACTTCAAACTCCCATATCTCGCGAACGTATTGACCTAACCCAAAAATTCCTGTAGCGTCTGGAAGTAGAGACTCCCCCGATTACAACGGTATGTGTATTTTTTCCCTAGGCCATTCTGGTTAAGCGTTTGGAGCAGCAGAATTGCGAAAAATTTTTTGCCTTCTCAACCATTTCTTGGTTTCAAACTCCCATATCTCGCGAACGGATTGACCTAACCCAAAAATTCCTATTGCATCTGAAAGTAGAAACTCGCCCGATTACAACGGTATGTGTATTTTTTCCCTAGGCCATTCTGGTTAAGCGTTTGGAGCAGCAGAATTGCGAAAAATTTGTTGCCTTCTCAACCATTTCTTGGCTTCAAACTCCCATATCTCGCGAACGGATTGACCTAACCCAAAAATTCCTATTGCATCTGAAAGTCGAAACTCGCCCGATTACAACGGTATGTGTATTTTTTCCCTAGGCCATTCTGGTTAAGCGTTTGGAGCAGCAGAAGTGCGAAAGATTTGTTGTCTTCTCAACCATTTCTTAGCTTCAAACTCCCATATCTCGCGAACGGATTGACCTAACCCAAAAATTCCTGTTGCATCTGAAAGTAGAAACTCGCCCGATTACAAGGGTATCTGTATTTTTTCCCTAGGCCATTCTGTTTAAGCGTTTGGTGCAGCAGAATTGCGAAAAATTTTTTGCCTTCTCAACCATTTCTTGGCTTCAAACTCCCATATCTCGCGAACGGGTTGACCTAACCCAAAAATTCCTATTGCATCTGAAAGTAGAAACTCGCCCGATTACAACGGTATGTGTATTGTTTCCCTAGACCATTCTGGTTAAGCGTTTGGATCAGCAGAAATGCGAAAAATTTTTTGCCTTCTCAACCATTTCTTGGCTTCAAACTCCCATATCTCGCGAACGGATTGGCCTAACCCAAAAATTCCTATTGCATCTGAAAGTAGAAACTCGCCCGATTACAACGGTATGTGTATATTTCCCCTAGGCCGTTCTGGTTAAGCGTTTGGAGCAGCAGAATTGCGAAAAATTTTTTGCCTCCTCAACCATTTCTTGACTTCAAACTCCCATATCTCGCGAACGTATTGACCTAACCCAAAAATTCCTGTAGCGTCTGGAAGTAGAGACTCCCCCGATTACAACGGTATGTGTATTTTTTCCCTAGGCCATTCTGGTTAAGCGTTTGGAGCAGCAGAATTGCGAAAAATTTTTTGCCTTCTCAACCATTTCTTGGTTTCAAACTCCCATATCTCGCGAACGGATTGACCTAACCCAAAAATTCCTATTGCATCTGAAAGTAGAAACTCGCCCGATTACAACGGTATGTGTATTTTTTCCCTAGGCCATTCTGGTTAAGCGTTTGGAGCAGCAGAATTGCGAAAAATTTTTTGCCTTCTCAACCATTTCTTGGCTTCAAACTCCCATATCTCGCGAACGGATTGACCTAACACAAAAATTCCTGTTGCATCTGAAAGTAGAAACTCGCCCGATTACAACGGTATGTGTATTTTTTCCCTAGGCCATTCTGGTTAAGCGTTTGGAGCAGCAGAATTGCGAAAAATTTTTTGCCTTCTCAACCATTTCTTGGCTTCAAACTCCCATATCTCGCGAACGGATTGACCTAACCCAAAAATTCCTATTGCATCTGAAAGTAGAAACTCGCCCGATTACAACGGTATGTGTATTTTTTCCCTAGGCCATTCTGGTTAAGCGTTTGGAGCAGCAGAATTGCGAAAAATATGTTGCCTTCTCAACCATTTCTTGGCTTCAAACTCCCATATCTCGCGAACGGATTGACCTAACCCAAAAATTCCTGTTGCATCTGATAGTAGAAACTCGCCCGATTACAACGGTATGTGTATTTTTTCCCTAGGCCATTCTGGTTAAGCGTTTGGAGCAGCAGAATTGCGAAAAATTTTTTGCCTTCTCAACCATTTCTTGGCTTCAAACTCCCATATCTCGCGAACGGATTGACCTAACCCAAAAATTCCTGTTGCATCTGAAAGTAGAAACTCGCCCGATTACAACGGTATGTGTATTTTTTCCCTAGGCCATTCTGGTTAAGCGTTTGGAGCAGCAGAATTGCGAAAAATTTTTTGCATTCTCAACCATTTCTTGGCTTCAAACTCCCATATCTCGCGAACGGATTGACCTAACCCAAAAATTCCTATTGCATCTGAAAGTAGAAACTCGCCCGATTACAACGGTATGTGTATTTTTTCCCTAGGCCATTCTGGTTAAGCGTTTGGAGCAGCAGTATTGAGAAAAATTTGTTGCCTTCTCAACCATTTCTTGGCTTTAAACTCCCATATCTCGCGAACGGATTGACCTAACCCAAAAATTCCTATTGCATCTGAAAGTCGAAACTCGCCCGATTACAACGGTATGTGTATTTTTTCCCTAGGCCAATCTGGTTAAGCGTTTGGAGCAGCAGAATTGCGAAAAATTTTTTGCCTTCTCAACCATTTCTTGGCTTCAAACTCCCATATCTCGCGAACGGATTGACCTAACCCACAAATTCCAATTGCATCTGAAAGTAGAACCTCGCCCGATTACAGCGGTATCTGTATTTTTTCCCTAGGCCGTTCTGGTTAAGCGTTTGGAGCAGCAGAATTGCGAAAAATTTTTTGCCTTCTCAACCATTTCTTGGCTTCAAGCTCCCATATCTCGCGAACGGATTGACCTAACCCAAAAATTCCTGTTGCATCTGAAAGTAGAAACTCGCCCGATTACAACGGTATGTGTATTTTTTCCCTAGGCCATTCTGGTTAAGCGTTTGGAGCAGCAGAATTGCGAAAAATTTTTTGCATTCTCAACCATTTCTTGGCTTCAAACTCCCATATCTCGCGAACGGATTGACCTAACCCAAAAATTCGTATTGCATCTGAAAGTCGAAACTCGCCCGATTACAACGGTATGTGTATTTTTTCCCTAGGCCATTCTGGTTAAGCGTTTGGAGCAGCAGAATTGCGAAAGATTTGTTGTCTTCTCAACCATTTCTTAGCTTCAAACTCCCATATCTCGCGAACGGATTGACCTAACCCAAAAATTCCTGTTGCATCTGAAAGTAGAAACTCGCCCGATTACAACGGTATCTGTATTTTTTCCCCAGGCCATTCTGGTTAAGCGTTTGGAGCAGCAGAATTGCGAAAAATTTTTTGCCTTCTCAACCATTTCTTGGCTTCAAACTCCCATATCTCGCGAACGGATTGACCTAACCCAAAAATTCCTGTAGCGTCTGGAAGTAGAGACTCGCCCGATTACAACGGTATGTGTATTTTTTCCCTAGGCGATTCTGGTTCAGCGTTTGGAGCAGCAGAATTGCGCAAAATTTTTTGCCTTCTCAACCATTTCTTGGCTTCAAACTCCCATATCTCGCGAACGGATTGACCTAACCCAAAAATTCGTATTGCATCTGAAAGTCGAAACTCGCCCGATTACAACGGTATGTGTATTTTTTCCCTAGGCCATTCTGGTTAAGCGTTTGGAGCAGCAGAATTGCGAAAATTTTTTGCCTTCTCAACCATTTCTTGGCTTCAAACTCCCATATCTCGCGAACGGATTGACCTAACCCAAAAATTCCTATTGCATCTGAAAGTAGAAACTCGCCCGATTACAACGGTATGTGTATTTTTTCCCTAGGCCATTCTGGTTAAGCGTTTGGAGCAGCAGAATTGCGAAAAATTTTTTGCCTTCTCAACCATTTCTTGGCTTCAAACTCCCATATCTCGCGAACGGATTGACCTAACCCAAAAATTCCTATTGCATCTGAAAGTAGAAACTCGCCCGATTACAACGGTATGTGTATTTTTTCCCTAGGCCATTCTGGTTAAGCGTTTGGAGCAGCAGAAATGCGAAAAATTTTTTGCCTTCTCAACCATTTCTTGGCTTCAAACTCCCATATCTCGCGAACGGATTGACCTAACCCAAAAATTCCTGTTGCATCTGAAAGTAGAAACTCGCCCGATTATAACGGTATCTGTATTTTTTCCCTAGGCCATTCTGGTTAAGCGTTTGGAGCAGCAGAATTGCGAAAAATTTTTGCATTCTCAACCATTTCTTGGCTTCAAACTCCCATATCTCGCGAACGGATTGACCTAACCCAAAAATTCCTATTGCATCTGAAAGTAGAAACTCGCCCGATTACAACGGTATGTGTATTTTTTCCCTAGGCCATTCTGGTTAAGCGTTTGGAGCAGCAGAATTGCGAAAAATTTTTTGCCTTCTCAACCATTTCTTGGCTTCAAACTCCCATATGTCGCGAACGGATTGACCTAACCCAAAAATTCCAATTGCATCTGAAAGTAGAACCTCGCCCGATTGCAGCGGTATGTGTATTTTTTCCCTTGGCCATTCTGTTTAAGCGTTTGGAGCAGCAGAATTGCGAAAAATTTTTTGCCTTCTCAACCATTTCTTGGCTTCAAACTCCCATATCTCGCGAACGGATTGACCTAACCCAAAAATTCCTATTGCATCTGAAAGTATTAGGTGGACCGGAAAGTAATGTCGTTTCTGCGTATGTCACTATTTGATTGTCATTTGTCAGCTCATTGTGTACATTAAAGTCGTTAGCAAAGACATTCTGAGGTTATAGTGACTTGTTTAATTGTAAATAATTAAATTTAAAATTTTTCTTTACAATTTTGGGTGAAATGGCCAGCCAAATACCAGAAGAGGTACATATCCGGCATTGCATGCTTTTTGAGTTTCGCAAGGGTAGTAACGCAACAGTTGCTACCAAAAACATTTGCGATGTTTATCCAAATGCATTAGACGTTCGTAAATGCCAAAGGTGGTTTTCTAAGTTCAAATCCGGTAATTTTGATCTTTCCGACTCGTATCGATCAGGAAGACCAACAACGTTAGACAATGACGTGTTGAGTGCGGAAGTGGAAGCAAATCCGTGTCAGACAATCGAGGAATTGTCAAACAGTCTTAACCAACCTTGGTCGACCATCCAAGAACATTTGCAGCAGATTGGGAAAGTAAGCAGAGCAGGTGTTTGGGTCCCGCATAATCTGTCCGAAGAGAACAAGGCTAACCGATCCACCACATGCAACTTATTGCTTCAACGGCACAATACAGAAGCGTTTTTTGATCGCTTGATCACCGGAGATGAAAAGTGGGTTCTTTATGATAATCCAAAACGCAAAAGGCAGTGGCTCTCTCCGAATGAATCGCCACAAAGTACTGCTAAGCCAGGTTTACACCCCAAAAAGGCCCTTTTGTGTGTTTGGTGGAGTATTCGCGGCGTTGTTCATTTTGAAGTGCTGAAACCTGGACAGACTGTGAATGCAGACCTTTACTGTGAACAATTAGATCGTGTAAATAAATCTTTAATTGAAAAGTGGCCAGCGATTGTCAACAGAAAAGGCGTTATTCTGCAAGACGATAATGCAAGACCGCACTGCGCAAGACGAACCTTGGCAAAAATTAATGAATTGGGGTGGGAGGTACTGCCTCACCCACCATACTCGCCCGATGTTGCACCATCGGATTTCCATTTATTCCGATCGCTTCAACACTTTCTAAGTGGCAAAAGATTTGCAAATTTGGATGATATTCAAAATGCCATCTCTGTATATTTTGCTCAAAAACCAATTGATTTTTATCGATCCGGCATTGAAAATTTGCACACTAGATGGCAAAAGGTTGTTGATAATGAGGGTGATTATATCATTGATTAAAAATAAAAACTCGTTAAAAATTTATGTATTTGAATTTAATGTCGGGAAACGACATTACTTTCCGGTCCCCCTAATAGAAACTCGCCCGATTACAACGGTATGTGTATTTTTTCCCTAGGCCATTCTGGTTAAGCGTTTGGAGCAGCAGAATTGCGAAAAATATGTTGCCTTCTCAACCATTTCTTGGCTTCAAACTCCCATATCTCGCGAACGGATTGACCTAACCCAAAAATTCCTATTGCATCTGAAAGTCGAAACTCGCCCGATTACAACGGTATGTGTATTTTTTCCCTAGGTCATTCTGTTTAAGCGTTTGGAGCAGCAGAATTGCGAAAAATATGTTGCCTTCTCAACCATTTCTTGGCTTCAAACTCCCATATCTCGCGAACGGATTGACCTAACCCAAAAATTCCTATTGCATCTGAAAGTAGAAACTCGCCCGATTACAACGGTATGTGTATTTTTTCCCTAGGCCATTCTGGTTAAGCGTTTGGAGCAGCAGAATTGCGAAAAATATGTTGCCTTCTCAACCATTTCTTGGCTTCAAACTCCCATATCTCGCGAACGGATTGACCTAACCCAAAAATTCCTATTGCATCTGAAAGTCGAAACTCGCCCGATTACAACGGTATGTGTATTTTTTCCCTAGGCCATTCTGGTTAAGCGTTTGGAGCAGCAGAATTGCGAAAAATTTTTTGCCTTCTCAACCATTTCTTGGCTTCAAACTCCCATATCTCGCGAACGGATTGACCTAACCCAAAAATTCCTATTGCATCTGAAAGTAGAAACTCGCCCGATTACAACGGTATGTGTATTTTTTCCCTAGGCCATTCTGGTTAAGCGTTTGGAGCAGCAGAAATGCGAAAAATTTTTTGCCTTCTCAACCATTTCTTGGATTCAAACTCCCATATCTCGCGAACGGATTGACCTAACCCAAAAATTCCTGTTGCATCTGAAAGTAGAAACTCGCCCGATTATAACGGTATCTGTATTTTTTCCCTAGGCCATTCTGGTTAAGCGTTTGGAGCAGCAGAATTGCGAAAAATTTTTTGCATTCTCAACCATTTCTTGGCTTCAAACTCCCATATCTCGCGAACGGATTGACCTAACCCAAAAATTCCTATTGCATCTGAAAGTAGAAACTTGCCCGATTACAACGGTATGTGTATTTTTTTCCCTAGGCCATTCTGGTTAAGCGTTTGGAGCAGCAGAATTGCGAAAAATTTTTTGCCTTCTCAACCATTTCTTGGCTTCAAACTCCCATACGTCGCGAACGGATTGACCTAACCCAAAAATTCCAATTGCATCTGAAAGTAGAACCTCGCCCGATTGCAGCGTATGTGTATTTTTTCCCTTGGCCATTCTGTTTAAGCGTTTGGAGCAGCAGAATTGCGAAAAAATTTTTTGCCTTCTCAACCATTTCTTGGCTTCAAACTCCCATATCTCGCGAACGGATTGACCTAACCCAAAATTCGTATTGCATCTGAAAGTCGAAACTCGCCCGATTACAACGGTATGTGTATTTTTTCCCTAGGCCATTCTGGTTAAGCGTTTGGAGCAGCAGAATTGCGAAAGATTTGTTGTCTTCTCAACCATTTCTTAGCTTCAAACTCCCATATCTCGCGAACGGATTGACCTAACCCAAAAATTCCTGTTGCATCTGAAAGTAGAAACTCGCCCGATTACAACGGTATCTGTATTTTTTCCCCAGGCCATTCTGGTTAAGCGTTTGGAGCAGCAGAATTGCGAAAAATTTTTTGCCTTCTCAACCATTTCTTGGCTTCAAACTCCCATATCTCGCGAACGGATTGACCTAACCCAAAAATTCCTGTAGCGTCTGGAAGTAGAGACTCGCCCGATTACAACGGTATGTGTATTTTTTCCCTAGGCGATTCTGGTTCAGCGTTTGGAGCAGCAGAATTGCGCAAAATTTTTTGCCTTCTCAACCATTTCTTGGCTTCAAACTCCCATATCTCGCGAACGGATTGACCTAACCCAAAAATTCGTATTGCATCTGAAAGTCGAAACTCGCCCGATTACAACGGTATGTGTATTTTTTCCCTAGGCCATTCTGGTTAAGCGTTTGGAGCAGCAGAATTGCGAAAAATTTTTTGCCTTCTCAACCATTTCTTGGCTTCAAACTCCCATATCTCGCGAACGGATTGACCTAACCCAAAAATTCCTATTGCATCTGAAAGTAGAAACTCGCCCGATTACAACGGTATGTGTATTTTTTCCCTAGGCCATTCTGGTTAAGCGTTTGGAGCAGCAGAATTGCGAAAAATATGTTGCCTTCTCAACCATTTCTTGGCTTCAAACTCCCATATCTCGCGAACGGATTGACCTAACCCAAAAATTCCTATTGCATCTGAAAGTCGAAACTCGCCCGATTACAACGGTATGTGTATTTTTTCCCTAGGTCATTCTGTTTAAGCGTTTGGAGCAGCAGAATTGCGAAAAATATGTTGCCTTCTCAACCATTTCTTGGCTTCAAACTCCCATATCTCGCGAACGGATTGACCTAACCCAAAAATTCCTATTGCATCTGAAAGTAGAAACTCGCCCGATTACAACGGTATGTGTATTTTTTCCCTAGGCCATTCTGGTTAAGCGTTGGAGCAGCAGAATTGCGAAAAATATGTTGCCTTCTCAACCATTTCTTGGCTTCAAACTCCCATATCTCGCGAACGGATTGACCTAACCCAAAAATTCCTATTGCATCTGAAAGTCGAAACTCGCCCGATTACAACGGTATGTGTATTTTTTCCCTAGGCCATTCTGGTTAAGCGTTTGGAGCAGCAGAATTGCGAAAAATTTTTTGCCTTCTCAACCATTTCTTGGCTTCAAACTCCCATATCTCGCGAACGGATTGACCTAACCCAAAAATTCCTATTGCATCTGAAAGTAGAAACTCGCCCGATTACAACGGTATGTGTATTTTTTCCTAGGCCATTCTGGTTAAGCGTTTGGAGCAGCAGAAATGCGAAAAATTTTTTGCCTTCTCAACCATTTCTTGGATTCAAACTCCCATATCTCGCGAACGGATTGACCTAACCCAAAAATTCCTGTTGCATCTGAAAGTAGAACTCGCCCGATTATAACGGTATCTGTATTTTTTCCCTAGGCCATTCTGGTTAAGCGTTTGGAGCAGCAGAATTGCGAAAAATTTTTTGCATTCTCAACCATTTCTTGGCTTCAAACTCCATATCTCGCGAACGGATTGACCTAACCCAAAAATTCCTATTGCATCTGAAAGTAGAAACTTGCCCGATTACAACGGTATGTGTATTTTTTCCCTAGGCCATTCTGGTTAAGCGTTTGGAGCAGCAGAATTGCGAAAAATTTTTTGCCTTCTCAACCATTTCTTGGCTTCAAACTCCCATACGTCGCGAACGGATTGACCTAACCCAAAAATTCCAATTGCATCTGAAAGTAGAACCTCGCCCGATTGCAGCGGTATGTGTATTTTTTCCCTTGGCCATTCTGTTTAAGTGTTTGGAGCAGCAGAATTGCGAAAAATTTTTTGCCTTCTCAACCATTTCTTGGCTTCAAACTCCCATATCTCGCGAACGGATTGACCTAACCCAAAAATTCGTATTGCATCTGAAAGTCGAAACTCGCCCGATTACAACGGTATGTGTATTTTTTCCCTAGGCCATTCTGGTTAAGCGTTTGGAGCAGCAGAATTGCGAAAGATTTGTTGTCTTCTCAACCATTTCTTAGCTTCAAACTCCCATATCTCGCGAACGGATTGACCTAACCCAAAAATTCCTGTTGCATCTGAAAGTAGAAACTCGCCCGATTACAACGGTATCTGTATTTTTCCCCAGGCCATTCTGGTTAAGCGTTTGGAGCAGCAGAATTGCGAAAAATTTTTTGCCTTCTCAACCATTTCTTGGCTTCAAACTCCCATATCTCGCGAACGGATTGACCTAACCCAAAAATTCCTGTAGCGTCTGGAAGTAGAGACTCGCCCGATTACAACGGTATGTGTATTTTTTCCCTAGGCGATTCTGGTTCAGCGTTTGGAGCAGCAGAATTGCGCAAAATTTTTTGCCTTCTCAACCATTTCTTGGCTTCAAACTCCCATATCTCGCGAACGGATTGACCTAACCCAAAAATTCGTATTGCATCTGAAAGTCGAAACTCGCCCGATTACAACGGTATGTGTATTTTTTCCCTAGGCCATTCTGGTTAAGCGTTTGGAGCAGCAGAATTGCGAAAATTTTTTGCCTTCTCAACCATTTCTTGGCTTCAAACTCCCATATCTCGCGAACGGATTGACCTAACCCAAAAATTCCTATTGCATCTGAAAGTAGAAAACTCGCCCGATTACAACGGTATGTGTATTTTTTCCCTAGGCCATTCTGGTTAAGCGTTTGGAGCAGCAGAATTGCGAAAAATTTTTTGCCTTCTCAACCATTTCTTGGCTTCAAACTCCCATATCTCGCGAACGGATTGACCTAACCCAAAAATTCCTATTGCATCTGAAAGTCGAAACTCGCCCGATTACAACGGTATGTGTATTTTTTCCCTAGGCCATTCTGTTTAAGCGTTTGGAGCAGCAGAATTGCGAAAAATTTTTTGCCTTCTCAACCATTTCTTGGCTTCAAACTCCCATATCTCGCGAACGGATTGACCTAACCCAAAAATTCCTATTGCATCTGAAAGTAGAAACTCGCCCGATTACAACGGTATGTGTGTTTTTTCCCTAGGCCATTCTGGTTAAGCGTTTGAGCAGCAGAATTGCGAAAGATTTGTTGTCCTCTCAACCATTTCTTAGCTTCAAACTCCCATATCTCGCGAACGGATTGACCTAACCCAAAAATTCCTGTTGCATCTGAAAGTAGAAACTCGCCCGATTATAACGGTATCTGTATTTTTTCCCTAGGCCATTCTGGTTAAGCGTTTGGAGCAGCAGAATTGCGAAAAAATTTTTGCCTTCTCAACCATTTCTTGGCTTCAAACTCCCATATCTCGCGAACGGATTGACCTAACCCAAAAATTCCTATTGCATCTGAAAGTAGAAACTCGCCCGATTACAACGGTATGTGTATTTTTTCCCTAGGCCATTCTGGTTAAGCGTTTGGAGCAGCAGAAATGCGAAAAATTTTTTGCCTTCTCAACCATTTCTTGGCTTCAAACTCCCATATCTCGCGAACGGATTGACCTAACCCAAAAATTCCTGTTGCATCTGAAAGTAGAAACTCGCCCGATTATAACGGTATCTGTATTTTTTCCCTAGGCCATTCTGGTTAAGCGTTTGGAGCAGCAGAATTGCGAAAAATTTTTTGCATTCTCAACCATTTCTTGGCTTCAAACTCCCATATCTCGCGAACGGATTGACCTAACCCAAAAATTCCTATTGCATCTGAAAGTAGAAACTCGCCCGATTACAACGGTATGTGTATTTTTTCCCTAGGCCATTCTGGTTAAGCGTTTGGAGCAGCAGAATTGCGAAAAATTTTTTGCCTTCTCAACCATTTCT
This sequence comes from Ptiloglossa arizonensis, assembly GCF_051014685.1. Taxonomy (NCBI): domain Eukaryota; kingdom Metazoa; phylum Arthropoda; class Insecta; order Hymenoptera; family Colletidae; genus Ptiloglossa; species Ptiloglossa arizonensis. Next base: position 660 of record NW_027478830.1, on the reverse strand, counting down.
TGGCTTCAAACTCCCATACGTCGCGAACGGATTGACCTAACCCAAAAATTCCAATTGCATCTGAAAGTAGAACCTCGCCCGATTGCAGCGGTATGTGTATTTTTTCCCTTGGCCATTCTGTTTAAGCGTTCGGAGCAGCAGAATTGCGAAAAATTTTTTGCCTTCTCAACCATTTCTTGGCTTCAAACTCCCATATCTCGCGAACGGATTGACCTAACCCAAAAATTCCTATTGCATCTGAAAGTATTAGGTGGACCGGAAAGTAATGTCGTTTCTGCGTATGTCACTATTTGATTGTCATTTGTCAGCTCATTGTGTACATTAAAGTCGTAGCAAAGACATTCTGAGGTTATAGTGACTTGTTTAATTGTAAATAATTAAATTTAAAATTTTTCTTTACAATTTTGGGTGAAATGGCCAGCCAAATACCAGAAGAGGTACATATCCGGCATTGCATGCTTTTTGAGTTTCGCAAGGGTAGTAACGCAACAGTTGCTACCAAAAACATTTGCGATGTTTATCCAAATGCATTAGACGTTCGTAAATGCCAAAGGTGGTTTTCCAAGTTCAAATCCGGTAATTTTGATCTTTCCGACTCGTATCGATCAGGAAGACCAACAACGTTAGACAATGACGTGTTGAGTGCGGAAGTGGAAGCAA